>NW_022589762.1:9706072-10211636 GCF_004348235.1 Phoca vitulina
AATGAAAAAAATTAACTTTGAAAGACTAAAGAATCATGGAAAAAAAGCTATGTGCAGTATTTCCTAGCACTGGAGTTCTGCCATTTTCATTGATCGGTAAACTTGGTCTTGGTTGGCTGTTCTTGCTGATCTTCTTGGGGAGGGGCCTGTTGTCGTGGTTCCCAAATGTCTTTGCCGGAGGTGGAATTGCCCTGCCCTTGCCAGTCAGGGCTAAGTAATCCACTCGGGTTTGCTCTTGGGAGCTTTTGTTCCCTGCAAGCTTTCTGTACAGGTTTGGAGGATGAGAGTGAAAATGGCGGCCTCCCCATCTCTGCCCCGGAGGAGCTGAGAACTCGGGGCCCCACTCCTCAGTGAGCCCCCAGAGAAAAGCAGTCAATCACTCCCGTCCCCCGGTCTTCAGCCGTACTTCGTGCTAACCCAGCCTGTGACTGAGCATTTCTATCTCTGACACCCGACCCCGTGTGGAATCTCCAAACCCAGCAGATCCCTGCAGTGAGCTCCTGGGCCGCTCCTCCAGGGGAGGAAGGGGAGTCTCCCTGGATCTGCTGCTTGTTGGGTCCCTGCTGGAGGAACAGTGGCCTGACGGTGCCGTGGATCATGGTTTATGGCAACCCCGAGCTGAGAGCCCACTCCTCAGCTCCATCTTTGCAGCCGCCTTCCTTGCTCCAATACCTGGGAGCTCTGCTACACTCAGGCACCCCCAGTCTTTCTGTGACCCCGAGGGTCCTGAGACCACACTGTCCCAGTGAGGGTTCTACCCCCGGCTTAGCCACTGGAGTGATGTCCTCAGCAGAGCCAACTTCTAAAAGTTCAGATTTTGTGCCCTGCTGCCCTATCACTTGCCAGTAGTGGCTGAAGGAGGCCCCCTCCCCTGCCATCTATCTTCCCGAATATCACCTTGGATTCACTTCTCTGCACGTCCTACCTTCCAGAAGGTGGTCGCTTTTCTGTTCAGAGAGTTGCTGCTATTCTTTTCTTTGATCTCCTGTTGAGTTTGTAGGTGTTCAGAATGGTTTGATCCCTATCTAGCTGAATTCCTGGGACCAGATGAAATTTAGGTCTCCTACTCCTCCGCCATCTTGCTCCTCCATCTAATTAGTAAGGAATTCTAAGCAGAATTTGGGCTGAGGTAGTAGATTGTAGTAAAAAAGTAATCAAATTTTTTCTACAGCTTTCTCAACTTCAAAGACCCTGTCTCTGATGATAATGATATTCTTTTATTCCTATTATGGGGAGGGCATTTTTCACAGGGGAGATTTGTTTCCTGCTTTCAGGGGGACATAGAAGGGTATGAGTGAGTGTCTTTGCATTGGTTGTTTTCCAAATAGCTTCAATTCAAATATGTCATTGTGGAGCATTTGGGGATGGCTTGCCCTGGTCCCCTTCAGTTCCTGGCTCTGAAACTTCCCTGGGAACTTCCACACTAAAAGCTGAGCTGGTGACCATGGAGAGAGAAACTGAATTAGTGAATGCATGGTAAGAGATCTGCAAAGAGTAAAAGGAGCATAGATTAGACTAAGGATGAATAAACAGAAAAGAAGAAATCAGAGCACATTTCCCACATCCCATTAAGCCAGTCCATTATAATGTCTATGCTTCTTTCACCTGATGAAAATTATTAATTCTTTCTTTTAACAGATGTAAATTAGATATTATTTGTCCCGTTTGGTTTACACAGAAGCAACATTTTTCACTGATGATTGCACTGCTCCTCCTTTGCTGGGCAGTCAGTATATCCAGATCATAAGGACGCTGGAGTGCCATAGAGGCTAAGCTGTGAACTTCTGAGTTTTGTTTTGTCTTGTTTTGGTGCAAAAATGTGGTTTTATTAAAAGATTACTTTGTGGTATTGAACTCCTGTTCCATTTCCATGGAGAGATTTAGGATTACTTTTCTAATTCATAATCTCCCAAACTTAACTAATAAGACACTTACTGCTGAATAAAATTTGGAATTGTGATATAATAGGGGATTTTCTATGATTTCTTGATGGACATGTTTATGAGGCACGAGTTTGTAATTTGGCTGGCATTTAGGGTGGAGTGCATAGTGACAGAAAGGAGCCAGGTATCCAAGATCACATTGTCCTGACTATGTAGGAAGGAAGCCCATTTATACATCATTACCACATAAAATAAAAAGACTAGTGTAGTTTAGAGATAAGACTAAGTTGGAAACCTGAAATTTTCAAAGTCTGGATTATTTCATGACCTCGGCCATGATAATGTCCATATGCCTTCATTTTTCATGAGGTCCTGTCAGTCCGTGAGAGCAGAACAGGTTGAGGAATACCCAGTGGAAGAGGCCTATAGCTTGGTTCTGGCAGTTAGCAAGCTTAATTTTTTTTAAAAAAGATTTTATTTATTTATTTATTTGACAGAAAGAGAGAGAGAGAGAAAGAAAGAGCACAAGTGGTGGAGTGGCAGGCAGAGGGAGAGGGAGAAGCAGGCTCCCCACTGAGCAGAGAGCCTGACTCAGGGCTCAATCCCAGGATCCTGGGATTATGACCTGAGCTGAAGGCAGACACTTAACCAACTGAGCCACCCAGGTGCCCCATTGAGCTTAGTTTTGTCACCTAGCCAAGCAAGTCCAGATTTTGGTCCACTCAAATACAGCCTGTGGTACTGGGCAATTTGACAAGCTGGGCAGCCCATGTCATACAAGGTTGACCTGTAAAACATTTGGCGACTTGGCAAACCTCTATGGTAGAAATGTTTTTAATTTCCTTGCCACATTTGAGAATGCCATTTTCAACTTCAGACTTCAGGGTTTTGTTGCAATACAGTCCTGGTATATCTCTCAGGAGAAGTCCAGTGGCATGTCTGGTTCCAATGAAAGGGAAATTTTTTTCAGCTACTGTTTTTGTGATAATGATGGAGTCAGAGTGACAGAGGGACTTTTTTCTGGTTGTGGATACCATACCTTTTTGTCCCTCTATCTTCCATGCTCAGTCTACTGGGTGTTCACACCTGTGGGAACAAAGAACAGCTCAGGTTCTTTTGCATTATCTAGATGTTAACATAGCCATCAGTCAGACAATTAGTTAACATGGGTTTGGGAACCTGGCAAAAAGGGGTGTTTGGTCTATGCCCACCCTGTTGGAGAAGAGCAGGTTAGTAAAAGCAAAACATAGGTTGAACAAGAGCCTATAGTAGAGAATACTGGGGATGCCTGAGTGTGGCAGAGCTCCCAGGTATTGGAGCGGGGAAAGCGGCTGCAGAGACAGAGCCAAGGAGTGGGCTCTCAGCTTGGGGTTGCCATAAACCGGGATCCATGGCAGTCGGGCCACTGCTCTTCCAGCAGGGACCCAACAAGCAGCACATCCGGGGAGAATCCCCTTCCTCCCCTGGGAGGAGTGGCATGGGAGCGCACCAGAGGGATCTGCTGGGTTTGGAGACTCCACACAGAGTCATGTGCCAGAGATAGAAACACTCAGTCACAGGCTGGGTGAGCACGGAGTGCGGCCAGAGACCAGGGAGATGGGAGTGAGTGACTGCTTTTCTCTGGGGGCTCAATGAGGAGTGGGGCCCCAAGTTCTCGGCTCCTCTGGGGTGGAGATTGGGGGGCCACCATTTTCCTCCAAAGTTGTATGGAATGCTTGCAGGGAACAAAAGCTCCCGAGAACAAACCCGAGCAGATTACTTAGCCCGGACTGGCAAGGGCGGGACAATTCCACCTCCGGCAAAGACATCTAAAAACCACAGCAACAGGCCCCTCCCCTAGTAGATCAGCAAGAACAGCCAGCCAAGACCAAGTTTACTGATCAATGAGAACGGCAGAACTCCAGCACTAGGGGAATACTGCATATAGAATTCATGGCTTTTTTACCATGATTCTTTAGTCTTTCAAAGTTAATTTTTTAATTTTCTTTTGCTATTTGTTTTTGAATTTTTCTTTTTCCCTTTTTCAACCAACACCGTATCAATCCCTTTTTTAAAAAATCTTTTTTATTTTTTGTTTTTAGAGTCATATTCTATCCCTTCATAGTAATTAACCTTATTTTTGGTATATATATATATATATAGTTGTTCTCTTTTTAAAATTTTGGGATACAGTTTCTTCTAACAGACCAAAATATACCCTAAATCTCTACTGTATGGCTTTGTTCTAGTCTCCTGCCTGATCACATTTGCTCCCTTTTTTTAAAATTTCTCTTCTTTCTTTTTTCAACCAACTTCTTATCAATTCCTTTAATAAAATGTTATAACTTTCATCTTCACAGTCATATTCCATCCCTTCATCGTATTTACCCTTATTTTTGTACATGTACAAATTTTCCTTTCTTTAAAATTTTGGGAGGCACTTCTAACAGACCAAAGTACGTCCAAAATCTAGTGTGTGGTGCTGATCTATTCACCAGCCTGATCATATTTGATCATATTTTTTTTTCTTTCATTCTTTCCCTTTCTTTCCCCCCCGTTTTGGGTCTCTTCTGATTTGTTTAGTGTATATCTTTCTGGGGGCGTTGTTACCCTGTTACCATTTTGTCCTCTTGCTCATCTATTCTCCTCTGGACAAAATGACAAGATGGAAAAACCCACCTCAAAAAAAAGAACAAGAGGCAGTACCGACTGCCAGAGACCTAATCAATACGGACATTAGTAAGATGTCAGAGCTAGAGTTCAGAATGACAAAGATAAAGATACTAGCTGGGCTTGAAAAAAAGCATGGAAGATATTAGAGAAACCCTTTCTGGAGAAATAAAAGAACTAAAATCTAACCAAGTCGATATCCAAAAGGCTATTACCGAGGTGCAATCAAAAATGGAGGCTCTAACTGCTAGGATAAGTGAGGCATAAGAGAAAATTAGTGATCTAGAAGATCAAATGATGGAGAATAAAAAGCTGAGAAAAAGAGAGATAAACAGCTACTGGATCATGAGGGCAGAATTCGAGAGATAAGTGATACCATAAAACAAAACAATATTAGAATAATTGGGATCCCAGAAGAAAAAGAAAGAGAGAGAGTAGCAGAAGGTATATTGGAGCAAATTATAACAGAGAACTTCCTTAATTTGGGGAAGGAAACAGGCATCAAAATCCAGGAGGCACAGAGAACCCCCCTCAAAATCAATAAAAATAGGTCAACACCCTGACATCTAATAATAAAACTTACAAGTCTCAGAGACAAAGAGAAAATGCTGAAAGCAGCTCAGGAGAAGGGGTCTGTAACCTACAATGGTAGAAACATTAGATTGACAAAAGACCTATCCACAGAGACCTGGCAGGCCAGAAAGGACTGGCAAGATATATTCAGAGCACTAAATGAGAAAAATATGCAGCCAAGAATACTATATCCAGCTAGGTTGTCACTGAAAATAGAAGGAGAGATAAAAAGCTTCCAGGACAAACAAAAACTAAAGGAATTTGCAATCAGGAAACCAGCCCTACAAGAAATATTGAAAGGGGTTCTTTAAGCAAAGAGAGAGCCTAAAATTATCATAAACCAGAAAGGAACATAGACAATATACAGTAACAGTCACCTTACAGGCAATACAATGGCACTAAATTCATATCTTTCAATAGTTACCCTGAATGTATATGGGCTAAATGCCCCAATCAAAAGACACAGGGTATCAGATTGGATAAAAAAACACGACCCATTGATATGCTGCCTGCAAGAGACTCATTTTAGACCCAAAGACACCTCCAGATTGAAAGTGAGGGGGTGGAAAACAACTTACTACGCTAATGGACATCAAAAGAAAGCTGGGGTGGCTTATATCCTTATATCAGACAAATTAGATTTTAAACCAAAGACTGTAATAAGAGATGAGGAAGGACACTGTATCTTACTTAAAGGGTCTATCCAACAAGAAGATCTAACAATTGTAAATATCTATGCCCCTAACATGGGAGCAGGAATTTATATGAGCCAATTAATAACAAAAGCAAAGAAACACATTGACAACAATACAATAATAATGGGGGACTTTAACAGCCCCCTCACTGAAATGGACAGATCATCTAAGCAAAAGATCAACAAGGAAATAAAGACTTTAAATGACACACTGGACCAAATAGACTTCCCAGATCTATTCAGAACATTCCATCCCAAAGCAACAGAATACACATTCTTCTCTAGTGCCCATGGAACATTCTCCAGAATAGATCACATCCTACTTCACAAATCAGGTCCCAAAAGATTGGGATCATTCCCTGCATATTTTCAGACCATAATGCTTTGAAACTAGAACTCAGTCATAAGAGGAAGGTTGGAAAGAACTCAAATACATGGAGGCTAAAGAGCATCCTCCTAAGGAATAAATGGGTCAACCAAGATATTAGAGAAGAATTAAAAAAATTCATGGAAACAAATGAAAATGACAACACAACTGTTCAAAATCTGTGGATGCAGCAAAGGCAGTCCTAAGAGGAAAGTATATAGCAATACAAGCTTTTCTCAAGAAACAAGAAATGTCTCAAATACACAACCTAACCCTACACTAAAGGAGCTGGAGAAAGAACAGCAAATAAAGCCTAAACCCAGCAGGAGAAGAGAAATAATAAAGATCAGAGCAGAAATCAATGAACTAGAAACCAAAAGAACAGTAGAACAGATCAACGAAACTAGGAGTTGGTTCTTTGAAAGAACTAATAAGATTGATAAACACCTGGCCAGACTTATCCAAAAGAAAAGAGAAACAACGCAAATAAATAAAATCATGAATGAAAGAGGAGAGATCACAACTAAAATGAAAGAAATACAACAATTATAAGAACATATTATGAGCAACTCCAAGCCGGCAAATTAGATAACCTGGAAGAAATGGATGCATTCCTAGAGATGTATCAACTACCAAAACTGAACCAGGAAGAAATAGAAAACCTGAACGGACCCGTAACCACTAAGGAAATTGAGGCAGTCACCAAAAATCTCCCAACAAACAAGAGTCCAGGGCCAGACGGCTTCCCAGGGGAATTCTACCAAACATTTCAAGAAGAATTAATACTTATTCTTCTGAAGCTGTTTCAAAGAATAGAAATGGAAGGAAAACTTCCAAACTCATTTTACAAACCCAGCATTGCCCTAATCCCAAAACCAGGCAAAGGCCCCATCAATAAAGAGAACTACAGACCAATATCCCTGATGAACATGGATGCAAAAATTTTCACCAAAATTCTAGCCAATAGGATCGAACAGTACATTAAAAGGATTATTCACCACGACCAAGGGGACTTATTCCTAGGCTGAAAGCTTGCTTCAACATTTGTAAATCAATCAATGTAATACAGTACATTAATAAAAGAAAACAAGAGCCATATGATCCTCTCAATAGATGCAGAAAAAGCATTTGATAAAGTACAGCATCCTTTCTTGATCAAAACTCTTCAGAGTGTAGGGATAGAGGGTGCATACCTCAATATCATAAAAGCCATCTATGAAAAACCTACAGTGAATATCATTCTTAATGGGGAAAAACTGAGAGCTTTCCCACTAAGGTCAGGAACGCGGCAGGGATGTCCACTATCACCACTGCTATTCAACATAGGATTAGAAGTCCTAGCCACAGGAATCAGACAACAAAAAGAAATAACTGCATCCGAATTGGCAACACTTTTTTCAATGAAATGGAACAAATAATCCTAAAATTTGTATGGAACCAAAAAAGACCCCGAATAGCCAAAGGAATGTTGAAAAAGAAAAGCAAAGCTGGCGGCATCACAATTCCGGACTTCAAGCTCTATTACAAAGCTGTCATCATCAAGACAGTATGGTACTGGCACAAAAACGACATAGACCAATGGAACAGAACAGAGAGCCCAGAAATGGACCCTCAACTCTATGGTCAGTTAATCTTCGACAAAGCAGGAAAGAATGTCCAATGGAAAAAAGACAGTCTCTTCAACAAATGGTGTTGGGAAAATTGGACAGCCACATGCAGAAGAATCAAACTGGACCATTTCCTTACACCACACACAAAAATAGACTCAAAATGGATGAAAGACCTAAATGTGAGACAGGAGTCCATCAAAATCCTAGAGGAGAACACAGGCAGCAACCTCTTCGCCCTCAGCCACAGCAACTTCCTCCTAGAAACATCGCCAAAGGCAAGGGAAGCAAGGGCAAAAATGAAGTAGTGGGACTTCATCTGGATAAGAAGCTTTTGCACAGCAAAGGAAACAGTCAACAAAACCAAAAGACAACTGACAGAGTGGGAGAAGATATTTGCAAATAATATATCAGATAAAGGGCTAGTATCCAAAATCTATAAAGAACTTATCAAACTCAACACCCAATGAACAAGTGATCCAATCAAAAAATGGGCAGAAGACATGAACAGATATTTTTGCAAAGAAGACATTCAAATGGCCAACAGACACATGAAACAGTACTCAACATTGCTCAGCATCAGGGAAATCCAAATCAAAACCTCAATGAGATACCCCCTCACTCCAGTCAGAATGGCTACAATTAACAAGTCAGGAAATGACCGATGTTGGTGAGGATGCAGAGAAAGGGGAACCCTCCTACACTGTTGGTGGGAATGCAAGCTGGTGCAGCCACTCTGGAAAATAGTATGGAGGTTCCTCAAACCATTGAAAATAGATCTACCATACAATCCAGCAATTGCACTACTGGGTATTTACCCCAAAGATACATATGTAGTGATCCAAAGGGGTACATGCACCCCAATGTTATAGCAGCGATGTCCACAATAGCCAAACTATGGATAGAGCCAAGATGTCCATCAAGAGATGAATGTATAAAGAAGATGTGGTATATATACACAATTGAATATTATACAGCCATCAAAAAAAGAAATTTGCCATTTGCAACAATGTGGATGGAACTAGAGGGTATTATGCTAAGCAAAATAAGTCAGAGAAAGACATGTATCATATAATTTCACTGATATGAGGAATTCTTAATCTCAGGAAACAGGGTTGCTAGAGTGGTGGGGGGAGGAGGGATGGGTGGCTGGGGGGTGATAGACATTGGGGACGGCATGTGCTAAGGTGAGTGCTGTGAATTGTGTAAGACTGTTGAATCACAGACCTGTACCTCTGAAACAAATAATACATTATATATGTTAAAAAAAAAAAAAAGGAAGAAGATAGTAGGAAAGGAAAAATGAAGGGGGTGGAAATCGGAGGGGGAGATGAACCATGAGAGACTATGGACTCTGAGAAACAAACTGAGGGTTCCAGAGGGGAGGGGGGTGGGGGGATGGGTTAGCCTGGTGATGGGTATTAAAGAGGGCACGTACTGAATGGAGCACTGGGTGTTATACACAAACAATGAATCATGGAACACGACATCAAAAACTAATGATGTAATGTATGGTGATTAACATATCATAATAATAAAAAGAAAAAGGAAAAAGAAAGTAGATGCAATGTCTTTCTAATGAAACACATTAACCCAATTACATTACCCACGAACTTTGAACTGTGCTTAAACTGTTTGAAAAGAAAAACAAAACTATAATTTTTCTCAGTTTAAGTATATCTCCTGGACCAAGAAACCAAACCAAACGAAACTGCAGTGATTTTATCCAGCCACTAGATGACACTGAAGCTTGTGGATGCCCATAAAACTGGGGGGACTTGAGTTAATTTAGGGTAGAGGAGATTCTTGAAACAAACTGATTTTGTTTTTTTATTTCTTGAAATATAGCGTCAACTATATTATCATTAGTTTCAGGTGTACAACATAGTGTTTTGACAACTCAGTACCCTACGCTGGGCTCACAAGTGTAGCTCCCATCTGTCACCATACAGCGCTCGCACAGTATCACTGACTATATTCCCTATGCTGTACCTTTCCTCCCTGTGACTTATCCATTCCATAAATGAAAACCTGTAACTCCCACTGCCCTTCACCCATTTTGCCCATCCCACCGCCCCCTCCCCTCTGCAACCATTAGTTTGTTCTCTGTATTTATGGGTCTGCTTCAAAGCAAATTAATTTTTAATATATGTAATTCGTCACTAGAAAGTAGAGCTGTGCTTTAAATAATAAAATAACTACTTTAATGATACTATATTTAAAATATAAATTTTTTATTTTAATTATACTCTATTAAAATATAAATTTTTCTTATAGAATATCTTGAAACTATAAAGAAACATAAGAAAAGAAAGGTTATCTTTACTCCTATTACTCAGGGAAAATCATTGTGCTTACCTTTGTGGTTTTCTCTCTTCAAGCATATAGAAACAAAGCAAATGTATTTCTGTTCAATATTTAACAGGATAGAATCTTACTGGCTGTATTATTTTGCCTGGCTTAGCAATAATAGTGTGCATATTTCCCCATATTCCTCAACATTCTTTTTTATTGTTATTTTTCATTGTTGTCAGATTATTTCATCATGTAGTAGAATGATACTTATTTAACCAAATCTTTAATTTTGAACCATTAAGTGGTTTCCGATTTATCACTAGTAAAAATAGTTCTTTGATAAACATTTTTGTGGTTATGTCTTGAACATCAGAGATTATTCCTTTAAAGTCCTTCCTCTCCTCCACCGCAAAAATTGTCACATCAAAAGAAACATGGAATCTTTTAGGGCTTTTGATGAGTATTTTAAAACTGTATTCCAAAGGTCAAACTATACCAATTTATGTGATCATCCACAATCTTTCTGGTCATATATTTTCCAATATTTTCTCTAGAATTTTGTTAGCATTTTAATCTCAGTTGTGATCGATTTTCATGTGTTAAAATCTAGTCAAAATTATGAAAATTGAGAACAAGCATAGAAAGATAATTTCTATATCAATACTATATTAATACTAAAAGTTTCAAATCAATTCAATACTGACTATAGGACCTAACATTTCAGTGCCATTCGATCATTTAAAAAATACTTTTAATTTTATTGAATCCCTATATTTATGTGAAATAAGCAGGTGAACTGTTATTACCCTTTTTAGAGGAGGGAATTGCAATTATGTTGCAAAAGCCAAATAAAACACAGATAACTGGTAGTTACCTTCAGTACATATTAACATAATTATCTGGGGTGAATATAGCCTATAAATTCAACATTTTAAAAATTAGCTAAAAGCTTGAACACGGGAGCAAATCAAGTATATATCTGTAATATACTTCCACAGCACCCTACACTTTGTCTACTATACGCTTCATCACTACCCTAATGTAATTGTTTACTTTATTGTTTTACAAATAACCCTTTGAAAAAGAAAGACGGGCTATGTAGACGTACACATATTATGTAGCAATGCTGCTTTATGCCAATACTGGAAAGTTAATGACATAATGTTCCCATTTATAACAATCATTACTAGAAGTTAATACATCACTGTGAGCCAGGTACTATTCTAAACTCATTTTCATGTATTAACTAATTTAATTTCTACTCAATTTTGGGGAAATTTCTAACTAATGCTAACTAAAACAGCTGGGCAACTAGTAGGTGGCAGAGATGAAACAGGCAGCATTTCTCCTGTGCTCTGGCTTTTAGCAATACTTTCCATTTACACATTTCTTTTTTTTTTTTTAAAGATTTTATTTATTTATTTGACAGAGAGAGAGAGCACAAATAGGCAGAACAGCAGGGAGAGGGAGAGGGAGAAACAGGCTCTCCGCCGAGCAGGGAGCCCGACGCGGGGCTCGATCCCGGGATTCCGGGATCATGACCTGAGCCAAAGGCAGACGCTTAACAGACTGAGCCACCCAGGCGCCCCCCATTTACACATTTCATAACACACGAATCACAAGACATTGTTTTCTCACGTGACCCAGGCGCATATTGTTGTTAACTAATGATAGGATATTAGAGTCTGAAGGCCATTTGTTTCCTTTTATAGCTGTGAGAACTGAAGGACATGGAGATGAAGGAACCTCTATATTTTTTATCACTAAGCAATGTCTGGAATTCACATTTCTTTTCAATATGCTATACTCATGATAACAGTTTAGAGATATCACAATAGCACTCAGAGACGTTTCAGAGAAGAATATTATGAAATACATTCACAAAACAATTTTGAAGGTAACAGAACTTTTCCTGACTGAAGTATCTCATAGAGATTAACGTAGTGCCTTGTTTCTACTTCATGGATTAATTTGTGTAAATAACTAAAATATACCTAGCACTTCAGAATTGAACAAGATGCTTTCAGAGCATCAGTTGTGAGGACCAGTTATCCTTTTATTGGAGAGAAGATGAGCTATAAACAACAGGTCCTCCCAAGATGACTCTAGGGGTCTCCTAATTTCCTATGCCTCTTCAGTATGAGGGTGAATGAATAATAACAGAAAGGAAGAAAATAGAGTCAAAAAAACCTTAAATGACATATATTCCTCCCAAGTCAATTAGAATATTTACTGAGCATCTGCTGTACAGAAAAATAAATATAGCTCTTTTGGAAATATATATGAAAGCAATTCAAAAAGTACAAATTTATAAAGCTAAGTTTTTACTATAGATAAGTTTTAAAATGTTATAGTATTCTGTTTTCTGATTTCTAGTATGACATATAATTTTTAGTGTATTTCAAGAAATGAACACTTCTTAGAAACCATTTTGTCGATTCTACTTTTATTTTATTTTATTTTTTTTATGGTTGATTCTGCTTTTATTTTAACATACATAAAATCAGCTTATAATGGCACTGAATACAAAAGACAGACAAAGAAACACTATTGCACTCAGAAAATACTTCCTAAGAAGCATTGCACATGATAGAATTGATTAGGAAAGGTACACATTTATAGTCAGATAAGACTATTATTATTCCAAGTTTGACAATACAGAAGTTTTCCTGATAAGAATTTGCCACATCACATATTGCACATTTTCCAATACTTCATCTGTTTCACAAATATTCCTCATATTTGTTTTTGTCCATATCTCTGTAAAATGCTACATGTAAGATTCTTAAGACAGTGAATTATGTAACATTGAAAAAGATGAATTACACAGAAGAAGTAAAAACAACAACAACAATATAAATACATGATCATCCCACTCTTTTGGTGGGAAAATGACAAAGTAACCTGGCAAACTTCTCTAAAAAGAGAGAAATATTACAAAGCTTAGTTTCATAAGCATTTGTCCACTTATACATGTTCTCTGATTTAAAAAAAAATGCATTTAGACTAAATGTCTGTGCTACCAGTTAAAATTTCTTGTTTACATTCAGTTTTTAATACCACCACCTACCGTTTTCAAATAGTGCAAATACATGAAGCACACTCAGTTTTGGTAGTCATTCAACAATAAATAATAACTCTAAGCCTAGTTATTTTATTATTTTTAATTCTAAAAAATATAAAGTGCATCCATAAGGTTTAAAGTCATTCTTCTCATTCTTGGATGTAACGATCAGTCAACCTGTGACTTTTTCCGCTCATGGCAAGAGTGTTCCACAATGCAGATATTCCTGGAATTTCTCTTCCTTTCTTCCCATAGTCTTGTTTGGAAGAAAGTTTCCAAAATAAGACAAAGTTTTTTCAGAAAGTCTTTGTGGAAAATTTCTGACCGTAGAGCAGCATCGATCAACACAAATTTCCTTGAGTTCCATGTTATAATAGTCTAAAAGCAAATATGTTTCCTCATTATTTAGCGGGTTTGCTACATATCGAATATAAATTCTTTCCACATGCTGTGCTGCTGACCCCTGTACTATTCAAAAATGCACAGTTCTCAGATCCTGGGAGGCTGAACCTGTCAAACAATAAAGAAACTTAGAATGATTTTGAGTTCATTATTTCCATTCAGTTACATGAAAATGAACTTTGCGAGGGTAGCGTCAGATTTTTTTTTTTTTTTTTTGCTTGATAGGAGTTCATGAAGCAAGTCATCTGGTCAAGTGACCATAAACCAATTTGTAGAGACAGTAGACAAGAATTGCAAGAAAGGGTCTGTGGAAGGAAGATAAAAGGGTAAGAGCAAAGTGTTCCATTTATCTGGTTGGCATGCCACCAGAGGAGTGACTCTTGGTTGTTTCTCAGTTAAACTCCTGGAGAAATAATTCCCAGAAAGTATACACATTCAACAATCAGGCATACAATTTAAGAGGGTGGGTGGTCCCTGAAGCCAATCTGCGTGTAAAGTACCATAGGACACATATTAAAAATGCCTTTTCTAGAAATTTAAATTTATTTTCCATATCAGTAATTATCATAAAACTGTTTAGAAGGCTAGGGTGCCTGGGTGGCTCAGTCGGCGTCTGCCTTCGGCTCAGGTCATGATCCCAGAGTCCTGGGATTGAGCCCCGCATCGGGCTCCCTGCTCCGTGGGAAGCCTGCTTCCCCCTCGTGCTCCCCCTGCTTGTGTTCCCTCTCTCACTGTGTCTCTCTCTGTCAAATAAATAAATAAATAAATCTTTAAAAAAACTATTTAGAAGGCTAGAAATTTATTCAGTTCTGAGTTTTCAGATGGCAAAGATTAATACTAACTATATAAAATGTCCTTCAAACTTCAAAATGTACATCAATTACAGGTAATAAAGTCAACATCTTCCATTCTGGGGCAAGTTTTCTGTCAGGTTCGTAGAAGGCTCTAATTTGCTTTTAGAAATATTGTGCTTTATCCTTGTGGGGATGACAACTGGGAAAGAGTAAAAGGGAATTATTTTCTAAAAAGTCAGCTTATCAGGAAAATATATATATGAGATTGGCAATGTTGGATTTTTCTTTTTGCATCATCGTAATTATTTCTGGAATATGTCTGAGTCTATCACTCACACTAAAATTTGCTGAGATAAAATTACTAGAAGCATTTATTGTATGACTTCCAAGTAGATAGAAAGAAAAAATGGCAATATTAAAACCCTTCTTTAAAGAATGTGAAAGAGTATAAGCATACAAAACAGATTGATAAACCTCTGCTCATAAAGGGCACAACCATCATATACAACAGTGCTTTGAAAGGAAAATGGCTTCCCTGAGCTGCCATTCTGGGGAGGATAAAGAGACATCTTGCAACTTACCAGTTGTTAAATTCTTTGCCATCTGACCATTTCCATGTCTGACCATCTTCAGTTTTCAGCCCAATCCAATGATTAGTTATACCCACATATTGTTTTAAAAAACTCTTGAAGAAAGCACAAAGGAGGTGTGTGTTAAACAACCCCTCTGGGTAAGTACATAATTAATCCTATTTTTCAGAAGCTGCAATTCAAGGCATGATATCTAAGCTGATCACTTATTAACTCTATTTAGGACAAGCTCATTTGTATTTTTGGCCTTTGACATTAAGTAATCAAAGCAAATTTACAAGATTAAACTGAACCCTGATTGGGACCTCAGACTGATCAAAGGGCTTTCTGTGACTAAATTTTCCCACAAGGGAGATAGGCACAATGTCTTCACTTAGCAGGAGACAGAAAGAAATCACAGATTATCTATATTAAAAAACAGCAATATTTTATGAAATTGTTTTTGAATACTATCTTACCATGTCCTTTTCAGAATCAATGAATGCAAGAGTAGCACCCCGTTCATAGCAAAAGTTTTGGGCCGGCATCCAGCCCCTCTTTTCAGTGGAAATAAAGTAGCATTTCTTCTGGTATCCAATCCAATCATCGGAGCATGAAGAAACATGGCTATTTGATGGCAATGGGGACATATATTGGCCTGGACAATTGTATTGGCCCACTGTGAACAGGAAAGTGGTTTGTTTTAGTAACAAAAGAAAGTAAATACCCACAGGATGCAAAATCAGTTCAGGAGGTGCTGAGCAGTGCTAGGTGACAACCTTATATAATCTCCTGTTGTGCCTAATCATTATTGTCAGGGTATAAGAAATAAGAGGGTGTCTTTCGAGCCATAATCTCAGAAAGGGGTAGGAAAATAGAAAAATCTTGCAAGTAGTCTTCGGACTAGAAAGGGGACAGGGCATTATAAATTACAATGCAGTCAATATAATAGGGTATTGGGAGATGAAGGACGGAAACATTTACAGGGAAGTAATTCAGAATACGGAAAGATCTCTGACTGAGGATGTTTCATAAAGTTGTAAAATTTCATGTTTGTAAAGACACAAATGTGTCTTGGTATTGCTATATGTTTTGAATACCATATCACAGTTGGTATCACACAAATCATCCATAACCACCATTCTGTGCCCTTGGAGATAAAAGACAAAAGACTGATCAATTCCTCATTAATCTATGGCTTAGATACTATTTTTTTCTATCAACAGTGAATGTGAAGCCCACATTTTTTTTCTAACTAAATGTCTATTTATTTAGAATCTAAATCAGTCCCTTTCATTTCAGATTTTAAAATATGCTCAAATGTAATTTTCTCCCACAATAATTTATAAAACATAGACACTTTTAATACCTGTAAAGAAGCTCTAGAAAACTCAGAAAGCACTGTACTGATCATCTAAGGAATATGGAATTATATTTAGTATTCTTTAAGAAATCAACCATATATAATAATTGGGATAATTCTAAATTAATCAGAATTTCTCATTAATTAGACCAAGTGATCCCTGTTGATTTCAGCTGGACATGAATGCTAACAGCAGAGACTCAATGAATTCATGAAGTACAGACCCACCTGATATAGCGATGAGAGCTATGATTAAAACAGTGATGAGGACCACATTCACAACAGCACATGGGATAGGAACTTGAAGGGACCCTTCATGCTGTGTTGCAAAATGAGGGCTGGCGGCGTTACCTGAAGAGAGAAAGTTGATGGTGAATTTAGGCAGACTATAGAAGTAAGAAAGGGACATTCGATATTCTCCTGAGGCATTTACATTTTAATTCTTCCTTATCTTGTTATATGAAATTTATAAGCTAATTTCCCCCAAATTTCGAGTGAATTAGGATAGTGAAACAATTCAGGGATAATAATGAAATCATAAAATATCTCCCCAGTCTATGCACTTAGTAGCTACAAAAATTCTAACTATATCATAATTTTACTGTTTGAATCACAAGAACATTTATTAAATCTCTGATTATCCTAGAAGATATACAAAAGAGACATCCTAAGCACAATCCCTTTACCTCTCTGTAGTTACTGTTTAAGAGAGATGACATAAATGCAGTAGATGTGGATAATGAATAAAAAATACTGAACTGATATATATAAAGAGCTACAACTAGCATGACTGAAAATTTAAAAAAAAGACTGATGGTACTTTTTGGTGAAGTTGGTACAGATGTGAAGCAACTGAAATTTTCATATATTACTCATGGGAGAGTAAAATGGAAAAATAATTTGGAAAACTCTTTTTTTATACAATTAAATATACACCCACCCTATGATCCAGCAATTTAACTTGTACAAAACAAGAATGTTCATAGCAGCTTTATTCTTAAGAGCCACGTCTTAGAAATAACCCACATATCCATTAATAAGAATATGGATGAACAAATTATAGTATATCTGAATACTATTCAGCAATTAAAAAAACTGACAAATGCAACAAAATGCATGAATCTCAAAAAAATGTTGAGTAAAGAAAATGCAGTTATAACTATATATTGTATATTTCCATTTATATGACATTCGAGAATTGCTGAACTATAAGTGAAATAAGTCAGACTGAGAAAGACAAATACCATATGATTTCACTCACATGTGGAATTTAAAAACAAAACAAATGAAGGAACAAACAATAAACAGAATCAGACTTATAAATACAGAAAACAAAATGATAGTTGCCAGAGGGGAGGAGGATGAGGGAATAGGTAAGATGGGTGAAGGGGGGTGGAAGATACAGGCTTCCAGTTATGGAATGAATAAGTCATGGGGATGAAATGCACAGCGTAAGGATTATGGTCAATGATACTGTAGTAGCGTTGTATGGTGACAGATGGTAGCTACATTTATGGTGAGCATAGCATAACATAAAGGGATGTAGCATTACTATGCTGTACACCAGAAAATAACGTAATAATACACGTTAACTGTACTTAAAAATAAAAAGAATAGTTGAACTAAACTATGGTGATAGAAATCAGAAAAGTGATTGCTTTTATGTGTGTAGGAAAAGTAATTCGACCAGAAAGAAACACAGGGGAACTTTCTAGGGTGATAAAAAATTTCAAATGTTGATTGGAGTTTTTTTTTATAATTCATTAAACTGCATACTTACGATTTGTGCATCCATTGTATGTAAATTATACCTCAATTAAAAATGATATGTGGATGAAGAGTCAAATATTTGAATTTTTCAAGAGAAGTTAAAATAATAGAAGAAATACAACAATATTAACAAATGTTAGGTGGAAGTTGATTATTTCATTTACCTTCCATATAGTGCTGAAACAAAGTAAAAATTTGATTTCACCAGTAAGAAATATTTTTGTGGAATATGAATATGATGTGAATGAGGATTCTTAGTTTAAAAAAAAACTAGAAGAATATTTATCTTAGAATATAAATAAATAATTGAGGAAGAAGAGAAGGGGATTTTGTGTCCAGAGTTTGAATTTGATTTTTGCTAGGATGAGCTCTCGAGGTTTTAAAAATCTGGCTTCACAAGAAATCTGTATTTCCCTATTATGTTCTCAAAACCTGAAATGTAAAATGGCCACTTGCATGATATTAGAGTTTACCATGCAAAATAGCCTCAAATGCAAACATATCTTGTTTTTCAATGTGTATGACTTTCATAATTAAAAGGATGTTAACAGAGAACATATCTTGAAATTTTTGTATTTCTATTCCTTGAAACATTTCTCTAAAGTCAAACTGAGCAAAGACATGTGCTTTCTTTCATTGTTTACTGGTTGCCAACATCAGCTTTTGCTGCTGGGGATTGTTTTTCCCAGCGGAGGTCTGCACTCAGATTTTGCAAGAGAAGCCTTTACTGAGCTCCTATCTAGTTCTATTTCTCACAGCTTCTCAAAGCAAGTCTTCTTTTTTTTTCACCAGTAGATCACCGGAAGCAGCCTTTGCTAGGTAGGGTGGTAAGTTCAGAGCTCTCTGTCTAGTTTCACTTCTTCCCATGTGAGAGTCAATCTTGCCTCTTAGACTCAATGAAGCAACAGTTCTGGTTCCTTAGCAAACACTAACTCGTCCAGATAGCTCATGGACTCAGAGCCTAGCTCAGTCTATTGGCTTATCCAGTGGGCAAACTGTGGAGATAATTCTCAGACTGTACATTTGTTTTCCATTGGTGAGGGCTATTGTTACTCACAGTTTGATTTATCACCTAGGTGACAAAACACTCCCCCAACAGCATACTTCCGCTCTGATTATGGGCCTTGTTCATTAATGAAGAAACTGAAAATAAATCCACAATTATATACTGAGACATCCAAAGGTGATGCCCAAGGATTGTTCATACTAATAAAGCAACCACAAAGGCAGCATAAACTAAACATTCAACAGAAAATTGGATGAACTCAGAAAAAGCTGAGGATTCCTGAATTAGGTCCTTCTTCTTTCAACTATGCTCTCTACTTATTGAGTAGTTTTATTATTATATACATTTCTTCTTTTCAGCAGCTCAACTGGGCCATAAAGGTATGGTTACCTAGCCACCAGAAATCTGTGTGGCATGCACTTGCTATCTACACTTGATTT
This sequence comes from Phoca vitulina, assembly GCF_004348235.1. Classification (NCBI taxonomy): domain Eukaryota; kingdom Metazoa; phylum Chordata; class Mammalia; order Carnivora; family Phocidae; genus Phoca; species Phoca vitulina. The sequence continues at coordinate 9,725,549 of NW_022589762.1, forward strand.
TGTGTTCTTAGGTGAAAGATGGGTTTATCAGAAGTGACTGATACCTTTTTAACATAAACCAGTCTAATAGACACACACTCAGAAAACAATCCCTTCCTCCAGATTGTTCAGCTCTGCTGTTCATAACACACCCCTTTATTACTGGATAACTTTGTTTATAAGTAAATTGTCCCTCCCACATGCTAGTGTTTTGGAGCACCTCATTAATTAGAGAGGAAGAGGGATATATGGAAAAATTCAAGAAAACCTCACAGAAACACATTATAGGAAAAACCAATGGGAGCATCCTAGTAATAGGAAATAGAATAGGTCTGTGGACAGAATAGATAAATAGAAGAGAGGAAAAGGTAAATAGCTAAGATGACCATATATTGATGTATTTTGATGAAAAACAAAAGAATGGAAGAACCATGTATGATTCATGTAGAATTTGAAGCCTGTGATTGAAAGGGGGAATCAGAATGATGAAATGAAGAGTTCCATGAAGAGTACAGAAGTAGAAGTTCATATTTTCAAGAATTTTTCATGACATTCTCCTAAGAAATTACCTCCAGGCCTGGTAAATGTTCAGATATGTTCAGATACAGCTATTCTTTCAAAGATTGGAAACCTTCATTCCCAGCAACTGGAGGATGCTGTCATGAGAACACAAGCTGAAGCAAACAGAAAGCATACAAAGACACAGGTGAAGACAATAAAGAATGTAATTCGTTATGGGGAAAACAGAATTGCTATAAAGAGAGGCAATGCATCCCGAAGCATGCACAGATGGATACGGAAAAACGGTGGTGAATGCACTGGGCCAGTGCAGGGAGTTTTCTAATTAAATCTGAAGAATTGATATCATATAAACTGAAACAAAAAACAGATCTCTAATGATCTTCAGAAATCCACCTTTGTGGTTTCCTCTCAAGTCTCAGGTATCCTGTCTTCTCATGGATAGAGAAATATTTACTTGTTCTCATTTTCTCCTTTACCTGGACTGAAGTAAAATGTAATCAAGTGTTTCTAAGACAAAGGCTCATTTTTTAAAATACTGCTAATATCAGAGGATAGAGAGATAGAAGATACATGATAGATAGAAAGATGATAGATAGATGTGTGTGTGTGAGAGAGAGAGAAAGAGAGAGATGATAGGTAGATGTGTGTGAGAGAAAGATGAGTTTTGTTACCAGTATATAACAAAGGTCTGACTTACTTTGTTGTCCACCCTCTGGATGCAAGGAGCTGTTCTCTGTTATGGAACAATGTTCAGAATTCATCTTTGTTCTAGTCAAGATTTGCTGGTTAATCCCAGGTCAAGCCAATCTATAGCAAAAGTCTTTGCCAAAGCTCTTGTTCAGTCTCTGAGTCTGTGAGGTATCGCAGCGTTTATATTCGGTTGTATTGTCTCCACCCCCTTCCTCTTGCCTCCTAACCACTCAACTTCATCAGTTCTCTTTAATTTATGCTCCAGCAGCCCAGACAATTTACAATGTGTTATTGTGGTGAGCTGCGGGTTTTCCCTGTTGTCTGAAATGTGCTTTCTCACAACTGTAGGTGTAGCATGAAGAGACAAGCGGGATTTTCCCAGAATCTGAGACATCTTTCTTTAAATTTGTGAAAAACACAAATAACTTAGGAGACAGCATATTTAAGTAAAGAATGAAAAGTTAAGGATTCCTAACTTTGAGGTGGAAATAATTTGGAGAGTAATATTTCCCTTAGAACCTCATTCATTTATTTAATTAACAACTAATATTTATTGAGCATGCACTTTGAACCTGACACTGTTTGGGGTTAGAGAGTTTATTGTTAAATAAGAATTTTAAGATCTCTGTCCTTATGGATCTCTCTCCACTCTGGAAGAATTTTACTTAGGAAGCTATAAACTGGCTGTCGGAAGGGTATCATTCACTTCTTTCCTGGGGACTAGTTCTTTTAAGGTATCATTTAGTACGTACTTGTTTTAAGGAAATAGAAACCTTGTGGTCTGGAACTTCCTTTCTATGTTCTAAAATTGTTTATCTTAAATTATCTCTTTCATTTATCTCTTGTTAATTTTTTGGTCATATTTTACTTTCGTATAGATTGCCCTAATTTCTCCTAATATCTTATTCTTCTCTAAATTTCCCCTATTTTAGATTATTTTCCTGTATCTCTGAGGTGTCAGACATTTGGAGTATGATTATTATAAAAAACATATTACCATGGTATCAATACCATCCCAGTGAGCTAGGAAGGCAGAATGTCTGTGTATGGTGATTTAAGGAGGGGATCAAAATACCACTCTGGTTACCAATCTTTCTGCCATAATTTTTATCATTAATATCACCTCTTTAAAGACTATGTGTTTTCAGAATAAAACATTTGTGGAAGTATTATGCCTAGGTAGGTTCAGAATTATCATCTACCACAGCTTTGTTGGGCCAACGTATTTATTTGTTAACCTAAGACACGAAGAGGTGCATGTTGGTCTTAAGGGCTGTCTGCTTCCACTCCACTTTTTCAGTCAATTTCCTACTATGCTTTCCATATAACAGCAAGAAGGGTTGTTTTACAATTAAGTCATATCACTTTAGTGAGGTGTTCATCCCCCCCCTCTACCCTCAAAGGCTTCTTTTCAAAATTACCATAAAATCCAAAGACCTTCTTATAGCTGAGAAGGTCCATGATCTGACCCCTGGCTACCTCTCCGGCCATTTTCCCAATTAGTCACTGTCTTCTCCAGCTGTAACCTCTGTTATACCACAAAAATGTCAAGCATACCCCCACTACAGAATCTTTGTATTTTCTCTAAAAGGTTCTTCTTCCACCTCCTTGCAAGTCTTGGTCTCCCTTCAACTCATTTTATTCACTATTCAACTGTGATCTGCCCAGGAAGGTCTTCACTTACCTTCTCTATGTAAAAAGAATCTCATGCTCTATGCCACCATATACCTTTACCTTTCTTTATATCACTTGGTGATATCTGATATCATACCATTGTTTATTGTCTACTTTCCTTACTAGACTGTAAGCTGCTTGGGGGCAAGAACTTTTTCTGGCTTGCCCCTTCTGTGCCTCTAACACCTGACATAGTAACTGGAAACTGGTATGTAGGCAGTAATACAGTACATACTTGTTGAATGCATGAATAAATAAATATGAACTAATGAAAGAATATGTATAAAAAACATAAAAAAGTTTTAAACTACAGCGTGTTATTCGAGGAGGTGTGTGGGCTTGTAGATTGCCACTGGATAGCAAGTGCACACTTGAATATTGTGGATGAGTGATGGAAGGGTCAAGTTGGGTACTTAAGGGAAACAGCTGATGCTTTTGCTAATTTCTTTGGGTGAAAGCAACTTAGATCAGATCGTCTGTTTATTTTTCTAAACTTGGGAGATCTGAGTTAATGTCCACATTCTGATACTAATTACATACCCTATAATGTGAAGAATGCATGGGATTGAGAGAGTATAGGAAAAGCAAGAGGGACTTAATTCCTGTAAGGCCACAGGTCTGAGGCAAAAGTCTGAGGTTAAAAGTTTCCATACTCTTAGAGACAAATACCTCCTGGGAAAGCAAACAAATGAGAGATAACAGCTGTTAGGGATTAATGGTCGTCTGGGCAAAATTAGAAGTCACAATTTAAAGTCTGCTGTACAAGTATTTATACGTTCCAGGAGCCCTAGAAGAATGTCGACCATGGAGAAAGGCATCCTGTAATTGTCTCATGTCCACTGAAAAGTAACGACCAAAGATAATGACCGTGGGACTGAAGGACGCTTCCTCACTCCCAGCCCCTCGCCCTTTGGAAGAGTGCCTTTATAAGCCTTGCACACTACCCCTTTGGGGAGCAACATTCCTCTTTCTTGTTGATTCCCTTGTATACAATCCAGCGCTCATAAACTCTGCCTGGCTTTCTTTCTCTTGAGTTCAGTGTTCATTTCTATGACATTAAGACTCAAGAACGGTCCTGGGGGTCCAGTAACAGGATAATATAGTAGTTTTAAATCTGCAACAGTATTTGAACTCTTCTAAGTCTATGGGGTATAAAGAGAGAGAAAGAAAATATCTTTACGCACACTGATAATCCTTGCCGTGTGTGTTTTCCATATGCCAAGCAGTTTTCAATAGCTCATTGAACTATCCTAGAAATCGTGGTCCGGTTTAACCACTTACTAATGTGACTTTTCCCCTCTGATGACTCCCATATTCATGTGAAAAACATAACTTTCTTAGTTGGACACCGACTATTTTTGAAATTATATATTCCAGAACAGTTAGGCTAATTAACATTATTTAAAAAGTATAGACTTTACAGACAAATAATCATTTCCCACAATTTTCCTTCTTATTCCCTGTAAGTCTGCTATGCTGATTTTCTTTCTGTTCCTTGAAAAATTAAACTTATTTTAATTTTATGGAGGGTGTTCTTGCTCTTGTTCTCTCTGCTTTCAGATTTTCCATGGCTGACACTTTCTTCTTATTTATGTTACCTCACGTCACCCTCTCGGTAAGACCTTCCCTAATCCCCTGTATAAATTACCTCCCATTGGCCACAATTTATTACCTCACTCTCTTATTAAATATATCCTCATCTGAAATTTTGTAGCTCACTAGATATCTGCATATCTATATAGTTTTAAAAATTATCATTATTGGAGCATCTGGGTGGCTCAGTTGGTTAAGGTTAAGCATCTGACTCTTGATTTTGGCTCAGGTCATGGTCTCAGGGTTGTGAGATCAAACCCCACATCTGGCTCTGTGCTCAGTGGGGAGCCTGTTTAAGATTCTCTCCTTCTGCCTCTGTCCCTCCCTGTTCACGCACTCTTTCTCTCTCTCAAAAAAATTATCATTATTATTATTATTTGCCTTACTAGAAAGTAACATCTTTAAGAGCAGGGGCATGGCCAACTTATTCAACAATGAATCTCTAGCATATAATAAACGCCAAGAACATAGAAGGAGTTCAATAAATATTTATTGGGTAGATACATGACAGAATGTATGTGAATATCAGCTCAAGTGTTTGTTAACTGTGCGGATCCACTGAGCTTTGGCTTTGTTATCTGTAAATTAAAAATATTAGCATCCAACTTATAAAGTTTTGTGAAGAAAAAATTATACTAGAAAATTAGTGTTCTACTATGGTGTTTGGTATATATTAGGCATTTAATGATGTATAAAGGAATCAGTTTGACATAAGTCATAAAAAGGGAAAGATTTGCATTTGATGTAGGATATAAAACTGAGAAGCCACAGCATTCTTGCTGCTATGATGTAATGTGGCTCTTGTCTGTCTACGATACAGACAGGGGAGGCCTCTATTTCTTAGGTCCACCTCTGAGAGTGCCCATGACACTAAGACACTGGCCTGTGTGCTCAAGTCTTCTTGGGAATGGATATTATATGTATATATTTATATATATTTGTATTTATAAACACATGCATATATATGTGACGTCTATTATATACTTTGAATATGTAATATATATTATATATGCAGACCATTGGGCACAGAAAAATGATAATGAGCTCTTATTTTAAGAAAATAAATATCTGGAGGTGTCTGGGTGGTGCAGTCAGTTAAGCGTCCAACTCTTGGTTTTGGCTCAGGTCATGATCTCAGGGTTTTGAGATCAAGCCCCGTGTGGGGCTGTGTGCTCAGTCTGGAGTCCACTTGAGAGTCTCTGTCTCCCTCTGTCCCTCCCACTCATGCTCTCTCTCTCTCTCACTCTCTCTCTCTCTCAAATAAATAAATCTTTAAAAAAGTAAATAAATCTGTAAACATTATAACATTGATCAAAATCTGTTACTCTTTTCTGAAATCATTTTTCTCTGTTTTTATGGTAGGAGCCAAAGTATTCTGTTGAAATCAATACTTGTATAGATGGGAGTAGGCAGCCTCCACAAACATAAAAACCAGCCCAATTCCTGAGAACACGTGTCATCAGCAGGCCTTCTAGGTATTCACTGCACCTCCTGCTATTCAAGTCCTTTACAATAACCTGAACTTAAAATTAAAATTAATATTTTTCCATGAATCCTCCTCTGCTTCCTTATTCTTTTTAAGTGTAAGAAATCTCCCATAGATTTGAGAAAGCAATCAGTTGAGATTCATGTAAAGCAGTGGAAGAACAATGAATAGGGTTTTCCCAGCACAGTTCTGGTTGACACTTGTCCTGATGTCATTTCACTTGCCAGAGTGTCTTACTATATACAATAAATTATACGCTCATATTACTAATCAGTACTGTTAAATCAAAGAAAGGTGTCTCTACATGTGGAATTAGAGTAAATAGGACAAAGCAAAGTGTAGAGTGTCAGGATGCGGTGTGGGAGAGATTTTGGGGTCAGGTTTTTCAGTTGCCCCTTATTCATCTAAATATGGAAGCAAGCTTCCTTTGTGGTCAGCCCTGATGGATTCAATTCTCTGAAGCAAAGAAACACATGAAGAAAACTAAAGAAACAAAACTAGTGCAACTAAACTTTTTTTCAATCTCCTTGTAAAATACACATAACTATAACAACTATAACTATAACTATATATATATATGTAGCTTTCAATTCTTTCAGAGATGGTGTATGTCTTATTTCATACATAACATATCAAAAAATTGAAGGACATCCACAGGGCAGAGATTATCATTAACATTTCATAGTTCATTTGAGAAAACTGAGGCTTAGAGAAATTAGTGTCTGGACAAATTTGGAAGAAGCCACTAAGGACACCAGAAGTCAGTGCAGCTCTTGACCATATATGAAGAATCCGGGGCAAGGTCGCAGAAAGGAAATGAAGTAATATGAGCTAGATGCAAAGTGATGCGGAGAAGACAGGATATACAATCCTTATCAGACAGCAGCTCAGCAGGATGCTTTTAGTAGCTCATGTTCACAGGGACCGCAAACTTCCGACCTAAGACAGTTTCCGGAGACAAAGTGTTCATAATTTTTTTTCCTGAAACTTCTTTTTTCTTTCAATGGGTGAATTAGGTTTCTGAATGGCTTTTAATCTTGGAAATCAAAACTTCAGTTTTTAATGTTTTGTCTCAAATATAATATATATTACATATTCAAATTGGTAAAATTTATTTTTAAATCACAGGTGTGCGTGTGCTTTCTAATTGCTTACTGTAAAGGGTCAATACAGGTAACCATGAGTAAGTGGGGGAATTTCCAGTTCTAAACACTTTCCAATCTTCTCTGCTCTCTGAATTTACTCTTTGAACTTTCTAATTTTCCTCTTCGGTGGACTATCTACTAAAAACCAGAAATGAGTTGGTTTGGAAAGTATGAACTGTTTTATTTCTTCTCCCTGACTTGAAACAGTGAAGGTTAAATACAGAGTTCACATATACGTAAACTTGGACTCTGAAAAATTTGACTATTTTTGAAAGTAAAAGATGTAAAAGAACTCTCATAACCATATCTTAGTACTTTACAGAAATTAGTCCCAGGCTTCTTACACGTAGAGAACATTTTGGCGGAATATTCTCAAAGACAATAGTGTGGAAATAGCAAATGTAACATAGAAATTTGAGGCAGGCCTGGGCCTGAGCCACTAAGTGATTAAAATGTGTCCATTTGGGGACACCTGGATGGCTCAGTCACAGTTGAGTGGTGGATTCTTGATTTTGGCTCAGGTTGTGATCTTGTCTTCCTGAAATCAAGCCCCCAGACGCTCCTCAGTGGGGTGTGTGCTGGGGATTCTTTCCCTCTGTCCCTCCCCCTACTTGTGCTCACACTCTCTCAATAAATAAATAAATCTTTAGAACATAAGAAACCACATTTTAAAAAAATAAAATAAATAAAATATATCCATTTGTATTTGAATCTTGGTAGATGCACAATGAATTTGAACAGAACTGCTTATCACAACTCCTGTAGATCTCTTTGCACTTACTTATATACTGAGAGAAAAACCTGCAGGTAGAAAACTTTCGGGAATTGTTACCATTCTTTTGCCTAATCAATGTGAAGTTTAAATGCATTAAAATATTTCTTTAAAGATTTATTTATTTTAGAGAGAGTATACATGAGTGGAGGAGGGGTGGAGGGAGAGACTCTTCAGGCAGATTCCGCCGGAGCCCTATTTGGGAATCAAACTCATGACCCATGAGATCATGACCAGAGCCAAAAGCAAGAGTTGGTAGCTTAAGTGACTGAGCCACCCAGACACCCCTAATGCACGAAAATATTTCTGATGGATTGGATTGGTCTTTACTGAGGCAAGATGTTAGGAAAGGAAAATGGAGACCCCTAAAAGGAATTTGCCAAAAGTAGGAGAGTTCAAGGCAGACATGAAAAATCATAATAGTGTATTATGAATAATTTTAGGCTAGCATACTTGACATGTAAGTAAAATAGACACATCCCAGACAAACACCTTTTCCAAAATTGAAACAAGAAGAAATGTTTAAAACATAGCATAGTTTTATAAATATTAGATAAATTGAATCCATAACTAAATATATCCTTTTGGGAAAGAACTAAAACATGAGAACAAACCAACAAAAACTCCATACCCAGATAATTTTATGTTCCAATTTATCAAACATATAAGGAAGAAATAAGAAATTACAAATTCTTTCAAAGAAGATAAAAAGATCTGGTCAGTAAAACACTGTAATCAAAACCAGACCAGCCAGTCTTATTCATGAAGATGAATGAATAATTTTTAAAAATAAGTTTAGAAAATTGAACTCAGCAATATATAAAACAATATACCACAACAATATTGGTTTTTTTAATTATTATGTTATGTTAATCACCATACATTACATCATTAGTTTTTCATGTAGTGTTCCATGATTCATTATTTGCATATAATACCCAGTGCTCCATGCAGAATGTGTCCTCCTTAATACCCATCACCAGGTTAACCCATCCCCCCACCCCCTCCCCTCTGGAAACCTCAGTTGGTTTTTCAGAGTCCATAGTCTCTCGTGGTTTGTCTCCCCCTCCGATTCCCCCTCTTCATTCTTCCCCTCCTGCTATCTTCTTCCTTCTTTTTTTTTTTTTAACATATAATGTATTATTTGTTTCAGAGGTACAGGTCTGTGATTCATCAGTCTTACACAGTTCACAGTGCTCACCATAGCACATACCCTCCCCAATGTCTATCACCCAGCCACCCCATGCCTCCCACGCCCCCCACTCCAGCAACGCTCAGTTTGTTTCCTGAGATTAAGAATTCCTCATATCAGTGAGGTCATATGATACATGTCTTTCTCTGATTGACTTATTTCGCTCAGATTAATACCCTCCAGTTCCATCCATGTCATTGCAAATGGCAAGATTTCATTCCTTTTGATGGCTGCATAATATTCCATTGTATATATATACCACATCTTCTTTATCCATTCATCTGTTGATGGACATCTTGGCTCTTTCCACATTTTGGCTATTGTGGACATTGCTGCTATAAGCATGTAACCCTTCGGATCCCTACATTTGTATCTTTGGGCTAAATAACCAGTAGTGCAATTGCTGGGTCATATGGTAGCTCTATTTTCAACTTTTTGAGGAACCTCCATACTGTTTTCCAGAGTGTCTGCACCAGCTTGCATTCCCACCCACAGTGTAGGAGGGTTCCCCTTTTCCTGCATCGCCACCAACACTGGTCGTTTCCTGACTTGTTAATTTTAGCCATTCTGAATAGTGTGAGGTGATATCTCATTGAGGTTTTGATTTGGATTTCCCTGATGCCGAGTGGTGGTGAGCACCTTTTCATGTGTCTGTTGGCCATTTGGATGTCTTCTTTGGAAAAATATCTTCTGCCCATTTCTTATTCTTTGGGTGTTGAGTTTAAGAAGTTTTTTATTGATTTTGGATACTAGCCCTTTATCTGATATGTCATTTGCAAATATCTTCTCCCATTCTGTCGGTTGTCTTTTGGTTTGTTGACTGTTTCTTTCACTGTGCAAAAGCTTTTTATCTTGATGAAGTCCCAATAGTTCATTTTTGCCCTTGCTTCCCTTGCCTTTGGTGATGTTTTTAGGAAGAAGTTGCTGCGGCTGAGGGCAAAGAGGTTGCTGCCTATGTTCTCCTTTAGGATTTTGATGGACTTCTGTCTCACATTTAGGTCTTTCAACCATTTTGAGTCTATTTTTGTGTGTGGTGTAAGGAAATGGTCCAGTTTGATTCTTCTGCATGTGGCTGTCCAATTTTCCCAACACCATTTGTTGAAGAGACTGTCTTTTTTCCATTGGACATTCTTTCCTGCTTTGTCGAAGATTAGCTGACCATAGAGTTGAGGGTCCATTTCTGGGCTCTCTATTCTGTTCCATTGATCTATGTGTCTGTTTTTGTGCCAGTACCATACTGTCTTGATGAGGACAGCTTTGTAATAGAACTTGAAGTCCGGAATTGTGATGCTGCCAGCTTTACTTTTCTTTTTCAACATTCCTCTGGCTATTTGGGGTCTTTTCTGGTTCCATACAAATTTTAGGATTATTTGTTCCATTTCTTTGAAAAAAGTGGATGGTATTTTGATGGGGATTGCATTGAATGTGTAGATTGCTCTAGGTAGCATTGACATCTTCACAATATTTGTTCTTCTAATCCATGAGCATGGAATGTTTTTCCATTTCTTTGTGCCTTCCTCAATTTCTTTCATGAGTATGTTATAGTTTCCTGAGTACAGATTCTTTGCCTCTTTGGTTAGATTTATTCCTAGGTATCTTATGGTTTTGAGTGCCATTGTAAATGGGATCAACTCCTTAATTTCTCTTTCTTCTGTCTTCTTGTTGGTGTATAGGAATGCCACTGATTTCTGTGCATTGATTTTATATCCTGTCACTTACTGAATTCCTGTATGAGTTCTAGCAGTTTTGGGGCGGAGTCTTTTGGGTTTTCCACATAAAGTATCATATCATCTGCAAACAGTGAGAGTTTGACTTCTTCTTTGCCGATTTGGATGCATTTTCTTTCTTTTTGTTGTGTGATTGCAGTGGATAGGACTTCTGTTGAATGGCAGTGGTGATAGTTCCTGCCGCGTTCCTGACCTTAGGGGGAAGGCTCTCAGTTTTTCCCCGTTTGAGAATGATATTCACTGTAGGTTTTTCATAGATGGATTTTATGATATTGAGGTATGTACCCTCTATGCCTATACTCTGAACAGTTTTGATCAAGAAAGGATGCTGTACTTGGTCAAATGCTTTTTCTGCATCTATTGAGAGGATCATATGGATCTTGTTCTTTCTTTGATTAATGTATTGTATCACATTGATTGATTTGTGGATGTTGAACCAACATTGCAGCCCAGGGATAAATCTGACTTGGTCCTGGGGAATAATCCTTTTAACGTACTGTTGGATCCTATTCGCTAGAATTTTGGTGAGAATTTTTGCATCCATGTTCATCAAGGATATTGGTCTGTAATTCTCCTTTTTGATGGGGTCTTTGTCTGGTGTGGGGATCAGGGTAATGGTGGCCTCATAAAACGAGTTTGGAAGTTTTCCTTCCATTTCTATTTTTTGGAACAGTTTCAGAAGAATAGGTATTAAATCTTCTTGAAATGTTTGATAGAATTCCCCTGGGAAGCCATCTGGCCCTGGACTCTTGTTTTTGGGAGATTTTTGATTACTGCTTCAATTTCCTTAGTGGTTACAGGTCTGTTCAGGTTTTCTATTTCTTCCTGGTTCAGTTTTGGTAGTTGATACATCTCTAGGAATGCATCCATTTCTTCCAGGTTATCTAATTTGCTGGCATAGGGTTGCTCATAATATGTTCTTATAATTGTTTGTATTTCTTTGGTGTTGGTTGTGATCTCTCCTCTTTCATTCATGATTTTATTTATTTGGGTCTTTTTCTTTTTGATAAGTCTGGCCAGGGGTTTATCAATCTTATTAATTCTTTCAAAGAACCGGCTCCTAGTTTTGTTGATCTGTTCTACTGTTCTTTTGGTTTCTATTTCATTGATTTCTGCTCTGATCTTTATTATTTCTCTTCTCCTGCTGGGTTTAGGCTTTATTTGCTGTTCTTTCTCCACCTCCTTTAGGTGTAGGGTTAAGTTGTGTATTGGAGACCTTTCTTATTTCTTGAGAAAGGTTTGTATTGCTATATACTTTCCTCTTAGGACTGCCTTTGCTGCATCCCAAAGATTTTGAATGGTTGTGTTTTCATTTTCATTGGTTTCCATGAATTTTTTTAATTCCTCTTTAATTTCCTGGTTGACCCATTCATTCCTTAGGAGGATGCTCTTTAACCTCCATGTATTTGAGTTCTTTCTGACTTTCCTCTTGTGATTGAGTTCCAGTTTCAAAGCACTGTGGTCTGAAAATATGCAGGCAATGACCCCAATCTTTTAGTACAGGTTGAGACCTGATTTGTGACCTAGGATGTGATCTATTTTGGAGAATGTTCCATGGGCACTAGAGAAGAATGTGTATTCAGTTGCTTTGGGATGGAATGTTCTGAATAGATCTGTGAAGTCCATTTGGTCCAATATGTCATTTAAAGTCTTTATTTCCTTGTTGCTCTTTTGCTTAGATGATCTGTCCATTTCAGTGAGGGGGGTGATAAAGTCCCCCACTATTATTGTATTGTTGTCAATGTGTTTCTTTGCTTTTGTTATTAATTGGCTTATATAAGTGGCTGCTCCCATGTTAGGGGCCTAGATATTTACAATTGTTACATCCTCTTGTTGGATAGACCTTTAAGTAGGATATAGTGTCCTTCCTCATCCCATTACAGTCTTTGGTTTAAAATCTAATTTGTCTGATATAAGGATTGTCACCCCAGCTTTCTTTTGGTGTCCATTAGCATGGTAAATGGTTTTCCACCCCCTCACTTTCAATCTGGGGGTGTCTTTGGGTCTAAAATGAATCTCTTGCAGGCAGCATATTGATGGGTCTTGTTTTTTTATCCAATCTGATAGCTTGTGCCTTTTGATTGGGGCATTTAGCCCATTTACATTCAGGGTAACTATTGAAAGATATGAATTTAGTGCCATTGTATTGCCTGTAAGGTGACTGTTACCGTATATTGTCTGTGTTCCTTTCTGGTCTATGTTACTTTTAGGCTCTCTCTTTGCTTAGAGGACCCCTTTCAATATTTCTTGTACGGCTGGTTTCATATTTGCAAATTCCTTTAGTTTTTGTTTGTCATGGAAGCTTTTGATCTCTCCTTCTATTTTCACTGACAACCTAGCTGGATATAGTATTCTTGGCTGCATATTTTTCTCATTTAGTGCTCTGAATATATCATGCCAATCCTTTCTGGCCTGCCAGGTCTCTGTGGATAGGTCTGTTGCCAGTCTAATGTTTCTACCATTGTAGGTTACAGATCTCTTCTCCCGAGCTGCTTTCAGGATTTTCTCTTTGTCTCTGAGACTCATAAGTTTTATTATTAGATATCGGGGTGTTGAACTATTTTCATTGATTTTGAGGGGTGTTCTCTGTGCCTCCTGGATTTTGATACCTGTTTCCTTCCCCAAATTAGGGAAGTTCTCTGCTATAATTTCCTCCAATATACCTTCTGCCCCTCTCTCTCTTTCTTTTTCTTCTGGGATCCCAATTATTCTAATATTGTTTCATCTTATGGTATCACTTATCTCTCGAATTCTGCCCTCGTGATCCAGTAGTTGTTTATCTCTTTTTTTCTCAGCTTCTTTATTTTCCATAATTCTCTCTTCTGCATCATTTATCCTAGCAGTTAGAGCTTCCATTTTTGATTGCACCTCATTAATAGCCTTTTTGATTTCGACTTGGTTAGATTTTAGTTCTTTTATTTCTCCAGAAAGGGTTTCTCTAATGACTTCCGTGTTTTTTTCAAGCCCAGCTAGTGTCTTTAAAATCATCATTCTGAACTCTAGTTCTGACATCTTACTAATGTCCGTATTGATTAGGTCCCTGGCAGTCGGTACTGCCTCTTGTTCTTTTTGTTGAGGTGATTTTTTCCATCTGTCATTTTGTCCAGAGGAGAATAAATGAATGAAAGAACAAAATGCTTACAGGGTAACAATGTCCCCAGAAAATATACACTAAACAAAGCAGAAAAGATCTGAAACCAGGGGAAAAGAAAGGGAAAGAAAGAAAAAAGAAAAAGAAAAAGATAAAGACAAATAAACAAAAACAAAACCAAACCAAAAAAACAGAATATGATCAAATATGATCAGGCTGGTGCATAGATCAGTGCCACACACTAGATTTTGGACGTATTTTGGTCTGTTAGAAGAAAGTGTCTCCCAAAATTTTAAAGAAAGAAAAACTTACATATGTATAAAAATAAGGGTTAATATGATGAAGGGATGGAATATGACTGTAAAGATGAAAATTATAAAAGCTTTTATAAAAGGAATTGATAAGATAAGAAGTTGGTTGAAAAAAGAAAGAAGAGGATTTAAAAAAAAAAAGGGGAGAGAATGTGATCAGGCAGGAGACTCGAACAAAGCCATACACTAGAGTATTAGGGTATATTTTGATCTGTTAGAAGAAACTGTATCCCAAAATTTTAAAGAGAGAACAACTTACATATATATACCAAAAATAAGGGTAACTACTATGAAGGGATAGAATATGACTCTAAAAATGAAAAATAAAAAAGATTTTTTTAAAAAAGGGATTGATACGGTGTTGGTTGAAAAAGGGAAAAAGAAAAATTAAAAAAAAAAAGACAGTTAAAAAAAAATTAACTTTGAAAGTCCAAAGAATCATAGTAAAAAAGCCATGAATTCTATGTGCAGTATTCCCCTAGCGCTGGAGTTCTGCCATTCTCATAGATCCGTAAACTTGCTCTTGGCTGGCTGTTCTTGCTGATCTTCTTTGGGAGGGGCCTGTTGCTGTGGTTCCCAAATGTCTTTGCCGGAAGCGGAATTGCCCCGCCCTTGCCGGGTGTGGGCTAAGTAATCTGCTTGGGTTTGCTCTCGGGAGCTTTTGTTCCCTGCAAACTTTCCGTACAGGTTTGGAGGATGAGAGTGAAAATGGCAGCCTCCCAATCTCCCGGAGGAGCCGAGAAGTTGGGGCCCCGCTCCTCAGTGAGCCCCCAGAGAAAAGCAGTCAATCACTCCCATCTCCCTGGTCTCTAGCCACACTCCGTGCTCACCGCTCCTCCCGGGGGAGGAAGGGGAGTCTGCCGCTTGTTGGGTCCCTGCTGTAAGAGCAGTAGATCTGCCACTTGTTGGGTCCCTGCTGGAAGAGCAGTGGCCCGACTGTGCCACGGATCACGGTTTATGGCAACCGCGAGCTGAGAGCCTGCGCCTCGGCTCCGTCTCTGTGGCCGGCTTCCCTGCTCCGATACCTGGGAGCTCTGCCGCACTCAGGCACCCCCGGTCTTTCTGTGACCCTGAGGGTCCTGAGACCAAACTGTCCCAGAAAGCTTCCACCCCCCGCTTAGCCACTGGAGCGACGTCCCTCAGCGGAGCAGACTTCTAAAAGTTCCAATTTTGTGCTCCACAGCTCTATCACTCGCCAGAAGCGGCCATCGGAGGCCCCCTCCCCCGCTGTCTATCCTCCCAAATATCATCTTGGATTCACTTCTCCACACATCCTACCTTCCAGAAAGTGGTCACTTTTCTGTTCAGAGAGTTGTTGCTATTCTTTTCTTCGATCTCCTGTTGAGTTTGTAGGTATTCAGAATGGTTTGATCCCTATCTAGCTGAATTCCTGGGACCAGATGAAATCCAGGTCTCCTACTCCTCCGCCATCTTGATCAACAATATTGGTTTTATTCCAGGAAAAAAATGCTGTTTTTTCATTCAAAAGATAATCAAGCAAAATTACCACATTAACAAATTAAAAGGAAAAAAACTAACTCAAAAAACGTAAAATAAAGTATTTGATAAATTTAACCATAAATTCATGATTGATGCCTGTAACATACTAAGAATTATATGAACTTCCTTAATTTGTAGATTATAAAAGGGTGTTTATAAATATATAGTACTTAAGGATAAATAATTGAGAAAGCTTTCCTGTGAAATCAGAAGTGAGGTATGATGTAGTAACACAGTGAGAATAAATAAATACATATAAAAAATAGATAAAAATTGAAGAATCAAACATTTTTAATTAGCTTTTTTTTTTAATTTTAAGATAATTTTAGATTCAAATGCAGTTGTAAGCTTTAATTAATTCATCCCAATGACAACTTTTTGGAAAACTATAATACAATATCACAACCAGGATATTGACACCAATGCAGTTAAGATACAGAACATATCCATTACCATATGAATTTTTTTTAAGATTTTATTTATTTATTTGACAGAGAGAGTGACAGCGAGAGAGGGAACACAAGCAGGGGGAGTGGGAGAGGGAGTAGCAGGTCTTCTGCTGAGCAGGGAGCCTGATGCGGGGCTCGACCCCAGGCCCCTGGGGTCATGACCTGAGCCAAAGGTAGTTGCTTAATGACTGAGCCACCCAGGCACCCCTACCATATGAATCTTTTTGGTTGTTCTTTTAGAGGCAAATGCATTTCCCTCCTGCCTCTCCCTCATCTCTATCTGCCCTTGCCCCTGTCCATAAGCCCTGGCAAACAACCTGTTCTTCATTTCTATGATTTTGTCATTTTAATAATGTTATATGAATGGAATCATACAGTATGTAACATTTGGGGATTGTCTTTTTTTTTTTTCCCACTCAGCATAATTCTCTGTGAATTTATACATGTAGTTGCAAGCATCAATATTTTCTTCTTTTTTAAAAAATTTTTTATTATGTTCAGTTAGCCAGCATATAGTACATCATTAGTTTCTGATGTAGTTCAATGATTCATTAGTTGCATATAACACCCAGTGCTCATCACAACATGTGCCCTCCTTAATACCCATCACCCAGTTACCCCATTCCCACCCTCTCCCTTTTGTAACTCTCAGTTTGTTTCCCAGAGTCCAGAGTCTCTCGTGGTTTGTCTCCCTCTCTGATTTCTTCCCATTCAGTTTTCCCAACAGTTTCTTCTTCGTTTTTTTTAAAGATTTTAATTATTTATTTGAGAGAGAGGGAGTGTACAAGCAGGGGGAGCAGCAGGCAGAGGGAGAAGCAGACTCCCCGCTGAGCAGGGAGCCTGACGTGGGACTTGATTCCAGGACCACAGGATCATGACCCAAGTGGAAGGCAGACACTTAACCAACTGAGCCACCCAGGTGGCCCTATAGTTTCTTCTTTATTGCTAAATAGCATTGAATGGTATGGATGTGCCACAGACTAACCATTCACTCTTCGAAAGACATTTGGTTTGTTGCCAGTCTGGGGGCTGTCGTGAACAAAATTGGTTGCTATGAACATTTGTGAATATATACTTGTATGAAATCAAATTTTCATTTCTCTGGAATAAATGTCCAGAGATGTAATTAATGGGTGGTTTGGTAGTTTCATGTTGGTTTATTAAGAAATTGTCCAACTTTTACAGTGGCTGTACCATTTTGCATTCCCGTTAGCACTGCTTTGTACATTCCCATTGGCTATACTGATAGGTATACAGCAACATCTGATTGTGATTTTTTTTTTTAAAGATTTTATTTATTTATTGGACAGAGAGAGACACAGCGAGAGAGGGAACACAAGCAGGGGGAGTGGGAGAGGGAGAAGCAGGCCCCCCGCAGAGCAGGGAGCCCGATGCGGGGCTCCATCCCAGGACCCCGGGATCATGACCCCAGCCTAAGGCAGACGCTTAACGACTGAGCCACCCAGGCGCCCCCTGATTGTGATTTTAATTTGTATTTCCCTAAGGGCTAGTGATGTTGAATAACTTTTCATGTGCTTAGCTGCCACCTGTATGTCCTCTACAATGAAATATCTGTGTCTTTTGCCCAAACCTAGATCGTTTGCTTGATATACGTTTACAAATATTTACTTCCAGTCTGCAGCTTGCCTTTTCATATTTTTCATGGAATCTTTTACAGAGCAAATGTTTTAACTTCTGTTTTTATTGAATGTGTATTGTTTTTCTGATTTCAATTTCATTAATCTTTTTAATCTTACATTTATTATGTCCTTCCCTCTACTTGCTAAGGGTTTATTTTGTTCTTCTTTTCAATTTCTTGATGTAGAATGTTAGGTCATTGATTTCAGACTTTCTTTTATAATAAAAGCATTTAGTGCTATAAATTCCCCTCTCACCACTGCCTTCACTTAATTAGCCCACAGATACTGATAGATTGTATTTATTCAGTCCAGTATCTTTTCCCAATTTTCCTTGAGACTTCCTATTTGATCCATGGATGATTTGGAAACATGTTGTTTCATTCACAAGTATCTGGAGATTTTCTTATTGTCTTTGTTTTCAATATCTAGTTTGATTCCATTGAGGTCAGACCAAATTCTTTGTATTATTTCCATATTTTTCAATTTGCTGAAGTTTGTTTAATTGTCCAGGATATAGTCTACCTTGATATATGTTTATCAGGCTTTTGAAAAGAATGTTCTCCTCTCGTTAGGTTGAGTGTTATATAAGTGTCTATTAGATCTTGTTGGCTGATGGTGGTGTTGAGTCTTTCTATATTATTATTTACTTTATGTTTATTCTACAATTGTTGAAAGAGAAGTGTTAACATCTTCTACTATGATTGCAGATATGCTTTCATCTCTTTTTGTTTCTGTAAGTTTTTGCTTCACATATTTCACAGCTCTGTTTTTGCTGCATTCGTGTTTAAGATTCTGTGTCTTCTTGGTGAGTGAAATTTTATAATTAACTTCACTCTTCATTTCTGGTAATGATTTTTTTTTTAAATTTCTAAGTCTATATTACTTGTTATTAAATATTAAATAGGCACTCTTACTCTTCTTTTTTTTTAAAGTTTTATTTATTTGAGAGAGAAATTGAGCACAAGCAGGGGGAGAGGTAGAGGGAGAGGCAGAGAATCCCATGCAGACTCCATGCTGAGTGGGGAGCCTGACTCAGGGCTTGATCTCACAGCCCATGAGATCATGACCTGACTTAAAGTCAAGAGCTGGCCACTTAACGAACTGAGCCACCAAAGTGTCCTCCTGTTCTCCTTTGATTAAAGTTTCTGTAATAGGTCTCTTTCTACACTTCTTTTTTCAACCTATGTACAACATTATAATTAAAGTTAATTTATTTTTTACAGCATATTTGTGTCACATTATTTAATCCACTCTGTCAATCTGTATTTCTTAAGTGTTATATTTAGACCATTTACATTCAGTGTAATTATTGATACGTTAGGGCTTAACTTTGCCACTTTATTTTTTGATATGTGTCTGTTCTCTGTTTTATGTTTTTCTGTTTTCTTTTCTCTAACTGCTTGAACATTCTTTTTAGAATTGCCTTTTGATTTCTCTATACTATTTTGAATGTATGTCTTTTATAGCTTTTTTAGTGATTGCTCTAGGTATTGCATTTTATATACATAACTTATCACAGTCTACCAGTGTTGGCATACCAATTTGAATGAGGTGTAGAAAACTTAAGTCTCTTTATTACTCTTTGTCCTCCCCCTATTAAATATAATTTAAAAATATTTCCTGTAAATACATTTAGTACCACATCAATCATGAAGTGACTTGGAAAACACAGGATGAGAAGTCAAGTCTATCATATTTACCCATATTTTCGCTCTTACTGTGTTCTTTCTTCCTGCCTTATGTTCAAATGTTCCTTCTTGAAATGTTACCTTTCTATTTAGAGAACTTTCTTTAACTGTTATTCCTTTAACTATTCTTTCTTTAACTACTCCACCTACTTAGGGTAGGTCTGTTGGTGACAAATTCAAAGTTCACCTTCAACAGAGGATGTCCAGATTTTCCACTCTGTCCTGAAGGATATTTTCATTAGGTATAGGATTCTGAATTTTCAGTCCTTTATTTCAGCACTTGGAAAATGTAATGATACTCCCATATCCTGTCATTCAGTTTTTCTTCTTTATAGGTAAGCTTTTGTTTCTGTTTCCTTACTTTCAAAATTTTGTTTTTGTCTTACTTTTCAGAAGTTTGACTATGATGTGTCTTGCCATGGATTTCTTTGTATTTGCCCTTTTTCAAGGTTTGCCTAGTTTCTTAAATATGAAATTTTCTATCTTCTGCTAAATTTGACATTTCAGCTTTTAATTTTTAGAATAAATTTTTAGCTCTACCCTTTCTCCTCTCTTTCTGGAACTCTAATGATATGAATGCTACACCCTTTGTTATGGTCCCACAGATCTCTGAGGCTTTGTTCAGTTTCTTTTTTTTTTTTCTCCCTAGTCTATTTTCTCTCTGTTGTTCAGTTTAATTTCTATCTTTAAGTTCACTGACTTTTTCCCTCTGTCCCTTGCATTCTGCTGTTGATCCTATTTATTCATTTAAACAAAAAAAATTTTTTTTGGTTACTTTAATATCAGGTTCTTAAATTTACATTTGGTTCTTCTTTATATCTTGTACTTATTTGCTGAGGCATCCCACTTATTCATTTGTTTCAAATGTGTCCATAATCACTTGTTGAAGACTTTGTATGGTGGTTATCTTAAAATTTTTGTCAGATAATTCTAATATCTAACAACTCTAAGATTATTTTCTCTTATCATAGTGATTGTATCTATTGTCTTTTCTCATGCAAAAATCAATACACAAAAATCTATTGCATTTCTTTACACTAATAATGAATATTGGAAAAATATTAAGAAAACAATCCTTTGTACAATTGTACCAAAAAGAATAAAATACCTAAGAATAAATTTAAACAAGGAGGTGAAAAACCCGTATATTGGAAACTACAAGAAAAAACTTGTATATTGAAAACTACAAGGTATAAATGGAAGAAATTGAAGAAGTCTTGAATAAATAGAAAAATAGAAAAATATTTGTACTCATGGATTGGAAGAATTAATATCATTAGAATGTCTTTACTGCCTAAAGCCATCTATAGATTCAATGCAGTTCCTATCAAAGTTCCAGATGTTTTTCACAGAAATAGAACAAATTATCTTAAAATTTGTGTGGAACCACAGAAGACCTTGAATAGTCAAAGCAATCTTTAGGAAAAACAGACAAGTTTTTGGCCACTTCATTTAAGTTGTTGAATTTGTTGGTTTATTGTATGATTGCATGCTTTTGTTATCCTTTTAATGTCAACATTCTAAATATTCAACCTGTTACTTCTTAGACACTGAGATTCCTCTTTAGGATGGTTTATGTCAATTCAGTCTTCATCTTTAATAAATTTGAGCTTGCATTCCAATAAAAACAAGAGTGACTTTAGTTGCAAGAAACAACAAAAACCATGTGTCAGTTGACTAAAACAATTAGGAATCACTGTCTCCTGAAAAAAGAAAGTCAGAGGTAAAGTATCAATCATTTGGATGTACGTAGCAGGTAACTTGACTCAAGATGGCTTAAACATTATCTGGTGGTAGGTTCAGAGATAGTAATTTCAAGAGTTCAAGGATCTTTCTATCTTGTCTGTCTATATTTCTATCTTGCTATTTTTGTTTATTAGTTGGAATTATTTTCACCAATGGTCACAAAATGGCTGTACCTGTTCCAAGAATCCCATACAGACACAAGGGCAACCAGTGAAGAAGAGGATATATATATATTCTGTAATATCTGATCTTTGGCTTATGCTTCTGGAATGAAGTGAAAGTGGTCTGTCAGTGAGAGTTTACTAGAATTTATAAGTATTTCTGTTTTCCCTGGTCTGCTCAAATTCTCACAGCATTCAGGTTATTGTTATTGCCATATCCTTTGAAATTACCTTCTTTTCCAAGTCTTCCTAGTTCTTAATCTTCTTCCTGCCTGGAGATAACCCTCATTCAAGTTATCAGCATTATTTCTTCTTGGGCTTTTTACACTGGTACCAGAATCTTTAGTAATTTCAAAGTTGTAGATTAGATGCAATATATTTCTGAAAAAGTTTATTTTAGATAATCTGTCCAATTCCTCTTTATCAGGGGTTGTCAAATCTAGAATAATTAAGTTCAAGTTATTCTAGTTGTCAATTATATTAAACTTAAAATGGAAATAAGTGTAACTATCATATGAGGCAGTTGCAAAAGTTTAATGTAAAACACTTAAAATAGTGCATGGCTGAAAGTTGGTGTTCAATAAATGTTAGGTTTTATCCCTCACTAGTATTTCATAACCCAATTACTGGCAAAGAATGCATACCACCATGATTATTGAACCAATTGGGACTCATCTTCTGAGTTAAATGATTGTATTTACTGCCCCCTGGAACACCATAGCCACATGGAAGAGAGTGACTGCCTGAATAGCCTCTTAATTTGTATAGAAAAGAAGAAGGGAGAAATTGCCTACCGGGTAGAAAATCATAACAACCTGCAACAATTATTGAAAAGATTTGCTAAAAAGAAATCTTTGTTACTGATCTTCGTATTCAAGCTCTGGAACTTTATGTCCCTAGCTTACATTTATCTTAGTCTCCTAACAGGAAATTTAAAACCACATCAGGTAACTTGAAAAAAATTTAAAGTGCTATTATCCAACACCATAGAGGTATTCTGTGATATAGAATTTAAAGAAGTGGGTGGAGAGCAGCAAGATCAGATAAAAAGAAAACAAAATAGATACGGCTCACTTCAGTAGTAAAAGCTTGACATGGAGAGGCTTAACATATCTTGTAATGCAAATGGTAGAGTCCTGGGCTGGAAATCATAAATGGAGGCAATTTGAAGATAGACTGCTAGTAATGTACAAATGTAGGGAAGTCGCTCTATTCTGCTGAGTTGAGCTCATTCATTTATTCATCTACTTATTTAACAAATATTTAACAGACTGCTACTTTGTGCCAAACACTGAAAATAGGTACTGTAGACACAGAACTGACAAAACAACCGTGAGATCTGTGCTTTTAAGGAGTGTGCAGTCTAGCAAGTAGGACAGAAAATAAGGAATTTATTTATTTTATTTTATTTTATTTTTTTAAAGATTTTTATTTATTTGTCAGAGAGAGAGAGAGAGTGAGCACAAGCAGGGGGAGCAGCAGAGGGAGATGGAGAAGCAGACTCACCGCTGAGCAGGGAGCCCGATGTGGGACTCGATCCCAGGACCCTGGGATCATGACTTGAGCCGAAGGCAGATGCTTAACGACTGAGCCACCCAGGTGTCCCGAAAATAAGGAATTTAGTCTTCTTTCTTTTCTCTTGGTCATTCTAGCTAAAATTTTAACATTTTGTTGATTAAAAAAACAAATCTTGTGGTATCACTGACTTTCTATATTGCTTTCATATTCTGTATTTGCTCTCAAATTTTATTATTCCTTTGTATCTTCTTGCTTTCCATCCAGTTTGGTCCACTATTTCTAGTTAAGGTAGAAGGTTAGGTTAGTGATTTGGATCTCCTTTTTAAAATATAGGTGTTTATGGCAATACATTTTCCTCTAAGAACTGCTTTCACTGCATCCTATGAAGTTTTTGTTTTTTGGTATGTTATCTGTTTATTTTTGTACATATGTACATAGTTGTGAGACTATTTTCTAATTCTTCATATGATTTCTTGTTATTTAGGAGTGTGTTGTTTAGTTTATACATATTTATACATTGTTGTTTATTTTATACATATTTATGAATTTTCCAAATTCCCTTCTGTTATTAATTGCTAATTTCATCACATTGTGGCCAGAGAACATACCTTATGTGATTCTAGTCATTTTAAATTGATTAAGACTTGTTTTAGTGTGTTTTGACCTAACATATGGTCAATATGGAGAATATGTCCACTTGAAAAGAATTCTTGTTGTTAAGTGAAGTGTTCTATGGATGTTAAGTCTTGTTGGCTTATAGTGTTGTTTAAATCTTCCATTGTCTGCTTGCTTTTCTGTTTAGTTTTATTTATTACAGAAATTGAGGTACTGAGTCACCAATTATAATCACCAGATTGATATTTTTACTGAAATATAATTGACATACAATATTATGTTAATTTCAGGTGTATAACATCATTCCATACTTGTATATACTGCAAAATGATCACCACTATAAATCTAGTTAACCTCCATCACCACACAGTTAAAATTTTGTTTTCTCATGATGAGAACTTTTAAGATCCACTCTCTTAACAACTTCCAAATATACAATATAGTATTATTAATTAATCTAATTACACTTAATGTAATAATTGGTTTATTAGGGTTTAAGTCTGCCATTTTGCTCTTTGTTTTCTATAGGTCTCATGTCTTATTGTGCCTCTATTGTTCCATTACTGTCTTCTTTTGTGTTAAATATTTTCTAATTTGCAATTTAATTATTTTGTTTCACTTTACTATATAATTTTTTCAGTTATTTTCTTAGTGGTTGCCCTGGGGATTATGATTAACATCCTGATTTATAACAATCCAGTTCCAGTTATTACAAACTTACTTTCAATAGTATCCAAAAATTTTGCTCTTATATAGCTCTGTCCCCTCTCCCTTTGTGGTATTGTTATCATGCAAGTTACATCTGTATGCGTTAAACATCTGCATAAATTTACAAATTATACATCTATACAAACTGATATATAATAAAAATATATTTATGCTACCTTTTATATTTACCCAAATAGTTACCTTTACCAATGGTCTTAATTTTTTCATGGAATCCAAGTTATGATCTAGTGTTTTTCATTTCAACCTGAAGGACTCTCTTCATTCTTGTAGGCAGGTTTGATTGCAACTAATTCTCTTAGTTTCTATTTATCTGGGAATGTCTTTATCCTTTATTTTTGAAAGATAGTTTTTATGGATATAGAATTCTTGGTTGACATTTCTTTTAGCCCTTTGGATTTTGAATATGTCGTCCATTGTCTTATTGCCTACATGTTCTCTAATGAGAAACAAGCTAATCATCATTTTCATATATTCTTTTATTTCTTTAAGTTTCCTTGCTTTAGACCTTCAAAAATATTTAAAACAGCTGATTTAAAATGTTTGCCTTTCTCTGCTTTTGCAGAGCCTTAAGTTCTGTCAGATGAGAATTTGGGGCCTTCTCAGGTCTTTCTTGGGTATCTAAAAACCCTACACATGTGTATAGAATTCTGTATTTCTAGCAACATGTTAGATCTTTTCAAAGCCCCTCCATCCCCCAAATTTCCCTCAAAATTTTTTGTCAATCTTCCTTTGCCCCAACTGTTACTTCCACCTCAGGCAGCAAAAATGTTCAGCAACTGGGGTCAATGGTTTTTGACAAATGCCCTTGGAGAATAACTGTTTGCACTGAGCAAGCGCTGTTTATCGATTTCAGGTCAAATAAAGACATGATCTACAGGCAGGAATTTCTGGAAAAATGCCAGATAGTTCAATGAATGACTACTCTGAGCGTTTTCTTTTGAAAACTTCCAAATTCCTTCTGCCCCCTCTGGTTTCTAAGCTGCTGTTTTCCACAGCTACTGTAGTTGTGAGACTGTTGGTTTTCAAGATTACTGTGAAACTGAAAAGGGGATGGGAAAAGAGCAAATCAAAACACCACAAATAGTACCATTCTTTATGAGATTCATCTATTTTCTTGAATAAATTCTTTTAGAGTTTTGCAACTCTTTAGTTAATTTCCAGCATCTTTGGAAAGTTGGTATTGACAATTTTTGTTAATGTTCTTGTTAAAGGGATAGCTTTCTGTAGGTCTTAATTCCATCATCCTTGCAGATGTCTGGCCAGACAATTAAACATGTAATTATGATGAAATATACTTAGTATTTTGATAGAAAAAATAAAGAGAGCTAAAGAGGCATATATTGGGGAATGTGCTTAGGACCAGTGTAGCTTTACGTAAAAAGTAACATTTAATATGAGAAGTGAAAAATGAGCAGAAATTTTCCAGGTGATTAGGGCAGGAGAAAAGCTTTTTAGATAGGAGCATATAGTACAAGTCTCAGAGATGAGAGGAAGGGTTGGTCCAGTAGAGAAACTGACAGAAATACAGGAAGCAAGAGTAAAGCGGGTGAAGCAAGCAACAAAGGACCAAATAAATGCAGTTAAATAATCTAGAATTATTCTAACCACAGTGGGAAGTCTCTAAAGTGTTATAAATTGGGGACTAACTGAGATTAGATACTCATTTTTTGAAGTATTACTTAGGCTGAATAGTACAGGGTGGCTGTAGTAACCATGAGGAGAGAGAGATGATTGTATTCAAGACTAGTGCGGTGGCAGCAGAGATGAAAGAAAGTCATGGAATTAAAGACATGATTAGTAAAAATCATCTGATTGATTGGATGAGAGAATTTAAGATGAGGAGGTACAGAGAGAGAGAGTCAGAGGTGGTCCTCATGTTTTGATTCAGACAACATTGGGCAGTATTCCTTAAATAGGTTGGAGAATAAAGATTCAACTAGGTATTTAAAAAAAATTTTTTTTTATTAACATATAATGTATTATTTGTTTCGGGGGTATATGTCTGTGATTCATCAGTCTCAACTAGGTATTTTATTTTATTTTTTTTTTAAGATTTTATTTATTTGACAGAGAGAGACACAGCGAGAGAGGGAACACAAGCAGGGGGAGTGGGGGAGGGAGAAGCAGACTCCTGGCTGAGCAGGGAGCCTGATGCAGGGCTCTATCCCAGGACCCTAGGATCAAGACCTGAGCTGAAGGCGGACGCTTAACAGCTGAGCCACCAAGGTGCCCCTCAAGTATGTATTTTAATAGACATTTGGATACATGGTTCTAGCCCGACCGAGAGGAGTCTGATCAAGAAAAGGGCCTGTCTTGGGCGCCTGGGTGGCTCAGTTGGTTAAGCGACTGCCTTCGGCTCAGGTCATGATCCTGGAGTCCCAGGGTCGAGTCCCGCATCGGGCTCCCTGCTCAGCAGGGAGTCTGCTTCTCCCTCTGACCCTCCCCCCTCTCATGCTCTCTCTCTATCTCATTCTCTCTCTCAAATAAATAAATAAAATCTTTAAAAAAAAAAAAAGAAAAGGGCCTGTCTTCTCTATCTTTTGGTTTATTTTTTTTTATTTTTTAAAAAGATTTTATTTATTATTAATTAATTAATTTGAGAAAGACAGAGACAGAGAAAGAGAGTGGGGGAGGAGCAGAGGGAGAAGGACAAGTAGATTTCATGCTGAGCGCAGAGCCTGACATGGGGCTTGATCCCAGGACCCTGAGATCATGACCTGAGCTGAAATCAAGTCATTTGCTTAACCGACTGAACCACCCAGGCACCCCTATCTTTTGGTTTAGAAAGTGACTTACCATCTGCAGTGGATGCAGTGGAGTATCCCCACCCTGGACTGAGGTACCCAATCCTTCAGCTGCCCGGGAGTTGGCATTTGAAGGCTTTAGCTGAATCTCTATGGTATAGCTTTTAGCCAAAGAGTGCCACCTTCTTAAGGTCACACTCTCTGTTGGGACTGACTGAATCAAATGACTGGTTCATGTTAGACTATAGAAGCCTGGACTTCTTCCTTGTATTGGGGCAAATTTAAAGGGACCACTCAGCTCCAGAGTTCCCTATAGTGTCCACTACAGCTTTTGTTGGGACAGAATCACTGTTCAAAGTTTTCCTTTGCCCAGAGAGAAGTATCTCTCAGGTTTTGATTTTGAAATACCTCCTTAATTAGCATTCTCTATGCAAACCTCCATCTGAAAATCTGTTTCTTGAGGAATCTGACCTACAAAAACAATCTGAAGAAATATCAGGAATATATCCTAGCAAAAAAGTTGAGTTCCATCCTTGATCTATTTATTTTTTGAATGATATATGCAATCTCTATTCCCTAGGAGCAGTACTACAAGGGAATGAGCAAATGTAGAATTTCTCTGCAGTCTATATCTTGAAGATAGCTGCTTTTCCAACTCCTCCTTGAATCTGACTTTCTTGAGGGATGATTATAATGAATATTTTGACTCTTCAATAAACACTTGGATATGAATATTTTGCAGGAAAACTATCACATTTGTAGAAACCATAAAAATGACTTATAGAAAAGAAAAACAAAAATGGTTCTATTTACTGAGATCAGAGTGTATAGATTCATATTTTATCTCACAGCAGCTTCATTTGTCCATTTTTAAGTAATCACTTTAACCAAGAGATTGGTATACTCTGGCTGACAACCTCCCAAGACCATATTATGTGAACAAATGATTTTTCCAATGAAATAGGAAGGAAGATGATGTAAAGACAAAATTTAAAATTATGACTGTCATAGCTGAAGCTGTATATCTATTTAAATGTATGGGGTTTTTTTGTTTTGTTTTGTTTTGTTTTTGATTGACCAGATGACTGATTGGCTTAAATGGTAGGTGTACTGAATTAAATGGGATTGAATGGTAAGGTCAATGAGCACCTAGTGTCTAGAAGAACAACAAAGCATATCCAATATTAAATTAATGAATAAAATACGAAATATTTTATTTATCCAGACTTTCAACTGCAAAGCTCTAGTGTCCCATGCTTCTCAATAAAGAACAGAAAAGTAAGAACCGTAAGTGAAAACGATGAATGCCGTGATTCCTGCCCTGGGTGTCTACAGTCTAATTTTAGATATAAGCCTTGTATATAAATCCTTTTACCTGTAAAAATATAATTGCAAAATGATACAATTACACAAGATGGTAAAAGGGAGAGATTTAATAATAAGCCTTGCTAAGGGGTTGTATGAGAAACTAGTTGTAGATAACATACTTAACAACCTTGCTTTCAATGTTGAAACAATTTTTCAACTGGCCAGCTTTTAGGAAATGTCACCTTTCAGTTTTCATTACAGTCTCAGAATTCATTTGCAACTAAGTAAGGGTGTAAAGCCTACACATCTGTTTCCTTTACATGTTTCTTTTATTTTACCACAGAAGTTACGTAATTTATAGGAAGTCAATTTAGCTTCCTTACATAGAAACAAGAAGTTACAAATTTCAGGGGTATTTTTTAGGGTTACCGGAAGTTCATAATTTTACTTAAGGTTTAAGAAAAAGAATTTCTTAATTAAGGTTATCATTTGTAACTCTTATTAGTATAACACAAAATATATGTCAAAGTAGCAAATAACTGAATTAATTTTAAAGAAGATAAAATGAGAACATTAACAAAGAGTATAAATATAGAATCCAATGTACCTGTGGAGCAAAAAAAAGATTTTTCTTAAAATGGTTTTGTCTATAAGAGCACCGAATGGCCTGGGATTGTAAAAATTCTTTTAATGACAGTAAGATCACCTGTGCATCATGACTATAGTGAAATCGGTGTCTCCTGTCACAGCTCTGTGACTTGACTAATATCATTTGGCAATTCCTATGCAATTAAATCCACTCTTTTGTCTTTACCTGAATAGTACTTGAATAGATCTATTTAGCTGGGGAATAACAAAACCACGTTGAAATGTCTCATTGTAAATGTATATACAATTCTAAATAGGCTTTTATAGTTAGTATTTCACCTTAAACTGTTTCTTTTTTTTAAGATTTTATTTATTTATTTGAGAGAGAGAGACACAGCGAGAGAGGGAACACAAGCAGGAGGAGTAGGAGAGGGAGAAGCAGGCTTCCCGGGGAGCAGGGACCCCAATGCGGGGCTTGATCCCAGGACTCTGGGATCATGACCTGAGCCGAAGGCAGACGCTTAACTGACTGAGCCACCCAGGCGCCCCACCTTAAACTGTTTCTGTCAGGACCACCAATGACCCTCATTTTGCAAAACCAATGACCGATTCTCTCTGTTCTCATCCACTTAACCCATCAGCAGGTTATGACTTTATAGATTTCTCTTTTTCTCCTTTCCTCCCTTGCCCCTCCCTCTGTGGCCTCCCCTTCCCTCCCCACCCCCCACCTCCCTCTCTTCCTCCCCTTCATTTTCTCTATTTGTCTTGCATGAGACTCTCCAACTGACTGAGCATCCTTTCTGTCTCTTCTGCCAAACCTTTTCTATCCTCTTTTGTTTTCTCACAATACTCTATCTACATCAACTTCTTGGATGACCCCATCTAGCTCCTTGACATTATATCCACATTCTTATAACCTATGATCTCTTTGCCACATTCCATATAAACATACAAACAGTTGTGTATCAACTGCTTATTCACCCTTTCTACTTCAATAGCAAATAGGCATCTTGAACTTAAGATGTTCAAAATTAATCTTCATACTAAATTATTCTCCAGTGTTTCATATCTCAATTAGTGATATTTTTATCCCAGTAACTGAGCCTAAAAATACTGAGTCATCTCTGTCTCTTTTCTTTTTCTTAAAATCTACATTGAAGCTATCTATGAATCCTTGGGTTCTTCTTTCATACATACAAAATCCACCTCCACTGTTATCACTGCATTTCAAGCTAACACAAACTCTTGCCTGCCTAGTAAGGTTTTAATCGGGATCTTTCTACTTTTGCCTTTCAGAAATTGCAAAGCAATCCTTTATTTTTATAACTGGATCTTGCCCTATTTGCCTTTCTTTCTTTCTTTTTTTTAAAGATGTATTTATTTGAGAAAGGGACAGAGAGAGAGATTGAGCAGGCAGGGGGGTGGGCAGAGGAAGGGGGAGAGAAAGAAACTCAAGCAGACTCTCCATTGAGCTTGGAGCCTGATGCAGGGCTCAAGCTCATGACTCTGCTATGTTCAGAGCTGAAACCAAGAGTCGGATGCTTAACTAACTGTGCTACCCAGGTGCTCTGGATCTTGTTCTATTTTTCTTCAAGGCACTTACCCACCATCTGAATTTCTATACAGCTGTTTTGTTTTGTTGTGTTTATTGCTATCTCCCACTATTTGAAGGTAAGCAGCATGAGAGTATCAGTTTTGTTGTATTCACTGTTATATCTCCAGTGCCTAGAACATTGACGGCAGATAATTGGTGTTCAATCATTATTTGTTGAATTAATGAATAAATTAATGTATGTGTATGATAGTGAATGACAAATTGAGTAGATCGAAGGTGGTCATACTAGAAAAAGTGTTCAGAAAGGACTTCCCAGAATAATTCAGGAGATTTATTCTAGGCTTTGCATTTGTACCTACGGTAGTGCCCAGGAAAGAATTGGGCATGTAGAGGTGGTGTGTAGATACCAACTCCAAGAAATAAGACACAGAAGCCTTATAACTCTGGGGCACCATGTATTCCTTTCAGTTGTACCCTGCTTTGAAAGGTACCATGACTTTATAGCTCTCAAAAACCTCATTTCCAATGGTTTCTTATATACCGAGGTTGAGCTTGCTGAAAAATCTCCTGCTCTTCTCCATACCCCCTCCCCCGAGTAGATGAAATTGGTAGTAGCTTGAGAGGGAGTCCCTAGTCTGAGCAATCAAAATTTTTCATAGAGTCTGATTAAATTGATTCCTCTTGTGTCCATTAACGACCGAACATTTATCATGATTTAAGTTTGCAAAATTCAAGCAGCAGTGGTATGTAGACTGCTGAGATACTGTGAGGATGACTACGTTGGCTTTTACATGGGTTTTAGGCAGAGCTACCTGACTGACAATTTTGTCTTCACATCCAGTCTAAAATTCAGCTGAAACTCAGATGGTGGTTATTTTTATTATCATTGTTGCTATTATTTTTGTTATTTAATTCCAATCATTGAAGACACCACAATATTCTTTCTTTGGGGGAAATAAATCTTGGCTCTTCTACTGTATTCTTCAGGATAAATCTTAAAATTATTTTTCTGATGTTGTCAAGGTCATTATTCATCTATCACTGTATTCTATATTCAATACTCAATTTTCTTCCTTCTTTTGGCTACTGGAGAACTAGTATTAACAACCCATTAATATCAAAAGCACCATCTTTACTACATCTAGCACTTCTGACTCCACCACTGTTAATCTTCCCATGTGAAATTTGTGTAAAAGTTCTTTGTTTCATATTGACTTTCTTGAGTGTTTTTTTTTTATTAGTCATATTTGTAACTATAATAAGTAGTTTCCTAAGTGATCTGATTTGGCAGTGGAGGATTTATATAGACGGTTATTTTCATAAGCCTGCATTGAAATTTCATACTTACTAATGAGATTTCTTTTGTTAATTTCCTCCAATAAGTATTTCCATATATATAATTAGTCCATTGCCCAAAATGTGTCTCTGTTCACTGGGATAGTCCTAATTTTTTCCTACTAAAAGTAGACTAATTCTAGGATACTGAATAAGTTAAA
Source organism: Phoca vitulina (assembly GCF_004348235.1). Classification (NCBI taxonomy): domain Eukaryota; kingdom Metazoa; phylum Chordata; class Mammalia; order Carnivora; family Phocidae; genus Phoca; species Phoca vitulina. The sequence goes on from NW_022589762.1 coordinate 9,757,468, forward strand.
ACTAGACATACGGTTTTTTTTTCACTACTCCTTTGATCTCAGTTCAAAACAATATAAAACATTTAAATATTATCTGGATTGGCTAGTTTCAAACCTCTGCTAATAAATTTTCTTTCTTCTTTCTTTTGCAAAAATTTCCACCACACTTTTTGGGTTAGTGGACCTAAATGCTTTGGTTTACAATTAAGCTACTGTTTCAAAAGGCAGGGGATGGAGGTGGGTGGGACAGGTAATCAGTCTTTTGACTATTATATCATGAGCAAAAGTAATTGGCTGTCATGGGATGAGCTCTAATGCTAACTCCATTATTTAACTTGAGCACGTTTCACTTTGTTTTCTTGGTAGAATATGAAACAGGAAGTCAACATCATTTAGGACAATGACTTCTCAGAAAATTAAAAAAAAATCATGTCTTTATTCATTGCATTTTTTTAAAGGATTTTATTTATTTATTTGAGAGAGAGTGCACACAAGAAGTGGGGAGGGGCAGAAGGAGAGGGAGAAGCAGAATCACTGCTGAGCAGGGAGCTTGACTTGGAACTCGATCCCAGGACCCTGGATTATGACCTGAGATGAAGGCAGATGCTGAACCGACTGAGCTACCCAGTGGCTCATTGCAATTTTTGAAATGTGACGTTTTAAACAAGATTTTATTTATTTTTTAGAGAGAGAGGGGGAGAGAGAGAGAGAGCACAAGCGGGGGGAAGGGCAAAGGGGGAGGGAGAGGGAGAGAGAGAATCTATCAAGCAGACTCTGCACTGAGCACAGAGCTGGACTGGGGGCTCAATCTCAAGACTCTGAGATCACGACCCTGAGATCATGACCTGAGCGGAAACTAAGAATCAGCTGCTTAACCCGCTGAGCCACCCAGGTGTCCGTGAATTGTGACTTTTTTTTTTAAAGGCTTTATTTATTTATTTCACAGAGAGAGATAGCGAGAGCAGGAACACAAGCAGGGGGAGTGGGAGAGGAAGAAGCAGGCCTCCCGCAGAGCAGGGAGCCCAATGTGGGGCTCGATCCCAGGACCTGGGATCATGACCTGAGCCGAAGGCAGATGCTTAACGACTGAGCCACCCAGGTGCCCCGAATTGTGACTTTTTAACAAAGGTTTACACAGGTCTTAGTGTGACTTTAGCAAAATACCTAACATGTAATTCATTAATTCCATTTTTTAATCTTTAAAGAAAGAAAGAAAATTAATTAATTTTACAGGACTGTTAGAGTCTTGAGGCCTATTGAAGGGTATTTGACATAGGGTGTCCAAAGCAGGTTGGCATTGAGAGTATTTCAACTTAAACTTTTGTAAGTCATTTTTACTTAGCATTCTTAAAAGGAAGTATGTTTATAAAGCAATAAAATCTGTTTATTTGTGGCATACATATTTCTCATATAATAAAGTTGAAAAAAAGAAACTATAATTTCATCACTGGTTTCAAGGCAGTTGACTCTAATGGAATTATTTAATCAATAGTATAGATGTTTACTGTTTTTGGATGTTACTATTTTCACAAACTTGAAATGTATATTCAGGTATCTCATGCAGTATTCAATAATAAAGAAAATCTTAGGGGCGCCTGAGTGGCTCAGTCGTTAAGCACCTGCCTTCGGCTCCGGCCCTGATCCCAGAGTGCTGGGATCGAGCCCCGCATCGGGCTCTTTGCTCAGCGGGAAGCCTGCTTCTCCCTCTCCCACTCCCTCTGCTTGTGTTCCCTCTCTCGCTGTGTCTCTCTCTGTTAAATAAATTAAAAAATTAAAAAAATACAGAAAATCTTACATCTAAATTACTTTATTTTGATAATTTTAACTTTTTTGGCGGGGAAGTTAATCCTAAAAACTAAATTTTACAAGAGTAATTCATTATGCCAGCATAACAGCCTTGCTGAATGAAGGCAGATATTAGTAGATAGCAGGTGGCAGTACTGAGCGCAACGATCAACCAGATCAGTGTAGATTAATTATTAAATATTAAGCAAATGTAACTTGATTGTTTTTGTATGCTTTAAAAATAATTAGATTAATTAAAAGAAGGCATGAGTCAGTGCGTGAGAACACACCACGTGATGAGTTTGTGTTCCAAAAGACTTAGTAGGTTTGAGATCCGCAGAGTGCTGACCAACAGGCTGCGTTCGGGCTTTGTTTTTTGTATTGCAGCAAGGATTCTCATTGGCAGACCTTCAGCTCTGCTAACCAACTGGTGCTCTCTAGTGGTTGTGTGAGGCTTTAAACAAGACCTGCTACTATGTGATCAAGAGAAAATCTCCGTGGAGAGTAAGAGCAGGCCTCTCGCGCTGCTCTTCTTGCAGTTTTCTTCCCAGGGCTGAATACAGTCACCAAGTCCTACCTTCCCAGCCAGGCTTTAGCCAGACACCTGTTGGACACAAGCTAGCAGGATGGTGACTGACGGATGCTGGACCTACAAACATCAGAGTGACAGACTCTTTCCTACTTCACATGTTTTATAAATTATGGTCTGCAAAAAAAGCAGGATTAGCTCAGTAGAAACTCTATCACTGATGTTTGGTATTTCCTTTCTTAACTATTAGTCATTATTCTTAAGTTATTGTATTGTCGAGATCTGGAACATTCTAGCTATTAAATTAACACTGAATGAATGAATGAACGCATGCATGCGTGGTAGAAGCTATTTTAGGAAAAACAGTCTATGCAGAGATTATTGACGAAGAGGAAAGGCTTAGATATGTGAGCAAAAACAGGAAAGAGAGAACTCTGATTCCTTTTCTGAAATACATTTTTCCTACTTTATATGAGTGTTTGATCATATGGTTTTAATACATTTTCGTATATGATTTTCAGTTTTGTATGTGTGAAGTTTTTCAAAGATTAAATCATCCATTGCGTTTTGTTATATTATATCTACTGTTTCTGGACACGCACAAATACTGGAGGGTCTTTCTTCATTTTGGAGGTCATTGTTTACATAGACAGGAAAAAAAAGTCTAATTTAAGCAGATATTTGATTTGTAGAGCAGTGCATTTGTGGCCTTGGAGGACTATGATGAAGGGTTTAAGAGAATATAGTATCAATTGCGTTACTTGTTACTGTAGGGAAAGCTAGTGTAGGGGGAAAGACCAAATCTGAGGGCTTCTAAGTTCTAACCTCAGATTTTCACCAACCCTGGGTTATTTTGGGAAAATAACATAATCTCTCTTATGTTCCTCTTCTTCATTTTCAAAATGAGATAACAATTTAAGCTCACACAAAAGTGTGATCATAAGTTCTAATGATGTAATGTATGTGGAACACAGTTAAAAATCACTTCATATTTGAATTATTACTACCATGGGCACTACTCAATTAGGGAAACTATCTTAATCCCCAGACTGATACCGTCTTTTTGTTACCCCTATGTCCAATCAGATGTACTTCTATAGCCTTCCAAGACTTTCAGTCATACGCTTTTCCTCTGGTCTTAAACTTAGCCTGTATTGTAAATAGGGAATGCTTTGAGGCAGTTCCAGCTTTTATCAGTATCTTCACTCCCCAGTACGTAGCAATACCTAGCACATTACCTGACAAAGAAAATGTGCTTACTATTCTTTTAATTAACTGGACCGTGAATGAATAAATATAGGACATATATTCATTGAGGATATATCAGCAAAAACAGATGATAAAATCTACAGCAAAGGGTCTCATAATTTTTTTAAAAGATAATTCTGTAATAGTTTACAGTCTTGTATTTTAAGACACTTTTGGTGTAAATGTACTTATATAAATGCTATCAAGAAAGTAAACCAGTAACAGAGTGACTCTAGGTTGTATTTTTTTTTTTTAAAGATTTTATTTATTTATTTGAGAGAGAGAGAGAATGAGAGACAGAGAGCATAAGAGGGGGGAGGGTCAGAGGGAGAAGCAGACTCCCTGCCAAGCAGGGAGCCTGATGCGGGACTCGATCCCAGGACTCCAGGATCATGACCTGAGCTGAAGGCAGTCGCTTAACCAACTGAGCCACCCAGGCGCCCTCTAGGTTGTATTGTCAAGGAAGATCTTGAGGAAATGATGCTTGAACTGACATCTTGAGGCATATTGATTATACTATTAATATAAATCAAATAGGTATATAAAATATACACTGATATATCCATCAATAAATATGTGGACATTTACAGTATGGTTAATGAATGTCTTTGAGTTCAATAATAACAAAATCCCCGATTTAATTCCTGTATCTGAAAAGGTCAGGGGGAAAACTTCATGACATAATATGGTTCTTTGCAAGAATCACTTCCATAAGTGAAACCTCTATCAAGGTTTTAAAAGTAAATAAATGAAAGCTACAGGAAATCAGGAAGTAGCTTCTTAGCTGCATATTTTAGCTGTGAAATACAGTATCAAATTATTTAAGGAATTTTATGAATCAAAGTTATTTTATTATAAATTCCTTTGAATATTTAATAAAATAGTTCAACTTAAAATAGTTCAATATTATGCATTTGTATAGATATTTTTTATTCAAGTATAATTAACATACAGTGTATATTATTTTCAGATGTACAATATAATGATTCTATACACTTTTTAGTGCTCATCAAAATAAATACACTCTTATTCCCCCATCACCTCACCTACCTCCCCTCATTTTTTCACATACGGATAACCAGATTTGCTAGCATCATTTGCTGAAAAGTCAGTCCTTCTTCCTCTCCTGATCTGCAGAGACACTTTTGTCATAATTGCCTGTATCTGTGCACCTGTTTCTGGGATCTTTTTCTCTTTTATTGGTCTATCATTGTTACACAGATACTATACTGCTTTAATTCATACAGCTTTCCAGTAAATTTTGATATCTGGTCTAAAAAAATAAATTGTTATAACTCTAACGTATTTTATGTAAACCTCAAGCCACAACAACAACAAAATATGTATAGAAGTTACACACACACAAGAGAAAGAAATCAAAGCATACCAACGCAAAAAATCAGCAAAACACAAAGGTAGACATCAAGAGAAAAAATACAGATAAAAGAATAAGACTAACAGAAAAGAACAAAATGGCAACAGTAAATCCTTCTCTATCAATAATTACTTTAAATGTAAATAATTAAACTTAAAAAAGACATTGAGTACTAGAATGGGTAAACAAACAGACAGACAAAGCACAAGACCCAACTGTATGATTTCTAGAATAAACTCACTTTAGCTATAAGGACACACACAAGCTGAAAGTGAAAAGTTAGAAAAAGATATTTCGTGCAAATGGTAAATAAAAGAGAGCAGAGGTGGCTATATTTATATGAGATAAAATAGACTTGAAGTCAAAAACTGTCACAAGAGACAAAGAAGGACATTATATAATGATAAAAAGATCAATTAAGAACATGTAACAGTTATAAATATATATGTACCCAACATTAGAGCACCCAAATATATAAAACAAACACTGACAAACAGAAAGGAGAACTAGAACAGCAACACAACAATAGTAGGAGACTTCACTACCCCACTTTCAGCAACAGATGGAACATCCAGACGGAATATCAATAAGGAAAACAACAGACTTGAACATACTTTAGACCAAATGAACCTAACAGACATATAGAGAGTGCTCCACTCAATAGCAGCAGAACACACATCTTCTCAAGCACACAGACAACATTCTCCAGCATAGAGTACATGTTAGGTCACAAAACAAATCTTAACAACATTTAAGACTGAAATGATACTAAGTGTCTTCTCTGATGACAAAGGAATGAATTACAAACCAGCAGCAGAAGGGAAACTGGAAAATTCACAAATATATAGACATTGAACAAGTTCTCTACAGGAGAGAAGGTAAAATGTATCAGATATTTTTGGAGCTGAGAGCTTTGGGCAACAATGGGCAGAGCGAATTATTAAAAATACAGTTTTCTAAGTCTTAGTAAATAGTCATGTGTATAATATGAATAAGTACAAGTCATACCAGAATGACCTCATATTCCTGGTAGTTTTATACTAATGTGTATGAAAAAGACTCATAATAAAGTATACGTGGTGTTCATTGGGATATTTGACAAAATCTACCATAATACCAATCTGCACAAAAGAAGTTTTATTTAGGTTAGGTGTCATTAGTTGGGAGAGAGATCATTTGCTATATGCCAGATGCATTGTCTTTGGTCTCATCAGGTCCCACATTTTAAGAAAGAGAAAGACAAGTATCATATGATCTCACTGGTATGAGGAATTTAAGAAACAAGACAGAGGAGCATAGGGGAAGGGAGGAAAAAATGAAACAAGATGATACCAGAGAAGGAGACAAACCATAAGAGACTTTTTTTTTTTTTAAAGATTTTATTTATTTATTTGACAGAGAGAGACACAGCGAGAGAGGGAACACAAGCAGGGGGAGTGGGAGAGGGAGAAGCATGCCTCCCGCCGAGCAGGGAGCCCGATGCGGGGCTCAATCTCAGGACCCTGGGATCATGACCTGAGCTGAAGGCAGATGCTTAACGACTGAGCCACCCAGGCACCCCAACCATAAGAGACTCTTAATCTCAGGAAACAAACTGAGGGTTGCTGGAGTGGTGGGGGGTGGGAGGGTTGGGGTGGCTGGGTGATGGACACTGGGGAGGGTATGTGTTGTGAGCGCTGTGAATTGTGTAAGACTGATGAATCACAGACCTGTAACCCTGAAACAAATAATACAGTATATGTTAATAAAAAATTTAAAAAAAGAATGCTTCAATTAACATAACGAATTTGTAGATGGCACACAACTTGGATAGCTAATGCATGGAGTGACAGAGTCATACACTCCAAACACTCTGAAATTCAGAGAAAATGAAGAATCTGACAAGATGAATCTTTTAAGTTTGTATTAAAATCTAAACTGAAAAAGTAATGGGGTAGGGAGAATTATCTTAATTTATAGAGGCTCAAGAAAGCACAAGGGGAGGTTCAGTGGCCACGTTCTTTACTTCCACAAATGATTTTTGTGTTTAGTGTAATTACTGGCTTCTAGTTCATCAGGAACTTGATAATGTTCCTTATTAGAACAGTCTTCTTTTTGGGCATTAGAAGCTCTACACCTAACAAAAACAAGATCTTGGGTGAAATAGGTGATGGGGATTAAGGAGCACACTTGTGATGAGCACTGGGTGATGTAAGGAAGTGTTGAATCACTATATTGTACACCTGAAACTAATATTACACTGTGTGTTAACTATACTGGAATTTAAATAAAAACTTAAAAAAAATAAAATGTAAAAAACCCCACCAAGACCTTGGGTAAAGGAAGCAATTTCTTCATGTGGATTATAAGGTGTAATAATGGGAGGAGGGCACGTTGAAGTTGAATCCTAACTCCATGCTTTGATTCATAGACCTGTACATTCTGTCTATGGCACCAGCTGATGTCACTAGTGTGCCTTCAGAAAGTCATTTCAGCATCCTGCCCAGCAGGTTGCTTATGGATAAATAAATTCTGCAGGCGTGAACTGATTACCAAACTTTCTTTTCTGCAAAATGTCAAATGCAAGGATGTGTGGAAAATCATGACAACAAAGAAGACATTCTGTAACTTTGTGAATGGTGATGCTAGCAGAAGCATCGCAGGTAGAGAAGTCAAATCTCCTCCTAAAGTATGTGATTATTCCTGTGAACACAAAGCACTAGACAGTGCATGATGGAAGATTCTTAAGTAATAGATCTGCCATCAGGAGGTTGGCTGGTTTCCCTCTGAAATCGTGCTCTGCTTTGGTCTCTGCCTTTAACAAGTTGGGCATTTGGCAAGGTTTTAGCAAAATCAGCCATGATGGGGGAGGATCTTATTATCTGAGCTTATAACTTCCATCCTTACTGTCCTGGACCATTTTACAGGTGACCATTTAATAAGGTCCAGGATTTCTGAGATGTCTGAGGAAAGAGGCTGACTGACATCCACAAGATAGGTCACTGTGTCCACCCAGTTATTAATAAATACACCAAAAGTTGAAGACTCTTGGTGAAAAATGTGTAGCAGGAAAATAATAGAAAATTTTAGCCAAAATTGTGCTACTGTAACTGTGGAAGTATCGAATGTAATTATCATTAAGTCACTACTAAATTCAAAAGGCTGATTTTTGCACCTCAGCTCTGCTGTCCACCTTCTACAGCTCATTCTCTGTCCTGGAAGATTGGCCTGTGGAGACAAACTTGCCCTGTGGCTTCCACATATTGATTTAGGGGCAGGAAAGCAGAGGAATGAGATAGGGGTCAGGCTAATGGGCCCCGGGCCCCCTCTGTGAGAGCAGGACTGGCTGTTTCCAGGCAGGAGTGCCTCCTCTACTCAGCTCTTTCCTCAGTCTTCTGCCTCACCAGTGAAGTCTTCTGGTGGAAAGCTTTCAGTTTCTGTTCTCCATTTGCTACAATGACCAAAGATTTGGGATTTAAGTGTCAAACTTTTAAACTTTATCTCAACTTATAAAATTAGTATTTCCAGAATTATATTACTCTTTTTAGATTGGCCTTGAGGGAACTTTTTAGTGTGATAAGAAAGTGCCAAAACTGGATTTGGGTGGTGGTTGCACACATCTATATATTTGCTAAAAATCAGCTAATCATGTACTTACCATGAGTGAATTTTATGGTATATAAAGTAGACCTCCTTAAAGCTGAGAAAAAAAATCTGAAATTTCTGGTCTGTCTCGTGAATATTGGGCATTCTCTTCAAATACCAGAAAAAGTAATTGAAAAATATGGTTTCTTTCCCAAGTTCTCCCCACTCCCTGAATTTTTTTTTTTTTGTATTTAAGATGTCTTTAGAATGCGAAAAATTGCCAGTGTTTATATTATTAAATTATTAGCATGATTTGTAATCAATGTTGTTTTAGGATCAGGAAATTTAACTGTTAGGTAATTACAAGTTATTATATTAAATCAAATATCACTATATTAAGAAGTGTAATTAAAAATTCACGTATTTTGGCTAAACCAAAAATGCTTATGTATCATGTAACTCAACTCTAAAAGGAGTACAATTTCCATTTCCATGACTTTATGGGTTAATCAGGAAACATTTTTTAAAGAACCACATATGATATTAAATTCAATATGTGGTGGACAGTTGAGAAATCATGTGTTATCTAGGTCATGAGAAATAAACTTAAAAAAAAAAGAAAACATTTCCTCTGAGGTTTTCACCAATAGATGAAATTCTGCACCCTTGTTTGTACTCTGAGTGGACAATTTGAGGACTAGTTCTGATTAACAGCAGACTTATTATTTTTCTTATTACATATCATACTTAAAAAAAAAACAAAACGTACATATATACACACATATATTCACCCACATTGAAGATGCAAGATGAAGAAAGATACATGACATTGAATTTACAATTGAAAAAAAGGAGTTCTAGTCAAACGCCGCAACTTAAATTTAAAGGTATGAAATTCAGTTTTTTTTTAACTGGTGTGGGTTAATATGGGTATGGATTTAATATTGGTTAATATTAATACGAACATGAATGTGGACAGTAATTTCCAATATTCTGTTCTTTACTGTTCTTGGACTATTTTATTTGCTTTTCTCTCTCTGTCTCTGTCTCGTCTTTCTGTCTGTCTCTCTGTTCGTCTATCCCTCTATTATTTATCAAGGCGAGGGCTAACAATTATTTGCTTATTTTATTTTATTTTTTAAAGATTTTATTTGTTTGATGGAGAGAGAGAGCACAAGCAGGGGGAGTGGGAGAGGGAGAAGCGAAGCAGGCTTCCCTCTGAGCAAGGAGCCCAAATTGGGACTCGATCCCAGGACCCTGGGATCATGACCTGAGCCAAAGGCAGACTCTTAACCCACTGAGCCATCCAGGTGCCCCAGATTATTTGCTTTTAAAGTAAGATTTTGTGTCATATAATTTCCTAAGGACATTCTCAGGAAAAATACACAATCAGTTAAAATTAATAAAATTAAAATTAATATTTAGTGCCAGTCATCAACCTCCTTATCATTCATAAAAATGGCATCTTTAGTACTAGTTTTTAATTCAGCATGTCAAAAACATTAAAATATGTTTTTCACTAGGTGGAAAATTTTGTTTTGGAAAGTAGAGATACTAACCTGAAAGACCACAAAATGTAATGGCTCTTCTGTGTAAACTTTTTTTCACACTCAGTTTGTAGATGCCACTCTGAAACCAAAATGTGTTTTGGTTCAGGAAAGGAGCTCAGGAGGCTGCAAATAATAAATGTGCAACCCTAGCTATTTAAGTGGCATATTAATATTCATCCTTTACCAATGTATCCTCTGCTAATAGTAAAATTTGCTAATATTTAGTAAAGCTTACGGTATGATACACATTCGAATCTAATTGACAATTTAAACCCTGTCATTATACACAGGGCTTTTACTTAACTCTGTGACTATATATTTGTATATTTTTTCTCATGTCTTGGTGCTAATGAAAATAAGAAAGTACATTTTTTGCCACTATCTAAAGCTTCAGAATCACTATAGAAATAGTATTACTAATAATATAGCTACTTAAAGCAGATTGAAATGTTTTTGCAGGGGTTTTTTGTCCTTAGTATATATTCCATCAGGCAAGCACAGTCAAATTATGCTTTAAAATTGCTTGGGGGAGCCTGGGTGGCTCAGTCAGTTAAGCATCTGCCTTCAGCTCAGGTCACTATCTCAGGGTCCTGAGATTGAGTCTCCCCACCCTCCCAGTCTCAACAGGGGGTCTGCCTCTCCCTTCGCCTCTTCCCACCTGCTTGTGCGTGCACACGAGCTCTCTCTCTCTCTCAAATAGGTAAATAAAATCTTTTAAAAAAATTAAAAATAAAAAAATAAAATTGCTTGAAATACTTCCTTTCTACGGATTAGGACCCTTTACTTCATATTCCATTTCATTTTTAGGGATCACTTTTTTTTTCATTTTGACTACTTATTTTATAATTATGTATAAGTATACATATTATGCAATCATCACAATATACATATGCCTATTATATATTAGAATCATTTTATAATTATTTAAAACATTTATATATTTTCAAAGTCAAACCTATATAGCAAGGTACTTCCAGACATCTCCAGCTCCCAAAGATCCAGCTTCTGTCTTGCTGTTTTCACCCTGCTCTCTCCTTCCCACACACTTTAATCCTATATACAGCCTAATATTTCTCTATTAAGTGGATGTACCATAGTTCATTCAACTAGTTTCATTACTGGACACTTAAGATGTTTGCATTCTTTTTCTATTATATCCCTATTACAAATAACATTGCAATGCTTGCACATATGTCTTTTCATATATTGCCAATATGTCACTGGGATGTATTCCTAGAAGAAAGATTGCTGGACCCAATGTAAATGCTTATGTAATTTTGCTAGTTTTCCCCCAAATATCCCTCCACAGGATTGTACCATTCTATGCCATGATAAACATGAGTGCAAACATCTTTTTGAACTACTGATTTCAATTCTTTTGGATATACTCAGAAATGCAATTGCTGGATCATATGGTAGCTCTATTTTTAATTTTTTGAGGGACTGCCATACTGTTTTCCGTAGTGACTGCACCATCTTACATTTTCACCAACAGTGTGCAAGGTTGAATATTCTCCGCACCCTCAACACCAGTTATCTGTTTTTGATAGTAGCCATTCTGTCAGACGTGAAGTTATATCTCATTATGGTTTTGTTTGCATTTCCCTGATGATTAGTGCCATTAAATAACTTTTCACATACTTGGCCATTTGTAGGTCTTCTTTGGAAAACTGTCTATTCAGATCCCCTGCCCATTTTAAAATAAGATTGTTTGTTTGTTTTTCTAATTGAGTTGTGTAAGTTGTAAGAGTTCTTTATATATTTTGGATATAGACCCTTTATCAGAGAGTTATATAATTTTCAAATATTTTCTCCCTCTAGTTTGCCCTTTTTTCTAGTTCCTTGAGGTTTAAATTTAGATAGTTTATTTGAGATCTTTCTTTTAATGTAAATGTAGTTATTTATGGCTATAAAGTTCTCTCTTACAAGTGCTTTTGTTGCATCCTCTAAGTTTTATGTTGTATTTTCATGTTTGTTTCAAGATTTTTTTAAATTTCCATTTTGGTTTCTTCTTTGACTTGTTTTTCAGGACTGTGTTGCTTTATTTGACATATTTGTAAATTCTCCAGTTATCCTGCTGTCTTGATTTGTAGTTTCATACCATTGTCATTGGGAAAAAAATCCTTGGTATGATTTCAATCTTCTTAAATTTGCCATGACTTGTTTTGTAACTTATCATATGATCTATACTGGAGAATGTTCTGTGTGCATTTGAGAAGAATGTGTATTCTGCTGTTGTTGGATGGAATGTTCTCTGTATGTCTGCTAGGTCCATTTGCTCTAAAGTAATAGTTCAAATCCCAGATTTTTGTAGTGATTTTTTGTTTGGATGATCTATCGTTATTGAATGTGAGGTATTGAAGTCCCTTGTTATTAGTGCATTGCGATTTCTCCCTTTCACATCTGTTAATATTTGTTTAATGTATTTAGCTACTTTGGTGTTGGGTGCATATATATTTATGATTATTATATCCTCTTGATAAATTGATCCCTTTATCATTATATAATAACCTTCTTTGTCACTTGTTACAGTTTTTGACTTAAACTCTACATTGTCTTATATAAGTATAGCTACCTCTGTTCTCTTTTAGTTTCCATTTGCATGGGATATCTTTTTCTATGCCTTCTCTTTGAGCCTACCTGTATCCTTAAAGATGAAATGAGTCTCTTGTATACAGCATGTAGTTGTGTCCTATTTTGTTTTTTTAATCTATCCAGCCACTCCATGTCTTTTGATTAGAGTATTGAATCCATTTAGAATTAGAATAATTCTTCATATGAAAAAAACTTACTAATGCCATCTTATTACCTGTTATTTGGCTGTTTTGTAATTCCCTTATTCCTTTCTCCTTCTCCTTCTGTCTTCCTTTGTGAATTGATTTTTCATAGTGGTATGCTTTGATTCCCTTTTCTTTTAATGTGTGCATCTGCTGTAGGTTTTGCTTTGTGGTTACCATGAGGCTTATATAAAACATCTTATAGATATAAGAGTCTATTTTACACTGATAACAGCTTAACTTCAATTGCATACAAAAATTCTACCTTTTTAATGCCTGCCTTTTATGTTTTTGATGTCACGATTTACCTCTTTTTATATTGTGTATTCATTAGCAAATTATTGTATTATAGTTACTTTTAAGAATATTTTCTTTTAACCTTTATACTAAAGTTAATTAATTTTTTTCCAAACTTTTGTGGAAAACTTCCAGCGTTTCTCAATTAACTTAATTAGACAAAAAAAAAAAACTCTTGTGCATATTGAACAAGTATTCATCAATTCCTGCTTTATTTTCTAACATAAAGTTGTTGGATTTTATCAATTGCACTTTCTACATCTATTGGAATGATGATACATTTCTCTCTAGCTCTATTAATAAGATAAAATGAATTTCTTACTACTGAACAACCCGTGTATTCCTAGAATAAACCCACCATGGTCAAGGTATGTTTTGGCTACTATTAGTATATTTAAGATTTTTGTATGGACATTTAGGAGTGACTGATTGTAGGGCTTTTTGTTTTTAAATTATTTTTATTTTTATTTTCTGATGTTAAAAGATTGGTAAGTTAAATTCTGTACAGGAGAATTCTCTACAACTTCTCTACAGGAGAAAACACAGGTAATGAAAATGTTATTTCCTCCAAAATTGTAAGCCTTAATATGCCTCAAATTCATACTGTAAAGCTCAATTCATGATACTTGGGAGAAATAATTGAGTCTGAATTGAATCTGAAACGGCTTCCACATCTTTTCTCCTAATGTTTTCTGATAATCATGTGTTTGATTTTTTTAAGTGAATAAATGACATTTTTTTACATGTGCTGAACACTTTGAATTTATTGATTATAAATTTAATATATTAAAATATTAGAAAATAATCTGGGAAATGCAGGGTCGTCATTAATTGAATTATAATAAATCTTATTTTACGATCTTTGTCAATACTATAAGATAAAAACTGTGTACTAGTTCTCTGACATACTGTTTCATATGATTTATTATGCTTTTTCTTGACAGAGTTTAGCATCTTCAAATGTGGTTTTTTTAATTCCCACAGGTTTAAAGGGTATTTGGAACACAAATTTCAGTATTAATAACTCAATTTATTGACTGAACTCTAAGTTTAATCATAGTTATGGGGAGTGGTTCCTTATTAATTATTGTGATGCATTTATAAAAATTATCTTTGATGACATAAGCTATTATGCAAAATATAGATGTTCATTTACTCAGTATAAACTACTCATACAATTCCATAAGCTAAGTTCTTTTTATTTATTTTTTATTTTTTTTCTTTGTTCAATCTTTTTAATAACATGCACAACAAAAAATAAGTATAATTAGTGCCACTTAGCACTTGCATTAACAGTTATTTATCTTTAAGTTATAAAATCAATAGTTCATTCAAATTTAGTTTCCCTATACTTTTTGCCCAATTCACACAAAAACAATGTATTTTTTAAAAAGCATAATGACATAAAATTTTATCCAAGGTTGCAGTCTTCCATGCCGTCTTCTTCACACATCACATCTAGAAAATGAACTTCATATGCTTGATTCCATAAGTTTTGAAGAAAACCATTATAATGAGTGCCCACAATCCCAGAATAAAACTGCCAGGAGGATGCCAATCTTTCAGCTTTGGTTTCTGGTGAATTATCTGAGCTACAGGAAGTTGTTCAGCTTATTTCAGTGGTTCCATGAGTTCCTCATCCATCCAGTCTTTCTTATATCTGCTTTCCATGATTTCTAAATCTGGTTGCAAACTAATAGTCTCTCTTGTAATTTCCACTTTCCGTACGCTTCCAAAAAAATCAGTTATCAGGACATTTTTAGGATCCCTCTGAAAAAGATCAGTGCAATGTCCAGGGGTAGACACACAGAGACTTCTAGGACATAACTGAAAAAGGTCATTCATATTAGTTTGGCTAGCTGGATTAATTTCTTCCAAAAATTCCAAGACATAAAATGTGTATCTATCCATAAGGTGGACTCCAATTGCAGGATCAGGTTGATGCGAGAGTGAATCTTCTCCCACTTGGCTACTAGCTAAAGCCATTATGTTAGGAGAATAGAATCGTTCATACATGAATGCTCCTTGATAAGTATCAATAATAAACAGTAACTCCTTGTAGCGTCTTTTTTGCCACATTTGCTCAAAAGCATCTGCAAGTTCTATGTTGGTAATTTCTTCAGAATCTTGAAATTTCAAGAAACCATTTCCACCATGTCCTGTCATGTAAATAAGAATATTGCTTCTATCATCAGAAAGAAGACGTTTTGAGCGAGGAGTACTAGGTGGGATCCTGCCGGTTAATACCCATAAAAAATTTCCCACAGTTACCTCATAACTTCTATAACCCACTTCCACATCATCTCCATACACATTTAGTTCCATATTCTTGTGACTAAACACCGTAGCTGGTTTGGGATTTCTAGGGTTGCATGCCATATCGTCTGCAAGCATCAGAACAATGTGACTGTCAGGAATACCTCGCCTCTTGACACTTCTGTAAACAGAGAGAGTATCTGCAACATGCCGATAATTAAACCAGAACCGGGATGTACATACCAAAACAGCCCAGTTGTTTGTGTGGCCACTTCTAAAGAACTGTTCTGCTTGATCCTCGATCTGACTAGCGGCCAAGGTGCCGAAGGACAAAAGCAACAACCCTGCCAGGGTAGTCAAACCCTTGCTGAGAAAGCAGGTGGCCACCATGTTTCCCGGCTTCAGCTTCCCTAAGCTAAGTTCTTTTTGATGAGGTTGAGAAAAATAGCAACATATATACTTGAGGCCCTGGGTGAGACTATTTACTTTCTCTATTATGATATCCTTTTGTTCATTAATAGCCATCACTGAATGCACATCTTATCTCTAACATAGCAGCGTAGGCATATGAACAATAAAACAGTTATCACTCTTAAAGAGTTCACCATCTAATGAGAAGCTGAAACGTCATTATTGCATTGGTTAGAAAAGATTTTAGGATTTTTTTAGGTTAAAAGAACAAGTATCAGGAGTCATATTTAGTTCTGATTTGTATTACATCCTTAGTAGATGAAATAGGTTGAATGACTTGTGAATATTACATTAAAGCAAATTATTAATTAGAAAGTATATACTTATGTGAATATATATGTGTGTATCTGTGAGGCGAACGTGATAACCACTACACTACGGAAACGGGACCATATATGTGTGTATCTGTAAGTGCACATGAGCATGTGTGTGTGCACGCGCATGCACGCTTGGGGAATTATTAGGTGTATACATTAAAATTCTTTATCCACTAGGTCTATTATGTAAAGTATTAGCAATTTCTTAAGATTCAATATAACGTGCATCATAACTGCTCTCCATATGCAGTATTACCATTACTAAATAAAATAGGTATATATTTTCCTATTTATTTAGGTTTTAAGCTTTTGATTGCCTACTACCCTATAAAATTCAAAACCAATATTATATGTAATCTTATTATTACAGTTGCTTTCACTTCTTGGAAATGTACTTTTCTGAGCTAATTCATGTGATTAATCTCTCAGATTGTTCTGTGATGTTGCACTGGTATAAAATCTTATTGGGGATATCTGGAACAGTAAATGGTATTCTGGTTTTGACTTTGATCTCCCTGTCTTTACTGGGTAAGTTAAAAGATCTTAAATAAAAATATAGAAAATGTTTACTATTTTCTTATGACTCTTTTCATATTCATTCATTCATTTGTTCATTTTTTTGTTAACAAAGTCTTAATAAGAAGCTACTATGTATAAAGCCGTATACTCTACTCCATAGCAATGTATTTAATATGTAGGCAAATCAGGTATCTTGTCCTCAAATGGCATACAATCTAAAAGGAAGAAAATTGTGTGTGTGTGTGTGTGCGTGTGTGTGTGTGTGATGTGTATTGGGAAACCACATTTTTGGATTTCTTAGAAACCTGTGAATAGAATTTCATGATTTTTCTTAAAAATGTTTACATGTTGTATCTAAGATTGTATTTAGTTTATACTTTATCCTACTATACCCCAAGCATTACTACAAATTTCTGAAATTAAAAAAAGCCCTCAAAACCAAAAAACCAAAAAAGGAATAATCATGGTGATAAATCCCTAGTGAAAGAAATAGACTTTAAATAAGTAATTATGGTAGAATGGGCTAAGCACAGTGTTGTTGATTTCAGCAAAATCATGACATTAAGAAGGCATGGAAAGAGCATGTATACTCCCTAGAGTGGAAATTTTGCTTCATTTACTACTGTTTCACCAGTTCTTAGCATGATGCCTGGCACAGAACAGATCCTCAACAAATATGTATTCTATAAGTGAATTAATTATGTAGTATTTGAAATTATTTTTCATTAAATAAAATGAAAATAAGAAACTTTCTAGTTATCCCTTCAGTTGTTTCTTGTTCCAATCATCAGAATCATTCCAAAGAATCTGTGTCTGGAGCACTGCCCAGGGAGGAGATATTTACCCAATGCTAAAATAATTCTGTTTTTAAGTTTCTCAGGGAATATTGCTAAAATGCCAAGAAGCAAAGAATTCAAGTATCACCCAACATGATGATATTGGAAACCTGAAAATGAACAGTGGCACAAGAGGAAATATAAGTAATAAGGACACAAGCTACTGTGGTTCAAAAGCTACAGACCATTCAGGTATCTCTAGAGACTTTGGCCCCATAAAATTCTTTTGGCTTTCTAAGTTTGAAAAATCCTATTTAACAGTTATGCAGATTACATTAACAAATAAAGATTTGATATCAATCTACTTTTCATTCAAAACTTCATATACACATATAATTTATTACTCTTTTTGTGGTGGGAGGATAGTATCAGTGAAAAGAACATAACAAAGAGGCTCTTCCCTTCAGGAATTTAAAATCAAATTGAAACACACAAATACGGAAAGTTAATTGTGATTATAAGGCAGTATTTTAAATACTGCTATTTTTGTCTCTTATTTATTCAGTTTTCAAGTACAAAATGAATAAAAGTAATTATACACAATGAATGATTCATTATGATTTTATGCTTATAACTTCCAATTATACAAAATTTTAGAAAACTGTCCCTTCTACTTCCAATTTTGTTTTAGTTTAACTTTAAAGTGCTTAACTTTTTGGGCCTTCAACAATTTGTTTTATAGTATATGTGAGAAATGTGCAGATTAATTTATTTTATAATTATTTATCAAAGGATTTTCTCTAGGGGCGCCTGGGTGGCTCAGTCGGTTAGGCATCGGACTCGTGCTTTCAGCTCAGGTCATGCTCTTGGGATCCTGGGATAAAGCCCAAAGTAGGGCTCAGCACTCTGTGGGGAGTCTGCTGGAGTTTCTCTCTCTCCCTCTCTCTTTGCTCTTCCCCTGACTCTAAATAAATAAATAAATAAATAAATAAGATCTTTTAAAAAAAGGATTTTCTCTAATCCACTAGTTTGTGTTGTTCTCTTTATCACATATGAAAATGTCATATATATTATCATTTACTTATTGATACTCTTTTCTTTTGGATTATCTATCTGTTTTACAAGTCCCAAACTAATTGAAATACTGTAATTTTAACACTTATTTTAGACTCTGACTAGCTAATTCGTCATTATGTTGGGTATTATAATGGAACTTTTTCAGAAGTAAGAAAGCTTTGATAAGTAAACGTGGAATCATATAGACACCATTAAACTTTTATTAAAATGTCTAAATACTGTATATCAGGTTGTAAGATATTAATTTCTTATTACTTTTTTCTTCTTTTTTAATTGAGGAAATATCCACAAACATGAAGTTAACCATTTAAAATAAAACAATTCAATGGCATTAGGACATATGAATGTTCAACGACGATATCTAGTTCCAAAACATTTTCATCACCCAAAAAGAAATCCTATTCCCAGTAAGCAATTCCCCATTCCCTCTCCCCCAGCCTTTAGCAACCACTAATCTGCTTCCTGTCTCTGTGGATTTACCTATTTTGGACTTTCATATAATGGAATCATACAATATTTCACTTTTTGTGTCTTGCTTCTTTCACTTAGCATAATGTTTTCAAGGTTCATCCATGTTCTATCATATATCAGCATTTTATTCCCTTTTCTGACTGAAGAACATTCCTCTGTTTGTATAGGTCCACAATTTGTTTAAGATGGCAATACTAATCAAAGTGCTCTGTAGATTCAAAGAAATTCCTATCAAAATTCCAATGGCCTTTTTTTTGTGGAAATGGACAAGGTGATCCTAAAGTTCATGTGAAATTGGAAGAAATCCTGAATAACAAAAATAATCTTGAAAAAGAAGAATTAATTTGGAAGATTTACATTTTCCAGTGTTAAAACTTAATGGGATAGGGAGAATGAATAATGATTGCTTAATATTTACAGGGTTTCATTTTGGGGTGATGAAAATATTTTGGAATTAAATAGTAGTTATGTTTGCACATTGTGGATGTAATAAAATCCATGGCATTTGCACCTTAAGGTGATTAAAATGGTGAATTTATGTCACATGAATTTTACTTCAATAAAGAAGGGAGATTTTTCGGGGCACCTGGGTGGCTCATTCGTTAAGCGTCTGCCTTCGGGTCAGGTCATGATCCCAGGGTCCTGGGATAGAGCCCTGCATCGGGCTCACTGCTCAGCCAGAAGCCTGCTTCTCTTTCTCCACTCCCCCTGCTTGTGTTCCCTCTCTCGCTGTGTCTCTCTCTGGCAAATAAATAAATAAAATCTTAAAAAAAAAAAAAAAGAAGGGAGATTTTAATGGCCATAAGTTTGAATAGTTATACTGACCTGAACTCATATTTATTCATACAATTTACTTTCTCTCGTTATTATTCCAAAGTCTCAGATATTTTCAATTGAAGACCTCAGTTTAATTTAATTTAAGAAAATCAAAGAACTTCAACTTGTAATTATATAGGGGCTGGAAAACTATTATTTTCGATACTATTTAATATCAAAAAAGAGTTATTAAGGAAAGATTTATGCACATAAGACAAGGAGAGAAATCTTAAAGCTTTATATGATTAAATTCTAAGAGAATGGTATAAATAATATTTAATCTCACAAGTAGCATTAATGCAATTTACAGCTTAAATGGTTCATGTTATTTTAGTAATTACATTAGAACTGGGCATGAAAAAGAAATCCTCTTTTGTCTAAGTTTTGCTTCATCTTATGAAATTAATTTCTTAATTCCCATGAATTATCATTTGTAATTTGGAAATCTTTTAAATCTGAGCACTCCGTTAGAGTGATTTTATCGTACAGCTCCACTCTTATTTATACGACACAGAAGTATTCAATTTTCATTGAATACACATGTAACTTAATTTTCTTTGTTTCCTCCATTTCCCTATAGGGTTGTGCCCATCTGAATGGCTCAAATATCAAAAAAAGTGTTATTGGTTCTCTAATGAGATGAAAAGTTGGAGTGACAGTTATGGGTATTGTTTGGGAAGAAAATCTCATCTACCAATCATTCAGGACCAACTTGAAATGGTAAGTGGTTTAGTGTCAGGGTTATGACATTAATCTCTGTGCAGTTAAAAATGGTATTCCTCAAGACAATTATCATATGATCTCACTCATATGTGGAATTTAAGAAACAAAACAGAGGATCATAGGGGAAGGGAGGGGAATAAAACAAGACAAAATCAGAGAGGAAGACAAACCATAAGAGACTCTTAATCATAAGGAACAAACTGAGGGTTGCTGGAGGGGAAGGGGGTTGGGGGTGGAGTAGCTGGGTGATGTATATTAAGGAGGGATTTAGTATGGATTTAGTATGGATTTATACATTTTTTTACTGCTTTGTTGATGTAATGAGCACAGGGTGTTTATGTGCAACCGATGAATCACTAAACTCTACCTCTGAAACTAATAATACACTATATGTTAATTACTTGAATTAAAAAAAAATTATGCTAAATGAATGAAAAACAAATGGCTTTCCTCAAGGGTGCCTGGGTGACTCAGGCAGTTAAGCATCTGACTCTTGATTTCAGCTCAGGTCATGATCTCAGGGTTATGATCTCAAGGTCCTGACATCAAGCTCCACACTCAGCACAGAGTGTGCCTGGGATTCCCTCTTTCCTTCCTCCTCTGCCCCTCCCCTCTCTCACACACTCTCTCTCAGGCTCTCTAAAATCAATCAATGAATAAATGAAATCTTTTTAAAAAATGGCTTTTCTCAAATTTCTTCCCACCCTTCCATTAAATTATCATTTATCTCAATCACTGAGTTTTTGGCACCCTCCTAATTTTTGTGCTCAATGCCAGTGCTTCACTTGACTCATGCTAGTCCTGGGCTGAATATTCTTATTCAATTTACAAGTGATATATATGTATGTGTATGTATGTAATAAATATATAGTGTGTGTAAATAAGTTATGAATTGATTAGTATAAGAATATTCATGTAGGATGCTAATTGTCCAATAAAATTCTAAATCTTAATTAGTATGTCTACATTATTAAAATATTCTGTTCACTTAGTTACTCGTTACTCACTTTTTAGGCTTTTATACGGAAAAATCTAAAACAAACAAACTATGTGTGGATTGGGCTTAACTTTACATCACTGAAGAGGACATGGACCTGGGTGGATGGTTCTCCATTTGATTCAAAGACGTGAGTCCAAAAACACTGTCTGATTTACTGTCTATTATAGAACTTATCTCCATAAAACACCTCTAAGTCCACCAAAATCAACTCTGAAATAATTTTTGATACTAAGGAATTTGAAAGGATGAAAATTGATTTAATGTTCACTGGAATAATGATGGATATTTTGGTTTTGTTTTCAAAGCAAAAAGATTTGAAAACAGTAATCATTGTGCATTTATTGTTTAAAGACTACACCATATAAAAAAATGGAAAGAAGACTAGAACAGAGATATGGACACAGATTTACTCTTAGCTCTGTCATTTCTAACAGACTCTCTGGGAACTCTGTGCAAATCACAGAGAATAAGACTAAGTTACAGAGATATTGTAACTTTTAGTGAATCAAGGGATTTGAAAATGCCCTAAAATCTGAATGGCCTTTCAATTAAGGGAGGGTATTAGTTGAAAACACAAATGGATATCTTTGGCCACAATGATTAACAATGAATTTATCCCTTCTTCTACAGATTTTTCATAAAAGGACCAGCCAAAGAAAATAGCTGTGCTGCCACCAAGGAAAACAAAATTTATTCTGAAACCTGCAGCAGTGTTTTCAAATGGATTTGTCAATCAATCAATAATCAATGATCAAAGTTTTTTGCCAATTAGGTTCTAATATTAATCTTAAGGAGTAAGAATTTAAAACTACAATTAAAAAATAGAACTGCAATTAAACAACAAAATGTCTTCTCCATTTTCCCTCCATCATCTACCTTGGTTCTAACCTTAGAGTACACCATGTAAACAATCTAAAATATTCC
This sequence comes from Phoca vitulina, assembly GCF_004348235.1. Classification (NCBI taxonomy): domain Eukaryota; kingdom Metazoa; phylum Chordata; class Mammalia; order Carnivora; family Phocidae; genus Phoca; species Phoca vitulina. The sequence continues at coordinate 9,779,922 of NW_022589762.1, forward strand.
CTTTCAATGTTTTACGTGGTAATATAATCCAGTGTGAGTCCATGCATTCATACTCAAGATTTTTATTCATTTTTCATTTTACAACAAATGTGATCAAATTATATCTGCTTTTCTGTATTGTGCTTGTTTAATTTGTAACAATATCCTATGCAAATTTCATATAATTCTGAGTTGTGCTTTAGTATGGATTTATACATTTTTTTACTGCTTTCTTGATGAGCATTAACTTTGTTCTCAAGTTTTTTCTACTGTAAACTATGCTGCAGTAAACGTTCTGAATATCTTTTTAAAAAGTAATACCTGTTATTTCTTTGATATAAACCTTAAAACTGGATTTTATGACTCAAAAGCATTAAATATGTTGTTTTCTTTAGATTTTATACAATTTTAAACTAAATTTAGAAACTATCATAAACTTATAAAATTACAGGTACAGCACAAAAGCACTTTCCTTCTTCCTGAACCTCTTGAGAATTACTTGTCAGATTGATACATTTTATTATAAAATTTCAAGTATCATTGGATACTTTTGTGTATATTTTCTACAAAAAAAATCCCTTACTTAATCACAAATAATGATCAAAATTAACAAACTAGCATTGACACAGTGCTACCATCTAATTCTCAGACTCTCTTTAAGGTTTGCCAATTGTCTCTAGAGTAAAAGATCCAGCTCAGAATCATCTTCTGCGTTTAGTTATTATGTCTCTTTAATCTCCTTAAATCTAGAAGAGTTCTTTAGCCTTCCTTGCTATTCACAACTTGACACTTCTGAATACTACAGCCCGGTTATTCTGCAAAATGTTCTTCAATTTGAATCTGTCTGATTATTTCTCATGGTTATATTCAACTGCTCCTTGGCAGAAACAGTGAGAAGTTCTCACTGCATCCTTTCTGACGGCACACACATTTATTTGTTCCATTGTTGATGCTATTGACTTTGTTCACATGCTTAATCTGATGTCTATCAGACTTCACTGTAAAGTTTCTCTTTTCCCTTTGTAATTAATTAATATTTTGTGGACAGTGACCAAGATGGTTTTAACATTTCCTTCAGCTTAACTAAATTTTAGAAAAGCTTTGTTCTTCCTGACCTCCTCATTTTTAGACCATTTACTTGAGGAAACTTGTAATTGGAAATTCTGTCTCCGCTTCTTTGAGATGCAAATCTTTCAAAAAGCTTCTTAAAGGCTTTTCAACCCAGAATTGTCTCTCTTAAGGACCAGAGAGTCATTCCTTTGAAATGTAATCATCAGGAAAAGTAGCACCTCTATTTCTGTGGGAAGGTAGGAGGCTAACTTCAGTGGGCATCTAGATCCAAGTTGTAAAACTCTCTCCTATCATGAAGACCTGAAAAAGTTTAATTTGCCTCTGGGTACAGCTGTTTAGCAGACACAGATGGTGTATGATCTCCTCCCTCGCCCCAGCTCTGCAAAACCTTGCTGTCCTCTGTTTCAGCAGATTTTAGTTCAGACCGAGTTTTCGCCTATGTCCCTATTGTCATAACATTGAATGAAGTCTTTTCCTGTGTAATATTGTTTGGTGCAATTTTTGCTTTGACAGAAGGTACTTTTAGATTTTGTAAATATCCCATTCTTCATCAGAATCTCAATGTATTCATTTTTGTATTTGTATCTTTGTGGACTCTCATTTTCATATTTTGTTCAATTTGTATACTCTATTTGGAGTCTCAACTTGTTCCAGACCTAGTCGTAAAAGTTACTCTTTGAGGTGACATTGGTATCCTTGATCTCCATGATCCTTTGCTGGTGTGTAGTGTTGTTTATTTGTTTTGTGGTAATAACCTTGGCAGAATGCCAGTAACCATTTTCGCCAGTGTTTGAACTGGTCTTTATGTTCGAGTCTGATTTCCCGTGACTCTCAAAGATTGGTGCTGGGGTACACTGATGATCACAAACCTAAATCTAATCTAAAATATGCACAAAATGTGAACAATAATTAATTTTTTAGACATATTAAACTTACCATTCACAATTTTATACCATAAATGTAAAACAACACATCTTTATTGAATTATTGAAACAATAATCCCAATAATCCCCCCAGAGAAAATTTTAGGGCAATCACATTAATGAATTTAGGCATAGGAATATTAAAAAATAAGTATCAGAATAAATCAACTTAGAATAAATATGATATAACATCATAGCCAAGTTGAATTTGATCTAGGAATTCAAAATAGTTATTTAATATTAGAAAACTTGTGTCATTTACCACATTGAAAGATTAAGGAAGAACATCAAAATAGATGAAGGAAACAAAAACATATAAGAAAATTCAAAATCTCTTTCTATTGAAAATTTTTTTTTAGGAAACAGGAACAGAAAAGAACTGCCTTAACTTAAAAAAAGTGCATAAAAATGAAATAAAAGACTGATAATGTTGAAATGTTAGAAGTGGAGTGCCTAGGTGGCTCAGTCAGTTGGGCATCTGCCTTTGGCTCAGGTCATAATCCCAGGGTCCTGGGATTGAGTTCCATGTCAGGCTTCCTGCTCAGTGGGGAGCGTGCTCCTCCCTCTCTCCTTATTGTTCTCTCTCTCTCTCTTAAATAAATAAATAGAATATTTTAAAAAAGAAAATGTTAGAAGAATTTTCTTTAAAATGTGAGACAAATTAATAATGTTCACTGCCAATATTCTTGGCAGTTCTACACATTTTAATTATACAAAAATTAAGTAATAGTTCTAAAAAAAAACTTATTATTAGGTGCTATGTTTTACAATATTTAAAAGAATCCACAAATTCTTAGAATTATGAATGTATGTTGAACAGGAGAAGAATAACACAAAGAATTACATTTCCATATATAAAAGTAACTATTATAAAAAATAATAAAATTACATAATTACAACAGCATAAACATCAGATACATTTAATAGGGACACATATAATAAATAACATGCAGTGACTGGTTAGAAAAACTATAAATCACACAAGAAGACAAACACCAATATAAGATATATATTATAAACGAATAATAAATAATATTATAAATACAACACTTTCCAAATTGATCTATAGATCCTGTGAAATTAATTACAGGAGTCTTCTAAAATTGATATAGAAAAGATCCAGGCCTTGAAAAGTAGAAAAATAAGTTGAAGGAAATTATTTTGACAATTATCAAGATGTATTACCAGGCTAGAACATTAAAGCAGTGAAGTGTTGAAAATTAACTTATACAGAGGGAAAGAAAGAAAGAATTACAAAAATCATGGTACCCATGTTGCAATTCCACTATGGAAACATTAAGTTAGTGCATTTTCCTCCTGCAAATCCATTTTCTTTCTGTGTAGCATCTAGCTGTTGCTGCACCATCATCATCGAGGTAAGCACATTTTTCATTTCCTCTCACAGAAAACCTACGATAAAGGGATTAAACACCATGTACCAAAAAAATCCTGTGATTTCTCATTTGCCCAATGACCCCATTTTAAAAAATATCTGTCCAGAGTCCTGAAAAAGTGTGCTGTGGCACAGTCCTCTCTTGCTAAGGGGAAGATATCTACCAAATCAGACCATAAGAGTTCCTCTTTCAAGAATTTATACCTGTTAAACTGACATTAAGATAGCTATGTGTAATCAGTGGAACTACCAGTTTATATAAACCAATAGTTCTTAACACAAGGCGATTTTGCTTTGTGTTCCCCGCCCCACCCCCCAACACACACTTGGCCACATCTGGAGACATTTTGGGTTGTCATAAGTGGAGCTGGGGGGGAGGACTGCCTAATAGGTAGAAGCCAGAGATGCTGCTAACATCCTAAAATGCACAAGACAGCATCCCCTCCCCACAACAAAGAATTATTCAGCCCAAAATGTCAGTTGTGTTGCTGTTGAGAAATTCTATTATAAACTAAGTGGCTAAGTGGCTGGCAGTCACCATTTAGGGTGGTTATGTGGAGGTCATTTGTGCAGTAAATGTTGCAAAGTGGAAGATATGAAGGCCAAATAAAATCAGGTTAAAATGAACAAGTTTAACTTGAACTGTAAAAGATGTAAACAAACAGGTAGCATGAAGTTTGAAGAATAGATATAAATTGGAGAATATAGGTTTAAATCAGGCAAATGTTTTTTGGATTTTTTTCTTTTTTCTTTTGGTCTGTGTTTATGAATCACCGGTCTTTATTTTCAAAATAACCAACTAAGATCTTCCCTCTTATATCCTGATTTCCAACCTCCCTGGTTGATTCTTGGAACTAATCTCAATACATGATACTGTTTTCCCTCTCATTTTTCCCACACACACCCAAACCTTGGGCTCTAGAGAAATGCAGCTAATGCAAAGGTTCTGGAGAAGGCTGTGCTATCTAAATTTAAATAATCCCCCAAAGAAAGAAACTCACCATTTGTTAAATATGGTTCCATTTACCCATCGTCCTGCTTGATTTTCTGTCATCTCCAGCCCAATCCAGTGATCAGAAGTGCATTTGTATCGCTTAAGAAATGCCTTTAGAGATGAAATAAATTTTATATATTTTTTAGTTTTTACTACAACCTATTGTGTCCCCCTTGCTTTGCAGGTTGTGAGGAGCAAGGCAACAAATGCTCAACTCCTGCTTCACCAGAAAATAGCAACGGGATTTTGAAAAAGCATTTTACCTTCTGACCCTTAGTTTTCTTACTTGTAAACAAAGATGTGAGATAAGTTTTCTTTAAGATACTTTTTGATTCCAAACTGATAGATATTCAATATGCAAATCTATTCCTCCAGGATTTTAATACCGTAAACTCCCGGAAAGCCAGCGTTTGCAACTGACTTCTTACATAGCCTTTCTAATCATCAGATACTTATTATAATGTTTTTCTACTTCCCAGTAAATACTATTATACTGATTTTAATGTTATATTTTACTTCAAATTCTCTCGCAAAAGGATCACATGGGCACGCACACAGACACACACCCTCCATATATCCAATTCCTTTAGAATTTAATTCTCAAATTTTATTTTTCTGCCCCAAAATTTCTATTTCTAAAGAGATCATTCAGGGGAAAAATTAATTTTATCTTCATATTTCTCCTTCTCTCCTTATTCATTCAGTGTTGAAATTTCTTGCTGCCTTGGAGCCTTTTTAACCATACAATTATATACAGAAAGTCATTGAGTCTATTATGCCACTAATATCTGGGAAACCACAAACTTGACATTGTATCACTCCATGTTTCAATTTTATGATAAATATAAGGGATAAGTTCACAACATTATGGTCCATTCCTGTCTATAACAGTGACACTAATAATAACTTTTGACATTTTAATATACCATTTTCTGCAGCATTTCATAAATTTATTTGAAAAAAAAATTTAACTCATCGAGCTAAGCTTTGGGTTTATAAAAGAACAGATTAATTAAACACTGTCCCTGGATTCACAGGGTTTCATTTATAGTGAAGAAACTTATGTAAACTCTATGTAAACATAGAGTTAGAAAATATCCTCCTGGATAAGGAGAAGAATGTGACTGTAATAAATACAAAGTGAAATTTTAGCTTATAAGACAGAAGTATCTGAATCTTTATAAGGCACTTGCATATAGGATGTGCTCTAAGAGGTGTATCTGGAGGGGAAGAATAGAATATTACATAATAAATACAGACAACAAGAAAGAAGAGGACAATTCATATTCTAGGCTTAGGGAAGAGCTTGCTTGAAGGCAGAAAAAAATGTGAGAAAGGATAAATTTATTGACAACCAACAGTATATATGTTATTGGATAACTGGGAAAATTGGATGAGTTTCAGTAGTTGTGGTCTTAGTGACAGGGAACAGGGATGTAAGTTTTCTAAAGCCTGTCCTAAGAAAAATGTTAATTATTATTAGCTTACTAAAAGAATACCCATGTGGCTTCTTGTTAAAGATGCAAGATAACTTTACATAAGTGGAAATAAATATGAAAAATATTTCATGAAACAAGCTATATCCCATTTTAACTAAGGAAAACATTTTGTAATTTAAGTAAACATATATAATATTTTAATTAAGCTGTTTTAAATAAACAGTCCTTTAAAATTCTTCTATATATTATTTTTATCACTCCTTCACAGATAGCTTTTCCTCATTTTGTTTGTCACTTAAATTTTGCCCAGATTATGTAGTAATATAGGAATCTATGACTTCCAAAATATATCAGGAAATTGTAGGATCAAAGTCTCTTTTCTTGATTCAAAGAGTACAATCATTCTTAACTGATATGTTTAATGACTTCTCTTAAGTTCAAAACTAATTATTTTGGTATGCTTTGATCTTTGTGTTCTCTGATATTCACTATTTTTGTCAGCCTTTGCTGACAAGATTCTTATAAGTGAAGATTTTTAAAATATTTGCCTTGTTAATTCTTTACCTCTCAAAATTTTTACTAGCACTCATTATTTTTCCATCTTGTTGCAAATTTAGACATTTTTCCCCAAGAGGAACTATAAAGGACAATTTAAGAATTTCTCAGAATGTTCATTGCAAAAGTCTTGCAAAATTCAGCAGTGAAACTACTGACTACATACAGAAGATCTTCCTATTAATTCGAGTCTGCATCTTCCTTGATTTGCTGTGTCTACTGTTCACATACCTAGTTTTTTGTTTTATTTGGATTTCTATACCTTTTGTTTTAACCAAAATAGTTGAGTTTTCTTGCACTATAAATTGTCCCTGTCTGGTTCACATCCATTTAAATTTGAACCAATCTTCGCGCAGATTACATAAATGTATTTTATTGACCCCAGAATTAAGAGAATTCTCTTTTAACAATTTTAAATGCTGTGCTGTGCTGCTTAACATTTTAAACACTTAACTGCAAATTATTCAAGTTATCTTACCGCTTATATTGACCCCTTACCTATTTTTTTTTTTATTTGAGTATAGATGATGTACAATATTACATTAGTTTCACGGGTACAACATAGTGATTCAACAAATTTATGCATTATGGTACACTTATCACAAGTGTAGCTACCATCTGTCACTATACACGGCTATTACAATATCATTGACTGTATTCCCTATGTTGTGCCTTTTATTCCTGTGACTTATTCTTTCCATAACTGGAAGCCTGTAAATCCCACACCCCTTCACCCATTTTGCCCATCCTATCACCGCTTTCCCTCTGGCAACCATCAGCTTGTTCTCTGTATTTCTAGGTCTGATTCTGCTTTTTGTTTGTTTATTCATTTGGTTTTTTTAGAGTCCACATATGAGTGAAATCATATCTTGACCCTTAACTTTTAAAGAGACTAAACAAGAGTAAAAATGTATGTTTATCACATAAGTGATTCAGGGGAAGAACAGATTTCACAAGTGCAGAAGTATGTAGTTTCACAATCCTTTGTTAAAGTTCTAGGATATTTCCTTTACTTATATAGGATTTTTGCCATGTAAATCAATATTTATTTTAAAAAGGGCCATTAAGCTTTTAATTTGTACCTGCCTTTATGGTATAGCAAATGTGGCAACTTCAAATAAAACATAGTGTGTGTTCAGTGGAAGCTCATGCTTCAGTCTAAGACTTTCAGTTACATATCTATTCAATTACTGGTAGTGAGTGCTCTGATGGAAGCTGCTATGGGACTCAGAGAGAGCAAAGCAGGACTAAGTCAGAAGAAGTTTCCTCAAAGGGGGTAGATTGGAGAATCCCATCCTTCCTAAAACAGTTGTCTTTATGGAGTACTGACTTTTAAAAGGATTCCAAATATTATCAAGTTCCTCTATTTATACTCCTTAAAATACAAAGATACCTGTCAAGTCTACTACTTGATAAAAGTCTTACACTATTCAAACCAAACATCAAGTTTTTCATTTGCACCTCACATGGCATGTTCTAAAAATCTTCTGCATAGACAGACGTGAAAAATTTTAAAAATCATATTACCATTTGAATATTCCCAATGCCCCTACTTAAGAAATTGCATAAGAATTGCGTATCAAGTTACCATTTCTTCCTCAGTGTCAATCATAGTTAGGTCAGCATGTTGAGTGACACAGTTGTGTCTACTTGAATTCCAATCCCCTTCTTCTTTAGAGAAATGATAGCATTTGTTTTGGAAACTAATCCAATCATCTGGGCAGGAATCCTGAGTACTCGTAAATGCTAAAAGTGGAAATGAGACAAACACATACATTAAGGGCCAGATGAAATAATATGCCTCTGTATTTTGAGATCAATGGGGAAAGACAAGATTGTGATGTAAGTTTTTGATCATGACCAGAATTACATATCTATCATGCAACAAGTTGAAAGACAAATTTCATGTTAGGTTAAATGACAGCAGTTCAGGATTTGACAGGACACTGATATTCCTTTCAACTCCAACTTGTGATACATCATCCTTCATAGGGCTACCAGTGTGATTTTACTTGTGTTGTCACCTATATCACTTTTGGGTAAGTGAAATATAACAAAATCCTAGCATTATCTGGGGGTAATAAAAATACTAATTTATATTAGACTGTTATAATCTAGGACACATGTTTTAATTTCTAAGGAAGCAATTAAAAGAATAAAACAGAATATATAATTAACAATATGTGTGTTTGATTGCTTATTGTCAACTAAGTACCACTATCACTGTATGGCTCTGAGTTAGATGCTGAAAAGAACCCACATGAGATTTTGAAGGTGGAAGTAAAGCAGAAACTTTTATCCTGGGAGACCTAGGGCATAGGAACTTCACAGGCCTTTTAATGAGTTTGCCTTTGGTAGTCTTGGCAGCTAGATGTATTTTTAGACTTTCCTTTAATCTTTGGTTCTACAAACTCATTAACACTTTAAGCCAAAATCATTAGTGACTATTTCTCCTCCAGCTACACAGCTTTCCAGACCATCACTCCTCAACTACTTCCACAGTGATGTTATTCCTAAATCCCATATTAAAGTCCTATTCTTGTAACATTTTTCAGTGTCTATTTTCCTGAAGGCACCCAGAGTGAATCAGTTTTGGGTACCAAAAGTGGGTCTAAAGGAGCAAAACCTTAAGGATGAGATATGGTATTTATTGTCCACATGATTCACTTTAAAGGCATTGACTCAAACACCAGTCATAAATGGGATGCTGGTGATCTATGGTATGTGAAGATAAAACAAATTATCACCTACAGTCATCTGATGCCAAGTACCTATAGAAGGTAAAACCTTTAACACCTTTTTCTTTTTTTCAATTTTAATTCCAGTTAGTTAACATACATTGTTATATTAGTTCAGGTGTACAATATAGTGATTCAACACTTCCATGTATCCCCCCATGCTTATCACAAGTGCACTTCTTAATCCTCATCACTTATTTAACCCATGCCCCACTTCCTTCCCCTCTGATAATTATCAGTTTGTTCTCTATAATTAAGAGTATGTTTCTTGATTTCTCTCTCTCTCTTTTTTCCCCTTTGTTTGTTTGTTTTGTTTTTTAAATTCCACATATGAGTGAAATCATATGGTATTTGTCTTTCTCTGACTGATTTCACTTAACATTATACTCTCTAGCTCCATCCACCTCATTACAAATGGTAAGATTTCATTCTTTGTCATACTGAATTATATTCCATTGTTTATATATATATATCACATCTTTTTTATCCATTCATCTATCAATGGTTCACAAGGGCTACTTCCATATCTCGGCTATTGTTAATAATGCTGCTATAAACATAAGGGTGCATGTACCCTTTGAATTAATGTTTTCATATTCTTCAGGTAAATACCCAGGAGTGTGATTGTGGGATCATAAGATAGTTGTATTTTTAAATTTTTGAAGAACCTCCATACTGTTTTCCGAAGTGGCTGCATCAGTTTGCATTCCCACCAACAATGCATGAATATTCCCTTTTCTCCACATCCTCACCAACACCTATTGTTTCTTGTGTTGTTGATTTTAACCATTCTGACAGGTGTGAGGGCATATCTCATTGTAGTTTTGATTTACATTTCCCTGATAAGTGATAATGAACATCTTTTCAGGTGTGTGTTGGCCACATGTATGTCTTCTTTGGAGAAATGTCTGTTTTTGTCTCCTGCCCATTTTTAATTGGATTATTTGTTTTTTGGGTGTTGAGATTTATAAGTTCTTTATATATTTTGGATACTAACTCTTAATTGAATATGTCACTTGCAAATTATCTTGTCTCATTCCATAGTTTGCCTTTTAGTTTTGTTGATTATTTTCTTTGCAGAAGCTTTTTATTTTTTATTTTTATTTTGATGTAATTTGACACCTTTTTCTTTTTTCTTTTTTTTTTTTTTTTTAAAGATTTTATGTATTCATTTGAGACAGAGAGATACAGAGAGAGAGAGCATGAGCAGGGAGAGAGGCAGAGGGAGAGAGAGAAGCAGACTCCATGCTGAGTGAGGAGCCCCAATATGGGGCTCAATTTCACTACCTGAGATCATGACCTGGGCCGAAACCAAGAGTTGGTTGCTCAGCTGACTGAGCCAGCCAAGTGCCCCTACAAGTAACCATTCTTAATGGAAAAATATTTAAAAACTTTCTCATGGATTTAAGAAAGAGATAAGGATGCAACCCTAACTACTTCTCTTCAACCTTGTACTGGAAGTTCAATCCAGTAAAATAAGGCAATACACTGAAAGTTATAAAGATTTCAACAGAATAAATAAAAGCATTTCTATTTGCAGATAATCTGAATGCTTACATATACTTCTAAATGAAGATTGGCAAGTTATTTAAATTAATAATTAACATAAAACTCACATTAACAAATTTAGAAGAAAAGAAATCATATGATGTTTGCTTTCAGATCACAATGGAATTAAACCAGAAGTCAATAACAGAAAGATAGATGAAAGATTTCCCAAAACATGTAGATAAAACAACAAAGGTCTAAATAGCACATGGACCAAAGAAGAAATCTCGAGAGAAATTTTAAAATGTTTTGAACTAAAGAAAAATAAAAACACAACTTATCAAAACTTGTGGGATGCAGCGAAAGCAAAGCTTACAGGAAAATATATAGTATTGAAAGCATACTTTAGAAAAGAAAAAGATCTAAAATCAATCATCTAAGTTTTCATCTTAAAAACTAATAAGAGAAAACTAAACTAACTAAACAGAGGAAAATAAATAATAAGGATTACAGCAAAAATAAATGAAATTGAAAGTAGGAAATTAACAAAGAAAATCAACAAAATCAAAAGCTTGTTTTTTGATGAACAATAAAATCAGCTAGCTTCTACCCAGGTTAACTATGAAAAAAAAAAAAAAAGAAAAGACTCAAATTAATAATATCAGAAATGAAAAGAGGACATCACTACAGATCTTACGGAAATCAAAAGGATAATAAAGGAATACTATGAATAACTTAGTGACCCAAAATTTGATAACCTAGATGAAATGGACTAATTCTTTGAATAACACAATCTTCCAAAACTCAAATGAGAAGAAACAGACAATATGAATAGGCTATTAAAGAAATTGAATGAATAATTAGTCCTATCCCAAAACAGAAAGCACCAGGCCCAGATGGGTTCACTGGTGATTTCTACCAAGCATTTAAGGAAGAAATTATACTAATCCTCTACAATCTTTTTGAGAGGATAGAAGCAGATGGGCTACTTCCTAACTCAATCTATGAGGCAAGCATTACCCTAATACCAAAACCAGACAAAGATATAAGAAAGGGAAACCACAGACCAGTATCTTTCATGAACATAGATACAAAAATCCTCAACAAAATATTAGCAAATTGAATCCAACAATATATAAAAAGAGTTATATACCATGACAAAGTGGGATTTATCTCAGATCTGCAAGGCTGGTTCAGCATTTGAAAATCAATTAATGTAATCTATTACATCAACAGGCTAAAAAGGAAAAATCACATGATTCATGATCCTATGAATAAAATACTTGACAAAAACCTAACACTCGTGACACAAACTCCCAGTAATCTAGGACTAGAGGGGGAACTTCCCCAACTTGATAAAGACTATTTACAAAAATACACTACAGTTAATATAATACTTAATGGTGAGAAACTGGAGGCTTTCCCACTAGAATGAGCTTTCCCTTCTCACCACTACTTTTCATTATCATATTAAAAGTTCTGTGTAATGCAATAATGCAAGAAAAGGAAATCATAGGCATACATATTGGAAAGGAGAGATGTTCAGAGATGACATGATTGTTCTATAGAAAATCTGAAAAAACTAAAAAACAAAACAAAACAATTCCTTTGTTCAGAGATGACATGATTGTTCTGTAGGAAATCTAAAAGAAGTAAAAAAAAAACCCAATTCCTTGAACTAATAAATAATCATGGCAAGGTTGGAGGATACAGGTTAACATGCAAAAGTCAATTGTTTTCCCATGTACCAGAAATAAAGAAGTGTAATTTAAAATTAAAAAAATAAAAATAATAAATAAATAAATAAATAAAATTAAAAATAAAATATTTACATTAGAACCCCCAAAATTGAATACTTATGTATAAATCTAACAAAATATATACTATATTATCTATATGAGGAAAAGTACAAAACTCTGATGAACAAAATCAAAGAAGAACTAAATAGTTTTTAGAGAGACATTCTATGTTCATAATTAGGAAGACACCATATTGTCAACATGTTAGTTCTTTCTGGACTTGAGCTATAGATTTGATGAAATCCCAATCAAAATCTAGGCAGGTTATTTATGAATACCAATAAACGAATTCTAAGATTTATATTGAGAAGCAAAAAGTACAGAATAGCCAACTTAATTTGGGAGAAGATAACATTGGAGGACTGATACTACCCAACATCAAGACTTGCTATAAAGCTACAGTAATCTCTAAGACAGTGTAGTATCAATGAAAGAATAGACAAATAAATCAATGTAATAGAGAAGAAAGATCAGAAATAGACTCACACAAATGTAGTCACCTGAACTTGGACAAAAGAGCAAAGATGATATAATGGAGCTAAGACAGTCTTTTCAACTAATGGTGCTAGAACAACTGGACATTCACATGCAAAAAAATGAGTCTAAACACAGACTTTACATCCTTCACAAAAATTAACTCAAAACATATAAAAAACCTAAATGTAAACACAAAACTAAAAAATTTCTAGAAGATTTCATAGAGGCAAACCTTAATGACCATGGATATGGTGATGACTTTTTAGATACAACACCAAAGTCACAGCCTATGAAAGCAATAATTGATAAGCTGTACTTCATTAAAATTAACCGCTTTTGCTCTGTGAAAAACAATGTCAAGCAAATGAGAAGACAGACCACAGACTGGGAGAAAGTATTTACAAAAGACTCATCTGATGAAGGACTATTATCTAAACATATAAAGAACACTTAAAACTCAACAATGAGAAAAGAAACAACCTAATTAATAAATGAATAAATGGTCAAAAAGCCTGAACAGACACCTCAGCAATGAAGATATATAGATGGTAAATAAATATAAGAAAATATGCTCCACATCACATGTCATCAGGAAAATGCCAATGTAAACAATAATGGGATACTACACACCTATTAGAATGGTCAAAATCCAGGACACTGACAATACTGAATGCTGGCGAGGATGTGGAGTAACAGGAACTTCCATTCATTGTCAGTGGGAATGCAAAACAGTACAGGCACTTTGAAATACAATTTGGAGGTTTCTCACAAAACTAAACACATTCTTACCATACAGTCCAACAATTGCACTCCTTGGTATTTACCCAAAGGAGTTGAAAACTTCTGTCCACACAAAAACCTACATATGGTTGTTAATGCAGCTTTATTCATGATTGCCAAAACTTGGAAGCAATCAAGATGCTCTTCAGTAAGTGAATAGATAAATAAACTGATACATCAGACAATGGAATATTATTCAGTGCAAACAAACAAACAAAAACCTCTCAAACCATAAGACACAAGGGATCCTTAGATACATATTACTAAGTGAAAAAAGCCAGTCTGAAAAGACTACATACTATATGATTCCAACTGTATGACATTCTGGAAAAGTCAAAACAATGGAGACAGTAAAAAGTTTAGTGATTGCCAGTGGTTGGGGTTTGAGGAGAGATGAATACATGGGGCACAGAAGTCTTTTGGGGCAGTGAAGATGCTCTGTAGGATAACATAATGAAGGGTACATGTCATTATACATTTTTCCAAATTCAGGATGCACAACACCAGGAATGAACTGTAAAGTAAACTATGGACTTTTCAATAAATTGTTTCAGATCAGAAGACTATTTGAATGAAGAAAAATACATTTGACATTATACCCAAACACTTACAACAATCAATTTCAAAAGCATTATAGTTCTGGATGTGAAATTAGTAAAAATATAATAAATGTTACAATGGAAACTCTAGAGTAATATCTTCATGCATGTGGAGTACAGTAAATTTCTTAAACAGGATGTAAAACATAGTAAAAATAGAGAAAAAAATTTAAAAAATTAAAACTACCTAAAAATTAAGAACTTCCCTTTATTGAAAGACATCATATAGAAAATAAATGTAAGCTTCATAAAAATTTTTTACTATACTTATATTTACATAGTAGAAGATATTTACAATAGAAATACAAAACAAAAAACAAAGAGTTAGCTCAATAAAAATATGGACCAAGTATTTGAATATACCCGTCACAAAATACTGTGACTAAACTATAAATACAACAAGGAGCTTAACAGTATTGGTCATCAGGAAAATGTCAACTAAAGTCACAATAAGGTATTAACACACACTCATCAGAATGGCTAAAATAGGTAAAACTGACAACAAAGTGTTGACCCAATGTTAAACAACCAGTATGTCATAAACTTCAGGCTAGATTATCTACAATCTATGGAATTATTTACTAAAGCTGACCTATACATACTCCATGGTTTACTAATTCTTCTCATAAGTATATCTCAAACAATACCCACTATTCACTAAAAGTCTAAAAGTATGAGGATGTTCAAATCAGCATAATTTGCAGTAGTCAAAATGTGTCCAAATGTCCATCAAAAGTAGAGTGATTAATAAATTAATATGTAGCATGAGATACTCTACAGCAAGGATCTGAAAACTACACCCCGAGGCCAAAATCAGAGCTAAAAATGTTTTTATATTTTAAAAATAATCGACACAATAATAAATAATAGAAAATCAAAACAATTAAAAGAGGAGTAATATTTTGTGACACATGAAAATTATACAATATTCAAATTTCCATGCTTAATTTTAGTGAAACACAGCAAGGTCAAGTGTTTACATATCACGTGTGGCTCTATTTTCACTACAAATGCAGAATGGAGTACTTGCAACACAGATTGTATGGCTGACAAAGCCAAATTTATTTACTATCTGGCTCTTTGCATGAAGTTTTTTCAACCCCCTTCAACAATGAGTCAATGAACTTTTGCTACATGTTATGACATGGAAGAATCATACAAACATGATATGGAACAAAGAAAAGATGCAAAGAATATATAAAATTGTATGATCTTACTTATGGAAAAATTTTTAAATGGGCAAAACTAACCTATGCAACAGAAATCAAAGTAGTGATTGCCACTGCTTTGGGAATGTTGGGTGGAATGGGAGATTATCAGGGTGAATGATTTTTTCTTAATCATTTTTGCATCTCCCAATGCTTTACATAGGTCATGTAATTCATAATAATCCATTCATTGATACTCATTAAATCACGAATAATGGGAAAAGAGTAAGAATAATAAGAAAAAATCATGATTGAGGCAGAAAAGAAAATGATCATTCAAAAGAAAAAAATAAGTAAAGAAATAAAAAGTGTAATTTACTCACCTAATACAGTAATTAGAATAATATTAATAATTAAAGATATTGCAAATGTAATACACATGCAAGTTGTCATCTTACACTTGTCCTTTACACCTGAAAAAAATTAAATTTAGAAACAGGTAAAAGAAAGACTAAATTTGCATTCATAACCATAACTAACAAACTTCTTTTGGCAATTTATTCCGATATTTCATAAGATAACACAAACATATTATTTGTTTGATATATGGGAAAAAAACCAACCCTATTTTTTTGAAATTTCTCAGTTCATCTTTACATTCAATCTAAGTGTTACCATTGATTTTACTGTCATAGTCCAAGGAATCAAATATGTATAATTCTTTAGGGTAGAATTTCTTAAGACCTGGAGCTACTTTACCCCCAGGCCTTCAGTATCCTTTTTCTATGGTACAATATCAGTACATCCTAACACTCCTTGAATATTTTTAAGAAAATCTACTTTCTAACTAATGAAAAATTTATTTTAAAGGATAGATAGTATAGCATAAGTTCATAAGTAATCAATCCAAAGATTTGGAATTGAGACTTTTTGCTACAAACGAGCAAAGGAATTTGAACAAGACACTTTTTTTTTTGTTTTTTTCTGGCCTGGTATTATTAGTGTCCATTTGGGGAAAAAAATGGTACATAAGTTTTTTTGAAATAAAACTCTTTTGTTATTTTATGTGATTATAAACATCCTTAATGTAAAATTTTATGAAATTTTAAATGTTACAGGAGGTACTTATAGACGATAAACTTATTGAGGGCATTTATCATTCCTATCTTTTTCCTAGTGAAGAGCTATTCTTTTGTTGAATAAACATTTTTCCTTTGTGGATGTATGAAAGATATTAAATTTAAAACACATCTAAGGGCACCTGGGTGGCTCAGTCATTAAGCGGCTGCATTTGGCTCAGGTCATGATCCCAGGGTGGCTCCCTGCTCAGTGTGGAGCCTGCTTCTCCTTCTCCCTCTGCCTGCTGCTTCCCCTGCTTGTGCTCTCTCTCCATCAAATAAATAAATCAAATCTTTTTTTTAAAAGAATTTATTTATTTAATTGAGAGAGAGAGAAATGAGAGAGAGCACATAAGAGGGGGGAGGGTCAGAGGGAGAAGCAGACCCCCTGCCGAACAGGGAGCCCGATGCGGGACTCGATCCAGGGACTCCAGGATCATGACCTGAGCCGAGGGCAGTCACTTAACCAACTGAGCCACCCAGGCACCCATAAATAAAATCTTAAAAAAAATAAAACACATCTAAATTTCTACTACTTAGACATAACCAGCACTATCATTTGGGTTAACATCCTTCCATCCATATATCTCTCTAATCCTATTTTCACACATATAACCTCCCCCACAAATACACATGATTTTAAATGAGTACAATCATCACGTACCCACTGTTTTATATTCTGTTTTCAGTTAACAGTTTGTTTTTCTCATGTGTGGTTGACTGTTAAGAATGGTCCCCAATGAATCATGCCCCCCTGTGTCCACCACCCCTTTGACACATGATCCTGCTCCTCCTCCCATCAAGAGATCTACTGTATTCCCCACCACTTGCATATGAATCACCTTGTGCCTTGCTTTAACCAATAGACTGGTAGAAGTGACACTGAAACTTTAGAGCCCAAGCCTTAAGAGACCTTTAATTCCTACTTTCACTGTTCTGGAGCCCAACATAACAGAGGAGACATGAGCCATTCCTCTTGAATCTGTCCTTATCCCTAAACCTTAGAACCACAAGCAATACAACGATTGTTGTTTTAAGCCACTAAAATTTGGAGGTGCAACACCTGGATTTATACATCATGTTAAAGAATAATTTGACATTATAAATTTAATGACTGATAATACTTTTATGTAGCTATACTGTTTAAAAAAAATCCTTTTCTGATGGGTATTTAGGTTGTCCCACCCTTTTTAGTTTTTTTTTATTTAAAAGATTATTTATTTATTTATTTATTTGTAAGAGACAGAGAGAGAGAGGCAGAGGGAGAAGCAGGCTCCCCGTTGAGCAGGGAGCCCGATGTGGGACTTGATCCCAGGATCCTGGGATCATGACCTGAGCCGAAGCCAGACGCTTAACCATCTGAGCCACCCAGGCGCCCCGACCACCCTTTTTAGTTTTAACCAGAATTAGAACTATAGTTTAAATGTCTTGCATGCTTATCTAATTATCCTGTTAAGAAAAAAAATTTCAAAGATAAATAAATTGGCATATATTGATTAGATGTTCTTCCAAAAGTATGGAGCTATCTACACTATCATGCGTAACATATGAAAATATTGGTACTTATAAAAATTCATAATAAAGTAATTTTTAAGAAGTACCATAAGGAGGGAGAGGGAATGCAGCAAAGAGACAACTAGCATTGTTTTTGAGCCACCAGACTGTTATTATTTCAACTATGTGAGAAATATAATTAGGAATTATGTCTAACCTGTGTGTTTCTGCCAAATTTCTGAAAAGTCCTGTCATTAGTTCTGCATTTCTTCTGACCGTCTGGAATTTCAAAGCTACATAATAAGCATCAACTGCAATGCTTCACTTGTGTACCAGCATTGTGTTTATTTGTTCATTCTTTGACAAATATTTACTGATCACCTACTATGTGCTAGTTTCCATAAATATAATAATAAACAAAATGACATAATCTGTGCTCTCCTGGAATTTGCATTTGGTGGAAAAGACATAGTCAACTGAAAAAAAAAATTTAAAAATCACAGATTGCAGCAAGAGCTGGAAGGCAATAAGCAGGGTGATAGATAAAGGGAAAATGACCAGAAAAGATAGCGTGGGGGGGGGGGAGGGGAATTGGGTGGAAGCGACATTAAAACCAAAACATAACAGTGGCCATTTATGTGAAATAAACCAGAGAAAGCATTTTAAGCAAAAAGAACAGCAAGTTCAAGTGCCTTAAATCAGGAAGGAATTGAAAAGAATGTGGCCAAGTAGAACAAGTTTGATAAGGTCGGAAGTAGCATGGATTAGTGACTAGCTAGGAGCAAAATGATGCTAAGCTTTGAAGGCTCTGGGAAAGAACTCGACATCCTTCAAAGTATAATGGAAGCCACTGAATTGTTTTAGGTGGGTGTTTGGCACTGCTACATTTATGCTTTTAAAAGTTCCCTGTGATTGGGACACCTGCGTGGCTCAGTCGCTAAGCGTCTGCCTTCGGCTCAGGTCATGATCCCAGGGTCCTGGGATCAAGCCTTACATCGGGCTTTCTGCTAGGCGGGAAGCCTGCTTCTCCCTCTCCCACTTCCCCTGCTTGTGTTCCTTCTCTCGCTGTGTCTCTGTCAAATAAATAAATAAAATCTTTAAAAAAAATAAAAAGTTCCCTGTGACTAGTGAGTGGAGAGACTATTTAGGGAGCTATAACTCTAATCAATTGAATTATGGGGATCTCGTAACAAGGGTGGTAGCAGTGGAGGTAGAAAAATCTAATGGAGCACTTGGAGGCCACTGATATCCTTGATAGAATGGTTTCAGAGTCACACAGAACAAGGGCATATTGCTGGAAGTAAGGAAGTAAAATCAGCATGTAGACTCAGAGAACTTGTGCTATGTGTATGAGAGCAAGCAAAGAAGTAGTTAGTTAGAATGAGATGGGTGGTTATTATAGGTTTGTTTTTTTTTTAAGATATAACACATAATGTTTCTTTTATGAATTTGGGGATGATTTAATATGGAAGGGATAGATTGCTAATGCAGGCAAGAAAGGGAGGGAATAATTAAATTAAGAAGAAGAATTCTTGCACAGGCTACAGGGGTTGTGGTCTGAAGTACAAATGGAGGGGGTATTCCTAGGTAAGAGAAATGACCCTCCCTCAAATGTACCAAAGACATAAAGAGGAGAAACAAAACATACACCTGTGTTTTCAGCCTTTTATTTCTGTATATGCCTCAGTTCCAAACTGTAGTCCAGGCTCTGTCTAATGGGGTTTTAATCACCTTTCAAGTGCCACCTTATTAATTTCTCCAATTCCCTATTAGTTTTCTTCAAATATCAGGTATCAAGAGAACAAGTACTTTTCTCCTTTTTCTATATCATCAGTCAAGTCAATGTGTAATGGTGTGTAACACCATTACAATGGTGTTTATAAGTTCAAATTATATATCTATGTATGCTATATATAATATACATATACTTAATATTACTTCGTAAATTACAGACTATATTTGTAATATATATCATTTATTCATACATAAAATATATAAATTCATATTGATGATTGGTATTTAGGGTAGAAATTAACATTGATTTTATGAGTGGCTAGAAAGCATTCTTAAACTTTTGGTTCTGATATTTTCATATTATCATATAATATTTGATCCCATTGTCCCCAACCCTCTTTGATCTAACCTTAGACAGAATTATCAAAAAAATGAGGAATAATTATTTATGCATTCTAATATGAACTGCAGTAACAATAACTTTTGACTGTTGCATGCACTAGTGGACTGAAAAGAAATTAAATGGCAAATGCTTAAAACCAACCAGAGTCCCTAAAATGATTATTGTATTTAATGGATTTAGCCTCTCTTCTTCACCATATTTTGACTATGAAGACCCTTGTTGAAATACCTTTGAGAGATTTTTCTGCTAGATATCAAGTTTGGATCTTACATATTCTGAACTTGCTAGTTAGTATGTCCAAAGCTACCAAGTTGTTTTCTAGTTTCTAGTTTTAGTTTTAAAGTGCATTTTCTTTTCTTATCTTTCTTAAGGTTGCCAGAGACATCTTCAAGGACATCAGAGTACTAGTGATTGTTTAGATAAGAGGAGGATAGGGAGATAATCTTTCTGCTATTAAGTACCCCAAAGTCTGGCTTATCGTGACTCCACTCACTGTCCATAAACAATCTTTTAAGACATTAGAAATATTGGCCAAATTTTTCATATTGTGTCTGCATTCTGGGCCTTGAATGAGTCTGTGGATCAAATTTAACATTTTCTCCAGTATTAGTTTTATTAAATACTTAGTAAAAATGAAATTAAATCTTGAATAGTTTTAAACTGTGGTTAATCCCTCTCCACTATCAGTTAAAATAATCTCCATTCATAAGACAAAATAGCCAATTACAAATCTGAATTTTATTGTCACAATTTTCATTTTATGGAGATGCTAACTCAAAGAAGGTTTTTTCTGCCTTGATGAAAAAAACAACAAAACCCATCCCATACCTTGGAAGGCTTTTAACATAATGTCATAATTTCCATCTATAACTTTCATTCTGAACAACTGTAAATATCCTTACCTTGTTTCTTTTCATGGGTTCCTTGATTCCTGTGATCAGTCTGGGTGGCTATCTGGGGGCTTTGTGTCATCTCTTCCAAAACCTCTCTTCAAAATTTTAAATTGAATGTAAAAATGTTATTAGTATCTTTAATAGAAGCTCCAAACTAGAGTTATTCTACTTTAGAAAAACAAAGCGACATTAAGCAGTATTTCTCAAAATGAAAGTAACAGTGTGTCTGATAGAGTCAAACTATTGTCTAAACACAATTACTTCCTGTAAAATGAAAAAAAAAGAAAAAGCACCATCTGCTGAAGAAAGAGGAAGTTCACTAAAATGTAAAGAAGTAACAAGCTCATAGATTCCTATTTTCTCGATAGAGGATACCCATCAAACAAAAAAAATATTCAAGAGGCTATTTTTTCGATGGTTTCAAGAGTAATACATAACTAGTGTCCTTCCAGGGCCATAGAAGATAAGAATATTAATTAATTAAAAGACATGATTTAAGACATGTGTTTAGACATGTGCTCAGACACAACAATCCTATGTTTAGAAAGACAAACTTAAAGGTGATGAAATCAAAGATAAGAAAGCTATGTTTCAAGCTGGCTACTAAAACAAGAACAAAAACAATTTTCTCTCTTTCTCAGACGCTATCATGGCCATATGCACACCTACACAACCCTAACAAACAGAAAACAGAAAGAGAAAAAGGAAAATAAAGTTAAAAGGTACTCAGAATATTATCATCAATATTCAAGATGGTAATGCTATTAGGCTAGAGTTAGATTATCAGGAAACAATTTTCTTTTCAAATCTGTACTCATCAGAATTTTCAAATGATTTGATATTCTCTTTCAATAAATACATTAAAAATCTACAGAGAGGCAGCTGATGTCCTACAAGCTGCTTCAGGATTAACACCGTATTTGTTCTGACAGGGACACTGTGAAGGGAAAAGGAAATGAGAATGGAGAGGAAAGTAGAAGACAAAGAAATGAAAAGAAAAAAAAATGTGAACAGAATAATCCCATTTAATACAGGATTAAACTCTCCTAGATGGCCTTGAATATATAGCTCCAGTCACTACTACCATCACTCAAAACAAAATTATGCAAGATAAAATGCAGATAACAAAATCATTCCTTCCATTTTGGGACAGAAAGAATACTAAAAGTTTGGGGAGAAATGAACATTTCTACCTATGTTATCATCAAAATATTCTATCCATAAGACTATTAGAAATGCATATATAGGAGGGGGGAAAGATGGCGGAGGAGTAGGGGACCCTATTTCAACTGGTCCCCGGAATTGAGCTGGATATCTACCAGACCACTCTGAGCACCCACGAAACCAGCCTGAGATGTAAGAAGATCTGGATCTCTACAAACAGAATATCGCGGGCGGTTGGTTTTGAGGTACAAAGTGGGGAGCTGTGATTCCATGGGCAGATATCGGAGGATAAACGGCAGCGGGAGGGTGCCTGGCCGTGGGGATCCTACACCGCTGGTGAGCGACAGTCTCGTGTACTGGGGACGGGCACAGACTCGCAGACCGGTAGTGGCGGGGAAAAGACTTTAGGGCAGCCCCCAGGGTGGAAACCCGGAGTGGCGGGGTCGCACCTGCGAACTGCAGCCCCTGGGGCGGAAACCCGGAGCGGCGGGGTCACGCGTGCAAACTGGGAGCAGCTGGCAGTTTTAGAAGCACAAAGGGCAGAGACGTGCCCCAACCTGGAGGCAGGACTGGGAGCACTGCTGAGGGGCGCACAACCCAGGACGCTGCAGTTTATAGCAGCATGGACAGAAACGGAGACAGTGTGGCCTGGAGAGCTCACTGAAGAATAGACTGCGGTCTCTCTGCTCTGAGGCAGAGGGTTGGAAATGGTCTCTTCTGCTCTGACTCGCGGAAAAGACGTGGAAAGCCGCCAGGGAAAGCCACCAGGGAAAGCCACCAGAGAACAAAAGCCCCAAAAACTGATTCCCGCTGAGCCCATCCCCCGCCACAGGGGCGCAGGGCAACTCCGCCCAAACAGGGTTGCCTGAGTAACAGCGCGGCAGGCCCCTCCCGCAGAAGACAGGCTGGGAAAACAAGAGGCCAGCAACCTAAGGTCCCAAGAAAACAGGTGCATCTTGCTTGGGTTCTGGTCAATAATTTGGACTCTATACATTCCCTCAAACACCCATCAACAGAATGACTAGGAGGAAGAGCCCCCTAAATAGAAAAGACTCAGAGATTATGACTTATGCTGCAGATTTACAAATGGATGCAGATATAACCAAGATGTCAGAGATGGAATTCAGGCTAACAATGGTGAAGACAATGGCTAGAATGGAGAAATCAATTAATGGCAACATAGAGTCTCTAAGGGCAGAAATAAAAGGTGAACTGGCAGAACTTAAAAATGCTATCAGTGAGATCCAATCCAATCTAGATAATCCAACAGCTAGGGTAACTGAGGCAATAGAGAGAATAAGCGACTTGGAAGACAATATAATAGATAAAAAGGGAAAAGAGGAGGCCAGGGAAAAACAACTCAGAATCCATGAAAATAGAATCAGAGAAATAAGTGACACCATGAAGCGTTCCAGTGTCAGAATAATTGGAATCCCGGAGGGAGTGGAGAGAGAGAGGACTAGAAGATGTATTTGAGCAAACCGTAGCTGAGAACTTCCCTAATCTGGGGAATGAAATAAACATTCGAGTCCTAGAGGCAGAGAGGACCCCTCCTAAGATCAAGGAAAACAAGCCAACACCCCGGCATGCAATAGTAAAACTTGCAAATCTTAGAACCAAGGAAACCATCTTAAGGGCAGTTAGGGGGAAGAGATTCCTTACGTACAGAGGGAGGAACATCAGAATAACGTCAGACCTATCCACGGAGACCTGGCAAGCCAGAAAGGCCTGGCAAGACATATTCAGGGTACTAGATGAGAAGAACATGCAGCCAAGAATACTTTATCCAGCAAGGCTATCTTTCTGAATGGATGGAGAGGTGCAGAGCTTCCAAGACTGGCAGAAACTGAAAGAATATGTGACCACTAAGCCAGCCCTGCAAGAAATATTAAGCGGGGTTCTATAAAAGGAGAAAGACCCCAAGAGTGATATACAACAGAAATTTGCAGGGACAATCTATAAAACCAACATCTTCACAGGCAACATGATGACAATTAATTCATATCTTTCAATAATCACTCTCAACATGAATGGCCTAAACACTCCCATAAAATGGCACAGGGTTGCAAATTGGATAAAAAGACAGGACCCATCCATATGCTGTCTACAAGAGACTCATTTTCAACCTAAAGAGACATCCAGACTGAAAGTGAAGGGATGGAGATCCATCTCCATGCCAGCGGACCTCAAAAGAAAGCTGGGGTAGCAATTCTTATATCAGACAAATTAGATTTTAAACTAAAGTCTGTAATAAGAGACACAGAGGGACACTATATCATTCTTAAAGGGTCTATCCAACAAGAAGATCTAACAATTGTAAATATCTATGCCCCCAACATGGGAGCAGCCATCTACATAAGCCAACTGTTAACCAAAATAAAGAGTCATATTGTGAGATGGCTTAGGCTTGTAAGCCCCTTGCAACCGAGGTTATTTGAGAACTGCAGTGGGCTTAAGGAAAATCAGGCAGGCCTGGTTTAGGAGGAGAAAATGTTCTCTTCCCCTTTAACTCACGTTGCAAGTTCTGAATGCCCGGTTTTGCAGGGAGCGGCTCTTGCGTATACTCTTTCATAGGGGCGTGTTGTTCCCAGAAGGAGGGTGGCCAGAATCGTTCCGGGTTTAGGCTTGATCAAAACAGGATATAGTTTGTTCTTGTTTCTTCTTGCATGTCTTAGATTGTTCTCGCTGTGCCTCGTGTGCTTTCTTTCAAAGATATTGATGTGATCATTTTTCTTAGCTAAAAGTACATATTGTCATGTTTATTTGATTACTGCAAGTATATAGCTGTGTGGGAAATAAACAGCAGCATGCAGTTGCAAGTGCTGCCTTTGCTCTGCATCCCCTGTGTCCTGGTTCTTTCGCGACCCTTACCCAGGGACCCCAACGCACTAGACGTTGACAATATTGATAACAATACGTTAATTATAGGAGACCTCAATACTCCACTCTCAGCAATGGACAGATCATCTAAGCACAAAATCACTAAGGAAACAAGAGCTTTGAATGATACATTGGACCAGATGGACCTCATAGATATTTACAGAACATTCCACCCTAAAACAACCGAATACTCATTCTTCTTGAGTGCACATGGAACTTTCTCCAGAATAGACCATATACTGGGTCACAAATCAGGTCTCAACCGATACCAAAAGATTGAGATTATTCCCTGCATATTCTCAGACCACAATGCTCTAAAACTGGAACTCAATCACAAGAAAAAATTTGGCAGAAATTCAAACACTTGGAAGCTAAAGACCACTCTGCTCAAGAATGTTTGGGTCAACCAGGAAATCAAAGAAGAACTTAAACAATTCATGGAAATCAATGAGAACGAAAACACATCGGTCCAAAACCTATGGGATACTGCAAAGGCGGTCCTAAGGGGGAAATACAGAGCCATCCAAGCCTCACTCAAAAAAATAGAAAAATCCCGAATTCACCAACTAATTCTACACCTTAAAGAACTACAGAAAAAGCAACAAATGCCTAAGCCACGCATTAGAAGAGAAATAATTAAAATTAGAGCAGAAATCAATGAATTAGAAACCAGAAACACAGTAGATGAGATCAACAAAACTAGAAGTTGGTTCTTTGAAAGAATTAATAAGATTGATAAACCACTGGCCAGACTTATCCAAAAGAAAAGAGAAAGGACCCAAATTAATAAAATTATGAATGAAAGGGGAGAGATCACGACTAACACCAAGGAAATAGAAACAATTATTAGAAATTATTATCAACAACTATATGCCAACAAACTGAGCAATCTGGATGAAATGGAGGCCTTCCTGGAAACCTATAAGCTGCCAAGACTGAAACAGGAAGAAATTGACAACCTGAATAGGCCAATAACCAGTAACGAGATTAAAGCAGTGATCAAAAACCTCCCCCAAAACAAGAGTCCAGGGCCTGATGGATTCCCTGGGGAATTCTACCAAACATTCAAAGAAGAAATAATACCTATTCTCCTGAAGCTGTTTCAAAAAATAGAAACAGAAGGAAAGCTTCCAGACTCATTCTATGAGGTCAGCATTACCTTAATCCACAAACCAGGCAAAGACCCCATCAAAAAGGAGAATTTCAGACCGATATCCCTGATGAATATGGATTCCAAAATCCTCAACAAAATCCTAGGTAATAGGATCCAACAATACATTAAAAGGATCATCCACCACGACCAAGTGGGATTTATCCCCGGATGCAAGGGTGGTTCAACATTCGCAAATCAATCAATGTGATAGAACACATTAATAAGAGGAGAGAGAAGAACCATATGGTCCTCTCAGTTGATGCAGAAAAAGCATTTGACAAAATACAACATCCTTTCCTGATTAAAACTCTCCAGAGTATAGGGATAGAGGGAACATTCCTCAAATTCATAAAATCCATCTATGAAAAACCCACAGCGAATATCATCCTCGATGGAGAAAAGCTGAGAGCCTTTCCCTTAAGATCAGGAACACGTCAAGGATGCCCACTCTGGCCACTATTGTTCAACATAGTACTAGAAGTCCTAGCAACAGCAATCAGACAACAAAAACAAAAATAAAATGTATTCAAATTGGCAAAGAAGAAGTCAAACTCTTTCTTTTCGCAGATGACATGATACTTTATGTGGAAAACCCAAAAGACTCCACCCCCAAATTACTAGAACTCATCCAGCAATTCAGTAATGTGGCAGGATACAAAATCAATGCACAGAAATCAGTTGCTTTCTTATATACTAACAACGCAACTGTGGAAAGAGAAATTAGAGAAACGATTCCATTTACAATAGCACCAAAAACCATAAGATACCTCAGAATAAACCTAACCAAAGAGGTAAAGGATCTATACTCTAGGAACTACAAAACACTCATGAAAGAAATTGAAGAAGACACAAAAAGATGGAAAAATACTCCAAGCTCATGGATCGGAAGAATAAACATTGTTAAAATGTCTATGCTACCCAGAGCAATCTGTACCTTCAATGCCATCCTGATCAAAATTCCAATGACATTTTTCAAAGTGCTGGAACAAACAATCCTAAAATTTGTATGGAATCAGAAAAGACCCCGAGTCGCCAAGGAAATGTTGAAAAAGAAAAACAAAGCTGGGGGCATCATGTTGCCCGATTTCAAGCTATATTACAAAGCAGTGATCACCAAGACAGCATGGTACTGGCACAAAAACAGACATATAGACCAATGGAACAGAATAGAGAACCCAGATATGGAACCTCAACTCTATGGTCAAATAATCTTTGACAAAGCAGGAAAAAACATGCAATGGAAAAAAGACAGTCTCTTCAATAAATGGTGCTGGGAAAATTGGACAGCCACATGCAGAAGAATTAAACTGGACCATTCTCTAACACCATTCACAAAGATAAACTCAAAGTGGATGAACGACCTCAATGTGAGACAGGAATCCATCAAAATCCTAGAGGAGACCATAGGCAATAACCTCTTTGACATCGGCCACAGCAACTTCTTTCAAGATACATCTCCAAAAGCTAGTGAAACAAAAGCAAAAATGAACTTTTGGGACTTCATCAAGATAAAAAGCTTCTGCACAGGAAAGGACACAGTCAACAAAACAAAAAGGCAACCCACAGAATGGGAGAAGATATTTGCAAATGACACTACAGATAAAGGGCTGGTATCCAAGATCTATAAAGAACTTCTCAAACTCAACACCCAAAAAACAAAGAATCAAGTCAAAAAGTGGGCAGAAGATATGAAAAGACACTTCTCTGAAGAAGACATACAAATGGCTAACAGACACATAAAAAAGTGTTCATCATCATTAGCCATCAGGGAAATCCAAATCAAAACCACATTGAGATACCACCTTACACCAGTTAGAACGGCAAAAATGGACAGGGAAAGAAACAACAAATGTTGGAGAGGTTTTGGAGAAAGGGGCACCCTCTTACACTGTTGGTGGCAATGCAAGTTGGTACAGCCACTTTGGAAAACAGTGTGGAGGTTCCTCAAAAATTTAAAAATAGAGCTCCCCTATGACCCAGCAATTGCACTCCTGAGTATTTACCCCAAAGGCACAGATGTAGTGAAAAGAAGGGCCATATGCACCCCAATGTTCATAGCAGCAATGTCTGCAATAGCCAAACTATGGAAAGAGCCGAGATGCCCTTCAACAGATGAATGGATAAAGAAGATGGGGTCCAAATATACAATGGAATATTACTCAGCCATCAGAAAAGATGAATACCCAACTTTTACATCAACATGGATGGGACTGGAGGAGATTATGCTAAGTGAAACAAGTCAAACAGAGAAAGTCAATTATCATATGGTTTCACTTATTTGTGGAACATAAGGAATAACATGGAGGACATTAGGAGAAGGAAGGGAAAAATGTGGGGAGGGAATTGGAGGGAGAGATGAACCATGAGAGACTGTGGACTCTGAGAAACAAACAGGGTTTTAGAGGGGAGGGGGGAGGGGGGATTGGTTAGCCCGGTGATGGGTATTAAGGAGGGCACGTACTGCATGGAGCACTGGGTGTTATCCAAAAACAATGGATCATGGATCACCACATCAAAAACCAATGATGTATTGTATGGTGACTAACATAACATAATAAAATTAAAAACAAAAAAAAGATTGGCAGAATAGTCCATTGGAAATGAGAGAAGGGCAAAATAAAACTAACCATCGCTACTTAGGGCTGCCATATTTGGGTCAAGCTTTGTTCTATTTGCTTGTTTTCAGATCTGTCCTAGGTTCTATAGATATGTTTAATAAACAACATACTGATGTCTAAATTCAGTCTGTCTAAAATGAATTTGTAAAGCAATCCTGTTGAAATAGCCATGATCTAAGCTGGGATGACATGGGCCAGGAATTTGAAATTGCTGATCACAACCACAGCTCTGCCATCTAGACTTTTGCTGAACCTCTTCATGTACTATTTGTTTCCAAATATCAGGAAGCAAACACATCCTTTTTCATTAGTAACTTAGACTGATGTAGTAAAAAACAGACAATTGGAGTCAAGTTGACTAAATTGGACCCTAAGCCCCACAGACTAAATGCCACCGCTTTGGGGGAAATCTTTTCATCTTCTTAAATCTCATAATTTTTACTTATAATAAAGCCAACCTCCCTTGTGGTTGGTTATGTGGATATTAAACTAATTACTATCTTTTCTTTAATTTCTAAACCACCTTATAATAAAATGAGTAAAAATATATAGAGTCTATGTAGATAAAATATGAAATAAACATCCATTTAAATTATGAGTGAAAGAAGGATAGGACTAGAAGCATAAATTAGGCCTGCAATTAAACAAAAAGTATGTAATATCAACATATTTGTGCTTGTTACAAATTTGTTTCTAAGCTTCTTTTGATGAGTAAGAGAAACATTGCTAATTTTTCAGCTGCATTGTAGTTACACCTATGCTTAAGACAAATATGAATTAATCCTGGTACTAAATCCAAAAAGAAAATTTTCCATCATAAAGCAGATATAAATAACACAATAGTGTTCTTGCAGGAGCAATAACACGTTTCACAGAGTGATTGCTTAATATTACCCCACTTAGGCCAATGGCAATTCCAGAATGGACCAGGGCAATGCACTCTATGTACACAGCTCTCTGTTCACCTGACTTTATATATGTATGTATATTTTGATTTATATTAAAAAAATATTGATTTTTAATTTATAACTATAATCTTATTTTGGAATGAGTTTTAAATTTCCCTTCCTAGCAAATATGGAACCAGTAAACTGCAGATCTGTATGCCTAGGGTTGGTGTCCCTCATAAAACTGCAGAAATGTATTTTGAGGATTTTCAGCTAAGTGGAGGTCTTTTTACTTTTGCTTAAGCAGAAGGAATAACCATAGGCAAGAAAAAAAAACTTATTTTGGATTTATTCTGTAATACAGACAATTAGTAAATTTCAAAAGTTTTACTACATACAGGACATTCTGTAAGTGTGTACTATACATATAATCAGATGCATTAAGTCCATAAAAATGAAAGTAAAACATACACATATTACCCAGATTTGAGAAACAGCACTTTTTATTATGACTTAGAAGATAAATTATATGTGAAATGCGCAACCAAGGTTATGGTATTAAGTGATTGTTTATTTATAAGCTAATAAAAACTGGGGAATAATTATCTGAGTATCAGATTATTTGACTTTCTCTTTGGCCACTAGGATGACAAATTGGCTAGAATGGCTAGATTGAAATAATATTCCTATGGTATCTGCATGTAAAAGGATATCTGTGTTCATTTTGTTTGTGGAAAGAGTGTATATATCCAACTTATTCAGAAGTGCTCAGATGTGGAAGCAAATACATAAAATTGAAAGAGAAAAATAATATATGTATAGACCTGTTCAATGTCTTTGGATGCTCCCTGTTTCCTCCTCTGTGAAGAGATCATTCCTGCCAACTCTCATCCAAGAGAGTACTATGGCATAAATTCTATATAAGCACCATTAATCAGAGATCTATGATGCTTAGATTGACACTGATTCCTGTCCAAGAGATCTATGATGCTTAGATTGACACTGATTCCTGTCCAAGAGATTTATGATGCTTAGATTGACACTGATTCCTGTCCAAGAGATCTATGATGCTTAGATTGACACTGATTCCTGTCCGAAAAGTCAAGCAGGAAAGTACAATATATCATATATACAAGTGAAATAACATGAATATTACCAGTATAGTGATTGGTACATAATAGAATTTCAATAAATGTTTTTTCCTTCTTTTATTTTTAACAGTGGATCATTAAAATAAATAATACATATAACATATATGTGCTTGGCAATGAACAATCCAAAAATAAAATTAAGAAAAACAATTCCATTTACAATAACATTGTATATATTATATTTAGAATTATTCTGTATAGAATTATTCTATATATAATACATGTATATAATATATGATATGTTCATATTATATAATATGTAGTATTCTATATAGGCAATATGAAAATATATTTCTATTATATTTTATATATTAATACAAATACATATAATATATAACTCTACATTATCAATTATGTACACTATTTATATAATATAATACATATAAAATTTAATAAATCATTTTTAAGTCATCAAAAACATCACCAAATAATTAACAAAGCAAAACAAGGACAATACAACCCAACATATTAAATAACAATAGCATCTCTTTGTTTTTGGACTATAAATATATTTCATTTTCAAATTTTCAATTAATCATAAATTTTAGTGTCATATGAACATGATTATCTTTTAATAAAAACAAACAGGAAGGGGCACCTGGGTGGCTCAGTCATTAAGCATCTGCCTTTGGCTCAGGTCATGATCCCAGGGTCCTGGGATCCAGACCCAAACTGGGCTCCCTGCTCCACTGGAAGCCTGCTTCTCCCTCTCCCACTCCCCCTGCTTGTGTTCTCTCTCTCGCTGTGTCTCTGTCAAATAAATAAATAAAATCTTAAAAAAAAAACCAAGAAAATGGTTATAAAGTGAATAGTCAAGTGAGCTCTAAAATACACCAAAAAATCTCAACATTTCAGATTTTTCCCTGTATCCACGATATTATTGTCTTATGCTAGTATGTGGTTGTATTGGGATCCTTATTTTCATGATCACACTGATTTGCCTGAACTTTTGGGGTGAGTATGGAGTTTTTAGTTACTTTTGCACTTTTAGAACATAAATATTGATTTTTAATTTTTTGAAGATTTATTTATTTTAGAGAGAGAGAGAGAGAGAGCACCCATGCACAGGTGGGGGGAGGAGCAAAGGGAGAGGGAAAAAGAGAATCTCAGGCAGACTGCCCACTGAGTGGGAACCCATAGGGGACTTGATCTCATGATTCTGAGATCACAACTTGAGCCAAAATCAAGAGTTGGACGCTTAACCAACTGAGCCACCCAGGCCCCTGATTTTTAATTCTTCTTAATATCAAGATCAACTCCACATTGTAGCCTCAAATTGGTAAATTAAACTGATCAGCTGTATATGTCATATTCAAAATTATTTTAAATTTAAGAAAAATTAAGAAACAATCAAATATAAAATTAACATTTATTCAACATATTTTCTTATGAAGAGCCTCCACTGGAAAGTTGACTTATTTTATAAAACATTAGTGATATATTTTTAAAAAAGAGTATGTGTTCATTGGTACTATTTTCAGAGATAATGATTTATATGTACCACTGTGATGGTTAAAAAAGACAAAGGACCTGTTTGAAAACCATTTTAAATGTACTTCTGCACCATTTTTTTTTCCTGAAGTGATATTTAATGTGCATAATCTATAGTTATTTTTTTGGAAACAACTAGATCAATTCATGAATTTCTTAATTTTCTGTTTTTCTCTTGAAACGGCCATTCTTAAAAACGTAGGACTAACATGGGATCTGTTTTATATGTAATGCTGACATGGAAACATATACTCTGGTGGTCTTTGATGAGATGTCTAAATATAAGTGAGCTCCAAGGCATCTTCTCTGAGGGAGACAAAGAAGTAAAGGGTCTATTTTTGTATTGGGCAATTTAGTTTCTTTTTGTGTTTTTCCCAATACAACAAGGGGAAAATACCAGGTATTTCTAAAACTAAATAAATATTCTACTTAATGTAATTTTTCTGTACTTTGCCCAGCATTTTGGCTGGGAAGTTGTCAACCAATCATATCCTTCAAATATGTTCAACTTTTACTTGAAAGCAAACTCTAATAATATGAAATTCTCCACCTATTTAACAGTCAATATTAGGTGACTAATAGTTTTCATGAGTCCATCTAAGTAAGCATTATTGTCTGTTAACCAGCAATTCTAGGAAGTTGTACATACTGCAACAATTACTACAGCTTTTTTTCTTTTTTAAGACTTTATTTATTTGACAGAGAGAGAGAGACAGCGAGGGAGGGAACACAAGCAGGGGCAGAGGGAGAGGGAGAAGCAGGCTTCCCATGAAACAGGGATCGCGACATGGGGCTTGATCCCAGGACCCTGGGATTATGACCTGAGCCAAAGGCAGACGCTTAACAACTGACCCACCCAGGTGCCCCAGTACAGCTTTTTTTTTTTAAGCCCTTAAAATTCAAGACAAATGGTTTCTTGTTAGGCACTAAATATGGTAGGTACAGGCTACCATTGACCTCTGTGACTCAGTTCTCTTTTCTGTAATATATAAGTGATAAAATAAACAATTGGTGCAATAATCATTGTTTTAGAGAAAGATACCTTTGAGAAGAAATCAATAAAATTTGACACATTGATGAGATATTATTAGGGACAATATTTTTTCCTGGTGATATTATTTTAACAAATTAGTAACAATTTCAATATTTGTGTTTCTATTAAGTTTGTGCTTACACTTTGACCAGTTTGAAAATATTTTCCATGGCTTCCAGTTCAAAACAAAGTATTGATTATAAATATTTACATCTGCTCTCTCCTAAGATTCTGGATTAGACCAGTAAAAGATATCAAAATAGAATAAATTAATAAGAGCACAGAGTATGGAAAGGGTAGAAAATTGCAAAGGAAATGAGAAGCAGAAGGGATAATGCTATTGGATTAATCAATGAAGAGAATCACAATGTAGAAAAAGCACAGCAACAGCCCAGTGTAGGTGAAACTATTCCTCATGGCAAATCCAGGCAGGACTCTTTTGTCAGAGAGGAGAGTATAGATTATAAAGAGAAATCTACAGAAAAGTAATTAGCTGGAAGACTTTCTAAGGAATGCTCTTTTAGATTATTGTCTTGACAACCTCTTACTCCACTCACATGGTAGCATTTGCCACTATATCATGCCAAAATCAAAAAACAAAAACAAAAACAAATCCTTGTAAAACAATAAGATACATATCTAGAACTAGCTAGGGCTCCTCACTTAGAGAGTGGTGGTTGGTGCAACAGGCATGTACCCCCTTATTCTGGTTCTGGAGTGGGAGAGGGGAGTAATATAGTGGTTTACTGCACAGCTTGGCTATTTCCTGTGTTCTTTCTATCTAAAAATTCACAGTAGCTAACAAAATATCCCAGAGTGTAGAGAAAAGTATCAAGAAAAAAAAACCAATAAATATAAGAAATCTGAGAAAAAACACAAAATATTGTCCATCCAGAAAGATAATGTCTAACAAATTCCCAGAAGAAGAGAAGAGGGGAAAAAAGTAGATGTGAAATAATAATAATATATATATATATATACATATATATATATATATATAATTTTGAGGAGAAAAAAACAAGCCCCAAACCATGAGTTTCTAGCTTATAAGAGCCTACCAAATTCAGAATAGGATATGCAAATAGATATAGATAGATAGATGATAGATGGATGGATAGATATAAATAGGTAGATGATAGATGATAGAGATGATAGATAGATAATGAGAGAGCAAGAGAGAGAGAGAGAGATCCTCATGATATTTCAGGACACCAAGGGTAAAGATATGATCTTAAAGGTTTATATAAAGAGCAATAGGAGGAGCAAGATGACGGAAGAGAAGGAGACCTAAATTTCGTCTGGTCCCAGGAATTCAACTAGATAGGGATCAAACCATTCTGAACACCTACGAACTCAACAGGAGATCGAAGAAAAGAATAGCAGCAACTCTTTAAACAGAAAAGCGACCACTTTCTGGAAGGTAGGACATGCAGAGAAGTGAATCCAAGGCGATACTGGGGAAGATAGATGGCGGGGGGAGGGAGCCTCTGTCAGCTGCTACCGGCAAGTGATAGAGCAGGAGCACAAAATCAGAACTTTTAGAAGCCTCAGGTCTGCTGAGGGACGTCCCTCCAGTGGCTAAGCAGGGGGATGGAACACTCACTGGGACAGTGTGGTCTCAGGACCCTCGGGGTCACAGGAAGACTGGGGGTGTCTGAGTGTAGCAGAGCTCCCAGGTATCGGAGCAGGGAAGCCAGCTGCAAAGGGTTGCCATAAACCATGATCCACGGCAGTCAGGCCACTGCTCTTCCAGCAGGAACCCAACAAGCAGCAGATCCGGGGAGACTCTCCTTCCTCCCCCGGGGAAGAGCAGTGCGGGAGCGCACCACATGGATCTGCTGGGTTTGGAGATGCCACACGGGGTCATGTGCCAGAGATAGAAATGCTGGGTCACAGGCCAGCTGAGCACGGAGGGCAGACGGAGACCAGGGAGATGGGAGTGACTGACTGCTTTTCTCTGGGGGCTCACTGAGGAGTGGGGCCCCAACTTCTCGGCTCCTCTAGGGCAGAGATTGGGAGGCCACCATTTTCACTCTCATCCTCCAAAGCTGTAGGGAAAGCTTGCAGGGAACAAAAGCTCCCGAGAGCAAACCTGAGCAGATTACTTAGCCCGGACCAGCAAGCGTGGGGCAATTCCGCCTCTGGCAAAGACATTTGGGAACCACTGCAACAGGCCCCTCCCAAAGAAGATCAGCAAAAACAGCCAGCCAAGACCAAGTTTACCGATCAATGAGAATGGCAGAACTCCAGCACTAGGTGAATACCGCACATAGAATTCATGGCTTTTTTCCCCATGATCCTTTAGTCTTTCAAAGTTAATTTTTTAAATTTTCTTTTTTTTCTTTCTCTTTCTTTTTTTTTGAATTTTTCTTTTTCCCTTTTTCAACCAACACCTTATCAATCCCTTTTTTAAAAAAAATCTTTTTTATTTTTCATTTTTACAGTCATATTCTATCCCTTCATAGTAGTTACCCTTATTTTTGGTATATATATATATAAGTTGTTCTCTCTTTAAAATTTTGGGATACAGTTTCTTCTAACAGACCAAAATATACCCTAAATCTCTAGTGTATGGCTTTGTTCTAGTCTCCTCCCTGATCACATTCTCTCCTTTTTAAATTCCTCTCTTTCTCTTTTCAACCAACTTCTTATCAATTCCTTTTATAAAATCTCTTATAATTTTCATCTTTAAAGTCATATTCCATCCCTTCATCATATTTACCCTTATTTTTGTACATATATAAGTTTTTCTTTCTTTAAAATTTTGGGAGGCACTTTCTTCTAACAGACCAAAATACACCCAAATCTAATGTGTGGCACTGATCTATGCACCAGCCTGATCAAATTTGATCATAGTCTTTTTTTTTTTATCTTGTTCTTTTTCTTTTTTCTTTCTTTCCCTTTCTTTTCCCCCGGTTTCAGGTCTCTTCTGATTTGTTTAGTGTATATTTTTCTGGGGTCGTTTTTACCCTGTTAGCATTTTGTTCTCTCATTCATCTATTCTCCTCTGGACAAAATGACAGACGGAAAAAAACCACCTCAAAAAAAAAGAACAAGAGGCAGTACCGACTGTCAGGGACCTAATCAATACGGATATTAGTAATATGTCAGAACTAGAGTTCAGAATGACGATTTTAAAGATACTAGCTGGGCTTGAAAAAAGCATGGAAAATATTAGAGAAACCCTTTCTGGAGAAATAAAAGACCTAAAATCTAACAAAGTTTAAATAAAAAAGGCTATTAATGAGGTGCAATCAAAAATGGAGGCTCTAACTGCTAGGATAAATTAGGCAGAAGAGAGAATTAGTGATCTAGAAGAACATATGATGGAAATTAAAGAAGCTGAGAAAAAGAGAGGTAAACAACTACTGGATCACAAGGGCAGAATTTGAGAGATAAGCAATACCATAAGATGAAACAATATTAGAAAAATTGGGATCCCAGAAGAAGAAAGAGAGAGAGGGGCAGAAGGTATATTGGAGCAAATTATAGCAGAGAACTTCCTTAATTTGGGGAAGGAAACAGGCATCAAAATCCAGGAGGCACAGAGAACACCCCTCAAAATCAATAAAAATAGTTCAACACCCCGACATCTAACAGTAAAACTTACGAATCTCAGAGACAAAGAGAAAATCCTGAAAGCAGCTTGGGACAAGGGGTCTGTAACCTACAATGGTAGAAACATTAGATTGGCAACAGACCTATCCACAGAGACCTGGCAGGCCAAAAAGGACGACTGGCATGATATATTCAGAGCACTAAATGAGAAAAATATGCAGCCAAGAATACTATATCCAGCTAGGTTGTCACTGAAAATAGAAGGAGAGATAAAAAGCTTCCAGGACAAACAAAAACTAAAGGAATTTGCAAACTGAAACCAGCCCTACAAGAAATATTGAAAGGGGTCCTCTAAGCAAAGAGAGAGCCTAAAAGTAACATAGACCAGAAAGGAACACAGACAATATACAGTAACAGTCACCTTACAGGCAATACAATGGCACCAAATTCATATCTTTTAATAGTTACCCTGAATGTAAATGGGCTAAATGCCCCCAATCAAAAGACACAGGGTATCAGATTGGATTAAAAAACAAGACCCATCCATATGCTGTCTGCAAGAGACTCATTTTAGACCCAAAGACACCCCCAGATTGAAAGTGAGGGGGTGGAAAACCATTTATCATGCTAATGGACACCAAAAGAAAGCTGGGGTGGCAATCCTTGTATCAGACAAATTAGATATTAAACCAGAGACTGTAATAAGAGATGAGGAAGGACACTATATCCTACTTAAAGGGTCTATCCAACAAGAAGATCTAACAATTGTAAATATCCATGCCCCTATCATGGGGGCAGCCAATTATATAAGCCAATTAGTAACAAAAGCAAAGAAACACATTGACAACAATACAATAATAGTGGGGGACTTTAACACCCCCCTCACTGAAATGGACAGATCATCTAAGCAAAAGATCAACAAGGAAATAAAGACTTTAAATGACACACTGGACCAAATGGACTTCACAGATATATTCAGAACATTCCATCCCAAAGCAACAGAATACACATTCTTCTCTAGTGCCCATGGAACATTCTCCAGAATAGATCACATCCTAGGTCACAAATCAGGTCTCAACCAGTACCAAAAGATTGGGATCATTCCCTGCCTATTTTCAGACCACAATGCTTTGAAGCTAGAACTCAATCACAAGAGGACTGTCAGAAAGAACTCAAATACATGGAGGCTAAAGAGCATCCTACTGAAGAATGAATGGGTCAACCAGGAAATTAAAGAATTTAAAAAATTCATGGAAGCCAATGAAAATGAAAACACAACTGTTCAAAATCTGTGGGATGCAGCAAAGGCAGTCCTAAGAGGAAAGTGTATAGCAATACAAGCCTTTCTCAAGAAACAAGAAATGTCTCAAATACACAACCTAACCCTACACCTAAAGGAGCTCCAGAAAGAACAGCAAATAAAGCCTAAACCCAGCAGGAGAAGAGAAAGAATAAAGATCAGAGCAGAAATCAATGAAATAGATACCGAAAGAACAGTAGAATAGATCAACGAAACTAGGAGCTGGTTCTCTGAAAGAATTAATAAGATTGATAACCCCCTGGCCAGACTTATCAAGAAGAAAAGAGAAATGACCCAAATAAAATCATGAATGAAAGAGGAGAGATCACAACTAACACCAAAGAAATACAACAATTATAAGAACATATTATGAGCAACTACATGCCAGCAAATTAGATAATCTGGAAGAAATGGATGCATTCCTAGAGATGTATCAACTACCAAAACTGAACCAGGAAGAAATAGAAAACCTGAACAGACCTATAACCACTAAGGAAATTGAAGCAGTAATCAAAAATCTCCCAACAAACAAGAGTCCAGGGCCAGATGGCTTCCCAGGGGAATTCTACCAAACATTTCAAGAAGAATTAATACCTATTCTTCTGAAACTGTTCCAAAAAATAGACATGGAAGGAAAACTTCCAAACTCATTTTATGAGGCCACCATTACCTTGATCCCCAAACCAGACAAAGACCCCATCAAAAAGGAGAAAAATACAGACCAATATCCTTGATGAATACGGATGCAAAAATTCTAAAATAATCTTTCATTTGCTCATTATTTAAGAAAAATTGAGATGAAATATTCTCAAAAGAGAATGTTTGTAAATGTAAAAATATAGCCTAAAATATTAAATATTAAAATGTGCACAGATTTTTAATGAAAACTAGATGTAGACCCTCACCGTCGGCTGGTCCCTCGGATTCCTATTTAAATGTGATCTGGGATCTAAATCCCACGGCTTTGTGAAAGACCAGAGAAATCTTCATGATTTCTTCAAGTTACCAGGGCTTCTTTCCTCACATTCTGCTTCTTCTCTAAATACTCATATTTTGCTCACCATGACTCACATCCCAAAGCCTGATTCCTTCAGTGGTTTCAGCAACAACAAATCCATGTAATGTAATTCTTAAGCTCAGTAGCTTGAAAAAAGATCTAGGAAACTGTGAAATATTGTACAAATTTTTTTTTCAGGGGATTTGGTCTTTGATGGTGATGCAAAGTAAGAAATCCTAATTAATCTCTGAATACTTCTCCCATGGCCTTCCTTCCAAATTCTAAATGAGCTACATACCACTGGAGGCTGAGTGGAAGATACAGTGCTCACCTCATGCTTCATCTCTCATCTCTTGCAGGCAGATTTAATTCAATTTCAGATAGAGGAATCTTTCACTCCTTTCTCTTTACCCTCCAATCTCTTCCACTGAGCATGCTGTTGAATCAGTTGTTAACAAGACCACTATTACACCCTTAGGCTTAGACACACCAATTTATGTGGCTAAGCAACATCATGTAAAAATTCAGTTTAGTTTGACTTCTTAGATAAGTTATTTAAATGAAGATAGAAGTCACTTAAAATTTTATCGAGCAACTTAAAACATATGGTTGATGGGAAGGAAAATGTATCCATATGAATTTATAATGCACAAAAAAATATAGTCTTTCTTTAATTACTTTATTTACTTTATTATGAGGGACTCTTTAAGGACAAAGGGATTCTCTGCTGCATATATAATTTATTGCATCATCACAACTGGCACTGCTTATTGCCCTTCTTAAACATGAAGGCACACGTTCCATTTCCTTCAATATTAAACCTGGAGCAAAATAAGGAGGTTAATTATTTACCGAACCTCATGAAAAATAACTATGCACAGCCTAAAACATGTAACTTTTGTGACCATGTTTCGAAATGTGCAATGAAAAAGGAGTAGAGGGAGTGAAATGAACTGCTTCTCTCCTCTTCAGCCTGCAAACTTCAGGATGGTGGTGTGGGAAGAAACGAACACCAAGGAACTTCACTGCAGTAACAAAGAATTCTGGAATTTGATTTTGTTTTATACTGTAGTAAACATTGAAAAATCACTTTGTGAAGGATTGGATTCTTCCTTTTATACATAAGAATAAAAATAAGAAAATAAATACATTGAGCCATTAAAGATCATATACAGAGAGAGTATAACTGAAATTTTATTGACCCTCACTTACCCCCCCACCACACACATTTAAAAAATTGGTCTAAAGGCTGAAGTAGATGTTAACTCATCCATATTTTGAAACCATTGGTATAGTAATACTGAAATAGGTATTCTTCACTTGATGAACTAAGAAACACGTAAATAATCATAAATAAAATATCTAGAAAGGATTTTCTAAATTCCTTTTTTAGGTCATATAAAACATATGAAATTGAAAATTCAAAATGAGGAAAAGAAAAATAGAATGTTGAGTTACAATGGATTTCTGGTTAGATGACAATTAAAATGCTTTTAGCACTTCATTTTTGGGGAACTTTGTAGCACTGGTGTACACTTTCCCAACTTTTAGGGTACCTTCAAAATTTTATCCTGTGTATTTCCAAAATATATGCCCATTTCTGTGTCTACCCTAGTGCCAACTGTGATGGGCTTATTTATGTCCCCCCAAAATTCAGATGTTTAAGATCTAACCCCTAGTAGCTCAGAATATAACCACATTAAGAGATGAAGTGTTTAAAGAGGTGATTAAGTTAAAATGAGGTCTTTAGGGCCCTAATCCAATATTATTGGTGTCCTCACAAGAAGAAATTTGAACAAGATAGGCATGTGCACAGAGGGAAGACCATGTGAAGAAACAGAAGGAGAAGATGACCATCTACAAACCAAGGAGAGAGGACTCAGAGGAAATCAACCCTCCTGACACCTTGATCTGGGATTTCTGGTCTCGAGAACTGTTGTTTACACTGCCTAGTCTGTGATATTTGCTGCAGTAGCCTTAGCAAACTAATACACCATCTTTAACCAACTTCTAGTTTTTGCTTCTTCCTCATTTTTTATTTTTAAGTGGGACTATATATAATATATAATATCCTATTAAACTGCCAATATTTTCTCTAAAGAAAATATATAATAAATATATAAAAAATATATATTAGGTTTGGCAGTCAGAAAGTTTAATTTATGTCATACTTTTTCCAAAATTGGTTATATTATTATCCTTAAATCATTGTGTATTTTCACCCCAAATTGGATATAAATACAATGATAACAGAAGTCTATTTTTAGAAAGTCCTGCTATTTCTTTAGCAGGTCATATGCCTCATATAATATCTAGCACAGAATTAGTAGATGCTAAATAAATTGTAGCTAGACGTTCCCTTCACAGGGAACTCAATATTCTTTCTTTTCCTTTCTCCTCTCTGAAGTTGGAAAAAGTCAAATGTTTCAAAAACAAAAATGGAGTGGAGGGGTATAATCAGTTCTTCAAGCTAAGGAACATAGAGAAGTTTGCAAATTTTAAATAAAGATCACCCAGAGCCTACATTTTCTCTTTCTCACTCATTCCCTTCCGTATCAGGCCACCAGTGTGTGTGGTAAGTGTAAGCTTGAGTACACTTTGTCAGACTCCCCTATAAATGACATTCCAAAGCAACAACAAACAAACAAATAGAGGCAAAACCCCAAGTGGAAAGAGGCAAGGATCAAACTAATTAGATTTTTATATAGTCTCAGATAAAAAGAGCACTTGTGGTACACATGTGGTATATACAGTCCATCTTACCAGATAGAAGTAGATGTTGATATTTGATGCCAAACCCTCACTAAGGGCTATATATTTGTTTGACGATTCTCTTTGGTATCTATATATATTGACAGTCTTTGGGGGAGATGATGTGGAGGAAACTATAGGGGTAGCTGATTATAGACTTAGAATCCTTACCATGCTTAACACATTTAATAATAAATGTTATTAAGGCTTACCAATTATCGAATGCATCTCCATTTGCCCACATCCAGGGTGCACTTGCATTTGGCTTCTTTAGTCCAATCCAATATGAAGAAGGTCCCAGATAGGGCATCAAAGATTCCTTTTATGAAACACAGCGTGCTGTAATGGATCTCTCCTAGTTTTCTCATTCTCACTACCTCCAGTGCTATGGTCCTTCTTTTGGCCCATTAATCTCTTGCTAGGGTTATTGCAATAGCCTGTAACATGGCACTCTACTTTTATGTTTGCCACTCACTAGCTCATCACAGCAAAGAAAATGATTCTTTTAAAGCTTAAGTCAGATCATGTCTCACTTTTGTTCATAGTTCTGCAATATTTCCCTATTTTACTTGGAGGAAAACCAAAGTATTTACTATAGCCTCCAAGACCCTAATCAGCCGCATTTTTCACTCACTCCCTCCTTCTAGGAACATTGGCTGATTTTTTGTTGTTGTTGTTCCTTGAATACCAGGCATATACCTACCGTAAGGTCCATGTTCCAGATGTTTCTTCTTCCTGGGAAGCTTATCCCCCAGATAGTCCTCTAACTCTCTTTTCTACTCTATGGTTTTTCTCAG
Source organism: Phoca vitulina (assembly GCF_004348235.1). Taxonomy (NCBI): domain Eukaryota; kingdom Metazoa; phylum Chordata; class Mammalia; order Carnivora; family Phocidae; genus Phoca; species Phoca vitulina. The sequence goes on from NW_022589762.1 coordinate 9,822,727, forward strand.
TATCTTCATCTCACTAAGACTATCTTACTTGCAGCTTACCCACTTAGAACACTCAGAATATCTCTTATGCATATCTATATCATCTATATCATGCATATCTATATCAGATACACATATATACATAAATCACATATATGTATATCAGAATTTACTAACTTCTAATATACTATATAATTTACATATTTGTTATGATTATTTTTCATTCCCTGTCTCTTCCTCTGGGGTGTAAGCTCTATAAAGGCAAAGATCTTTGTTCGGTTGGCTGATATATCACACCCTTAAAGCATACCTGTCATATAACAGCTACTCAATAAATTAAATGTGATTTATATTGCAAAGGAGAAATTTAACCACTTCATTCTCGGAGTTGAATACGGCCAGAGATCCACGATAGGCTATGCAGTTTGCTTGGCCATCTATCCAAGTTTTTTCATGTTCAGATTGAAAGAAGCAATTATTATTGATTTGGTTCCAGCCTTGTGGACATATAGTTTCAACCTCAGAACATGTATTGTCTTTAAATATCCTTGGATTTTTAACTAAAATTAACACAGTGGTAGAAAAAAAAATGAAGAAAGTGTAAGAGAAAGGAAGAGTCTTACCTTCAGGGTAAAAGACATATTTCAGATTGGGAAAATGTATTTTACTTCCATATTCAATTCAAATGATTTAACTTCAAACGTCAACTCAGAAAAAGAAAAGATCAAGAACATAGCATGAAAGAAATCTGCATTAAAGAATGCAGGTGTATGCAGTAATTATTTAATATAGCAACAGTAGAGAAATAAACAAAAAAACTCAATCTTCTCTAGCCAGTTTCCTCCCATTTTTTTTTTTTTATACTATTAGCGTTTTCTCTATTCATCCATTTCCTTTCCTATAATTTACTAAGGTGCCTGGGACATGTCTACTGTAAATAAACAAATTGTCTGTTTCCATAACCTCAGAGGGCTAGCTTCCTATTGCTGGCTTAATTGAGACTACATGGTCTTTCAAGAACAGCTTTTCCCTAGAAGCTGAAGTTGTTCATTTGTTTTTAAACACAAAACAATGCAAGAAAAAAAGTTTGGAATTTTACTACCTTTCTGCTATCCACTTTTTACTTTCCAACTTACTGCAATTAGACAGATGAAGTTACTTGTTAAGGTATAGCCCTGAGGAAAACGAGGCTCACCAAAAGGACACCTCTTCACAACTGAAATAAATGACTAGTTCATAGTCAAGCCTACGAATGAGAGAATCTTCAAATGTTACAAGATACCAGCAGTGTATAACTATTCACATGAGCCCTGGTATAAAAGCCAAGTGGAAAAACCAGGTCACCAAAATTATCTGACAGTATCAAGTTCAAAATGATTTTAAAGTTTCAAGTTTAAATAAATAGTTAGTACAAAACTCAAGTATTTGGTTCAGAACTTGGGTTACCAGAAAACCAAGTTTTGTCATTCATTCATTCAATCATTCGACAACTACCGTTTGAGCTACTATCATGTGCCGGACATTTCTGCAGGTCTAGAAATACAATATTGTATATAACATACCAAAAAAATCCTTGTTTTATGGGACTTGCATGTCTAATAAATTATAAGTCTGTCATAAAATATATCAGAGTAAAAGGGATTAAGATTATTGGTGGAGAGTCTTGCAATTTTAATGCACTAACCAAGATAAGATTCAGCCAGAGGGTGATTTTACCAAAACTTGAAGGTAGTGAACTAGTGAGGGATATGCATGTATAGGGGAAGGCCTTCCATAGCAAAGAGAAGAAATAGTACAAAGGACCAAGGTGAAGTGCCTGGCTTGTTCACAAATAGTGAGGATGTTTGTACGACTGAAGAAGACTGAGTGAAGGGGCAAGTGGTAGGAGATGAGATCACAAAAGTAATTGGGTGACTGGATCCAACAGAACCTTGTAGACCATCGGCAAGACTTTGGCATTATTCCAAGTGAAAGAACAACCATTGCAGCATTTTAAATAGATCTGATTTGTTTTTGAAAATTTGTTTAAAATATATTCTAGAAGTGTACTGTCCAGTATGGTAGCCACTAGTTACACGTGGCCATCGATCATTTGAAATATGGCTAATCCAACTCCAAATGTCCTGTAAATATAAGATACACACTGAATATCAAAAACTTAGTACAAAAAAACTTAAAAATATCATTAATAACATATTGATACATGGTGAAATGATAATATATTGACTATACTGATATTAACTTAAAACTGTCAGGAGGCAATAACTAAGCAAAAGCATTTTTTTTAATCAAAGAATTGCAATTCAGGGTATATAGATTTGAGTGGCAATCCAAATAGCATCCCACTAGGGAGCAAAAGTCAGGGGTTTTTAAGGACAAAAAGGGAAGGTTTGTATATATTGTTTACAAAGAATTCTGATTGATGCTGGTAGCAGAAAACTAATCTTGGCTAAGCATAACTGGTGGCTAAGGCTTTCAGTGAGCAAAAGTCCGTTAGTGTAGCAAATCGCAAGAGTTCTTGCAGAGCCCTTGGAATATTTGGGGTTTGGCCTGGTTCAAAAGTTCAGGAGGACGTGCATCTTAATGGCCTCCTGGATACATTTTAAAACACCTTGACATAAATGACTCCATTTTATTTTATTTTTCACACTGGGTTAAATAAAAAATACAATGAAAACTATTTTCATTTGTTTTTAACTTTTTCAGTGTAGCTTCTAAAATATAAATGACATTTGTGGCTCACACTTTTTCACTGGACAACTTTGCTCTAAGAGGTAAAGGGTGGAGGAGGGAAGAACATTTAGAAAAGAGGATGTTGGCGAGGTACAGAGTGGTAACAGTAGAAGTGGTGAAACGTACACAGATTCTATTTTGAAAGACCAGGAAGAACTTGTTGATAATTGCGGGGGGAGGTGTGTGGGGGGGAAGGAGTCAAATATGACTATAAGGTTGGTTTGAAAATTGGAGAGACAAAGTCGCTATTTCCTGACATACGGAAGACCACAGATAGAAGGGGTTATAAGAGAGAGCCAGACTAAGATTTCAGCTTGGACAATGTTATGTTTGAGAAGTTTATTAGACAGTCCACTAGGTGGATTTAAAAATTTGGAATTCAGAGAAGAGACCCAGATTGGAGATGTGTATTTGGAGGTCATCAGAATTTATGTGACAAAGTTGTAAGCATGGTTCAGATTGCCAAGGGTAGATAAAGAAGGGACCTGCTCAGGGACTGAGCTCCAGGGCACCCCAAAGTTAAAACATCAGGGAGAAAAGAAAGAATAAGAAAAGGAAAGCTGGAAGAAGCAACAAGTTAGGTAGAAAGCAAACCATGGGAGAATGGTGTCTTGGAAGACAAATGAAGAAATTATTTCCAGGAGGAGAGACTGCTGAATGCTGCAAAGATGTTAAGTAAGATGAAAACTGAGAATGGACTGGATTTAGCAATACGGAAGTTGCCAATGAACTTGAAAGACAAATTAGGTAGAAGAAAAAGGAAGTGGAGCCTGATCAGAGTAGATTAACAGAAAATGGGAAGATAGAAATTAGAAAAACTTAGCAAAAAAATTTTTTTCAAGGAGGTTGCTGTAAGAGAAGAAAAAAGAAATTGGTAGCTAAAGAAAGAGTGAGGGCTAATCAATTTTTTTTTTAAGGTAGGAGAGATATCACCATTATGTACGCTGATGGGGATGTTTCAGTTGAGAATGGAAAAACTATAATGTAGGAGAGAGAGAGGAATATTATTATAGTCATATAACTGATCGGGTGAGAGGCTATAGAAACTAGTGCAGAACATGAATACTCTATCTACAGTACCAGGATTCTAGACAGAGTATATTATGGGGAGAGAGAGAGGTAAGAAAGTAGATGTGGTCATGAGAATATTTAGAAGTTTTCTAGTAATTGTTATAATTTATGAGGTAAAATTGAAAACAAAAATATAGACCTGAGAGTGAAGATGAAGAACGAGGCATTAAAGTTCTGGAGAAAAAGGAGAAAGTATAAAATAATCATCTATAGGAGTAAAAGAGTTAATGCACAAGGGAAAGGTGATACAAGTGCTAGTCCCCACCCCACTTCTTTTGAACTCTATCACATTTAGACCTGCTGTGATTCTCTGACACTCCTGTTCTTTCTTTCATCTAAGGCACTCTCTCACAAACGCCTACTTGACCTTAAGGTTCAGCACAAATACCTTTCTCTTCACAAAGTTTTGCTTGACTACCAAAAGCAGACTTATAATCTCCTCTTCCTCTTCAAATTGAACATACTTCTATTTAGCAATGATTTTATTGTTACTGTTTGCTTACATGCTTGTTTCTTCTGTCAAAGATTGATTCTTTTCAGGCCAAAAATCCCCCCTCTTTTTTTTTTTTTTTTCATTTTGGTAGCATCATCACCTAGTACTATACCCGAAGTTTAATAGATATTAAAAGAATAATCTTTCTACGGGGCGCCTGGCTTGCTCAGTCGGTAAAGCATGCAACCCTTCATCTCAGGGTTATGAGTTCGAGTCCCACCTTGGGTGTAGAGATTACTTTAATAAATAAACTTTAAAAAGATTAATCTTTCTAGAAGGCAAAGCAGGTGACTAGCTTTGTAAAGGAATTAGATGCTCTGGCGGGGAGAATGCTTTCTGATTCTAATTATTCAATGTTAGGGAAGAACAGGCTAGTCATTGGTATCAGACTGAAGCAACGATAATACAATTAACATATTTTAAGCAGAAATTGGTTACTTACATTTTCTAGGAAATCCTAACATTGCCCAAAGAAGAAAAGCGATGCCTCCACATATCATACTTGACATGACTAGCGTTTTCTTCGTTACTATACCTAAGGAAGATGCATGTCATTGTTTATATTCTAGAGAAAAAACAACAAGCAAACAAACCGAAAACTCAAGTAAGATTTACCTTTTTCTCTATCTTCTATATGTGCAACTCTTCACAACACAGCAATTAATATCGGGAAAGTGAGAAAGGGTACTCAGAGCTAACTTCTCAGCAGCAAGAGTCTCAAACGTGCTGTGGCTCCACTTTTTAGTGCCATTTCTGACAACTATTTGACTTACTCAGTTTTCTTACCTTGGGCCCAGAATAGAAAAACAAACTTCATCCCGAGGCTTTTTTATTGCTGCTTCTTCCAAGGGGGAAAAATCTGGTGGAGAGGGGTGGATCCACCATTTCTTTGAAGTCTTTGTTTTATAAATGAATACTGCTTTTATTTAAGGGCATATTATGGACAATTAAAAACAAAAGTGCTGAGGACGCAAACTGGGATCAAGAAAGGATGCTAGGATAGTCACGGGAGGCTTAGTTTCTGTACCCAAGGACAATCTCTGTGCCCCTCCTTACCTGGCCTCTTGACATTCTGCTCCACAGCCTCCATCCCATCCCTAGTCTCAATCCCTTCGCCCTCCATCTCCAAAGCTCATGGACAAGGCTCTTCTGTTACGAGACTGGAACAGTAACGGCTTCCAGGCAAGCACCCACGGCTACCCTTGTCCCAGGGGTGTGGGCTCAACAGCCTGGGATTGGCTGGACCACAGAGACGACTCTGAGAATTCAGTCTCTGATTGGCTCCTTACCTCCCACCTGCCAACTGCTCAAAGCCGAGTAGGGAGAGGCCCATACTCCTCATTTTGGGCGCCTTGCTGTGTAACCTGTAATATGGAGCTAGTATCTTTTTTATGCTGTCTCAAACTTTCATACTTCTAAGTTTGAATGGCCTTTCAACGTTTTATTTTTTGCATTTGGAATGTCATGAAATATCTCTGAGAATCCCTTGTATGTAATAATTTTTTTGTGGATATAACTTCTCTGGGACATCGCCATCCTTTTCATCACAACCACGTCCCTTATTTTTGTTGATGATTGCCTTCAAAATTCCTCTGGCTGCATATCTAGAGTCTCTTCAAAAGTAGAAGTATCAATATACTCATGATCAGCTATTTCTTTCTACTTCTCTATTTTCTTTCTTTTTTTTTTAAAGATTTTATTTATTCATTTGAGAGAGACAGACAGACAGAGAGAGCACAAGCATGGGGAGAGGCAGAGGGAGAGGGAAAAGCAGACTCCCTGATGAGCTAGGAGCCTGATGTGGGGCTCGATCCCAGGACCCTGAGATCATGACCTGAGCAGAAGGCAGATGCTTAACCATTTGCGCCACCCAGGCGCCCCCCTACTTGTCTGTTTTCTATCTGATGTTGACCTTCAGCATTACCACTTTTTGTTTCTTTGTTGCATCTTAATCATTATTGACCAGTTCCCTCTTTTGATTACTTATTTTTGTAAAATATCACATGAATTTATTACTGTGAGATGAAGAGGTAACATAACTTTACACTTAATTGTCTATGTGCTAACTAAAGACAGATGCACATGAATCAATCATTGACAGACTTACAAGAACGTGACATGACTGGTCATTGATCACAATGCATATCTGTTTTATATGTAGTGACCTATAGGCCGAAAAACTAGCAGTGAAGTTTGTATTTTATACAATTAGAGTAAATATACTGTAAATATATTATAAATATGCATAAGTATACTGTAAAACTAAAATTTGAGACATGTAGCTGGAGCATGGTGTCATTTAATTAAACCAGGCAAATGAAATTTGTGCGATCAGACCAGGAAAAATAATGCACAATCACCCCCAACACATACATGCATTCTCTTGCAAAGGTACATATAAAAATAAAAATATATACACACACATATATAAACATACATCATGTACATATATGTTATGGGCTGTCTGTGTACTTACAAAATTCATATGTTGAAACCCCCCCAAAGTGATGGTATGAGAAGATGAGACCTTTGAGAGGTAATCGGGTTTAGATGAGATGATGGGGGTAGAGCTCCCATAATGGAGTGTGTGTGTGTGTGTGTGTGTGTGTATTTCCTACCTATGTTTATGTTTGTCTACTCAATCTGATGATTAGGGCATATTGAGGATTCATTGCTACAATGCAGACACTATGCTAAGTATTGGTGGGAATGTAAAATGGTGCAGCTGCTATGGAAAACAGTATGGTGGTTCCTCAAAAAATTAAACATCGGATTGTTGTATGATCCAGTTATTCTATTTCTGGGTACACACTCTCAAAAAATTAAATGCAGGATTTTGAAGAGATATTTATAAACCTCATGTTCATAACAGCACTATTCACAATAGCCAAGAGGTGAAAGCATCCTAAGGATCCACTGATGGATGAATGAAGAAAATGTGACCTATACATACAAAGGAATATTCCTCAGCTTTAAAAAGGCAGAAAATTCTGACAACATGGGTGAACCTTGACGACATAATGCTAAGTGAAATAAACCAGTCATGAAAAAACAAACACTGCATAACTCCACTTATATGAGGGTCCTGACTAGTCAAATTCATAGAGACAAAAGTAGAATGATAGTTGCCAGGGACTGGGGGTAAGAGGACTTTTTGTTTAAGGGGTATAAAGTTTCAGTTTTGCAACCCGAGAAGAGTTCCGGAGACTGGTTGCACAACAATGTGAATGTACTTAACACTACTAAACGGTACACTTCAAAACAGTTAAAACAGGAAATTTTATATTATGTATATTTAGCCACATTTTTTAAGAATAGTATCCAAGAGGACTAGGCAATGACCCCCAAAAATGAGAAGTAAGAAAAGTATCTTCCAGCTCAAGAGAAATATCTCTGATGGGAAGTAAGAAACAGTTAAATAAGGTGATTTCTAAAAAAAAAAAAAAGCCAAAAAAACCCCAAAAAACAAAAAACCCCACAAAACCACTCAATAATGAAGCCATCAGCAGCACACAGCTGTGCTTATTTTCCTTCAGTTTTCTCTCCCCCATGGCGGGGCGGGGGTGGGGGTGGGGGGGGTGTCAGAAAAAAACAGCACATCCCATTTTCTATACGCTACCAGGTCTGGAATAGTACAGGCTGGAGGAGGGTAGTGGTTTTAAACTGAGGTTTAAGTTTGAATAGAAGAGTTTGGAGTTTTGAGATTATGCTGGACATAATAATTTCTGAAATGAGACTATTCCTAAATTACTGAAAAGAACTACAAAAGCTATGAGACCGGCCCCAAACTATCCAGGTGTGGGGAATTAAAAGTCTCAGAGAGTTTAACGGAATCAAAGAAGAAAGTTAAGTTCTGTGTGTACATACAGAGCTACAGTCCTTATAAAACACCAGATCCACCTGTTTCCCTAATCCTCTGATCCCTGCCTATGGGTTCTTCCCATTTTCATAAACATGGCTGAAGGTTGTGGGTTAATGGTTCTTCCTTGACAATAAACGGGTATCAGTTCCTGTTAGGTGGGAAGGGAGGGACACAGAACCTTACAAATTACTTTTTTTTTTTAAGATTTTATTTATTTATTTGACAGAGAGAGACACAGAGAGGGAACACAAGCAGGGGGAGTGGGAGAGGGAGAAGCAGGCTCCCCCGCCGAGCAGGGAGCCCGATGCGGGGCTCCATCCCAGGACCCTGGGATCATGACCTGAGCCGAAGGCAGACGCTTAAGGACTGAGCCACCCAGGCGCCCTACAAATTACTTTTTATATAAATAGTTTTCTAGGAATCTCATGGCTGAATGTTTCTTCTATTTATTTCATTAACTCTTCTTTAAGGAAGTGTTTTCAGATTTTTTCAGGATGTACTGTATATTTTAAACCCTTTTCCTCATTTTACTCATGTTTCTAGTATTTGATTTTGAGATGAGTTACTTCAGGATGAGTATTTAAATGTTTTAGATACAAAATAGAAAATATAAAACAATTATATTATTAATAGCAATATTTTGTGAAATTTGGAATCCAACTGCTTTGGATGTGGTAACCAAGAATATGGCGGCGCAACAGGTGCTGGAGTGAGATTGGTAAAGAGAATGTTGCCAGGCAACAAACCTGACCAGTGTCTAGTGAGTCACATCTAAATAGGGTCTGGGCTTGAGTTTGTTGCCTGGCAACATTTCCTCGGCCAATCTCACCTCCAGCAACCACTGCACTGCGCTTATGGAGTGCTTGTTCCCCACCAGATCCCCAGTTGCCTTGAGAAATGAATAAAGGTGGAGATGTTCACTACTGGATAAAGCATATTGGTACATAAGTACATATGCTTCTCTTAATCTCAGGAAACAAACTGAGGGTTGCTGGAATGGTGGTGGGGGAGGGATGGGGTGGCTGGGTGATGGACATTGGGGAGGGTATGTGCAATGGTGAGCACTGTGAATTGTGTAAGAATGATGAATTACAGACCTGTACCCCTGAAACAATACACTATATGTTAACAGAAAAAATAATAAAAAAATTTTTAAAAAGAATTAGAACGCCAAAAAAAATACTATAAAAAAAAGTACATACACTTCAGTTTTGTACTATTTTATTCCACTTGCAGTGGCAGCCTGGATTTAGAAGTTTGTGCTATGAAGTTTCTTTTTCTAGCAAACTGACTTGGCAGACCCCTCAGCGGCTATGCGCCTGCTTCATTCAGTCAGTTGTCTGTGACTTCGTGAGGCCAGAGCCTAAAGTAGCGGGAAGCCATTCCATAAACACAATGACTTTCCTGAGGCCTTTCAGTCATTTGGAAAATATTACTTGGGCACCTAAATACTTGACTAAATTTGATGAAGAAACAAGGGACCGAGGAATGGGTAGGTCAACTGATAGGTGTGCAGAGGGGTGGTGAGAACATACTTCAGGGTGGGTGGTCAGGATAAAGCTGCCTTCTCACTGAAAGAATTTTTGCAACCTATACATATTTGTCTCCATTTTTCTAGGCAACCCACTCCTTAGGCTTATGTATAGCGCTGACCAGAATTAGCAAATTAAAATATAGAATTCCCAGCCAAATTTGAATTTCAGATCAACAACAAATATTGCAAATACAACAAATGAAAACATGGCGTTAGGCATTCTTACACTGAAAATAAACCACTTTTAATCCAAACTTCAAATTTAACTAGAGATCTTACATTTTATCTGACAACCCTACTTAGGTCACATTTTTTCTCATCTTTTAATTTTTTATTTTATTTTATTTTTTTTAAGATTTTATTTATTTATTTGACAGAGAGAGACACAGCGAGAGAGGGAACACAAGCAGGGGGAGTGGGAGAGGGAGAAGCAGGCTTCCCGCGGAGCAGGGAGCCCGATGTGGGGCTCGATCCCAGGACCCTGGGATCATGACCTGAGCCGAAGGCAGACGCTTAACGACTGAGCCACCCAGGCGCCCCTTTTCTCATCTTTTAAACTGGTAAGTGCTCCAGGGCTTGGTTTGGGGTTTTTCTCGATTCCCTACTTAGGCCTATCTGTAAAGTACTTAGTACTTAGTGGTACTGCACAGGGACTGAAGATAGGAGAGGAATATGCAACAAAGGAAAGATAGATCGGTGTCCTTTCAAGGGCAGGAAGGACTGAAGAAAGGAAAAATGGAAAAAGACAACATGAGACCTGAAGAATCTAGTGCAGGCTGTTTATTTGGAAGGTGAAAGAAACAGCAAAGAAACGTTCATGAAGTGAGACAGGATGTGTGTCAAGCAAGTAGCCACCGGGAATAATCAGTTTCATTCTGCAGAGCATGTCTGGCAGCCAGTGTAAATACTGTCAGTATGCTTTCCAATCTTTCCCCCAGGAGTATAGAAACATTTCTGTTTCATTTTCAGCTGTAATGAGTCCACCGGTGGCCTGAGAGGGAGACTTTTGTTCCTTAGGGGAGACATTTCCAGATGGGACTTCATGTCGTCTGCACAGTAACTTCTGTTCATCTCCCCCAGTCCTTCATCACTTTCAAACTTTCAGCATCCCGTGACATCTGTAAAGTGTCTGCTGGTGGGTGTGATATACCCTTGTGTCTGCAGCAATCAGGCGTTCTATGCTCTCATATAAACCCACAATCTACCTTTAGCAACTTGTTAAAAGCTTTACCCTAATTCTTTATAATAGTTTATATGAGTTGAGTGTTTAACCTAGGTAAGCAAGCCCTGTCTTTTTCCTTAGATGTTAGCTTAGTCCACTGCCCTGTGACCTCAGATCTCTGAGGAGTTTCAGGGACGTTATGAATTTGCATGGTAATAAACGCAGAAGGACATACTTTCCCCGTTTTCTACATGCTAAGTGCAACTGAGTCTCTCCCTCCAGTGGCCGTTGTTCTAGTGACCCAGCCTTATAGCCTTTACAGGTTGAAGTATTCACTCAACTGCAGTGGAAAAAATGTCAGCCACACTTTAGAGTCAAGACGAGAATGAGAGGAGAGGATTACCTCATGCAATACGGGTTTGTTACAGGTTTAGCCGCTGTAAGTCTCCAAAGTAACTAGCTATCGCTGAGCACTTAAGACAATCAATTTGGATAGCATCCCCGAGTGAGGACTCACATGACAGGTTCTGACACATCTTCTGGTTACAGACGTAAGGAGTGGGCTGGTGGTTTCTGTGGTGAAAATACCAAGGCAGCAGCATAGGGGAGAAGCAAGATTTCCCCGTGTTACAACATCATGACCAAAATGCTTAGCATATAGCCCTCGTTAATGCCAGCAAAGAAGCTGCTCATTCCCCAGCTGTGCATCTAAAACACCCCTGTGCGGCATCAGAATCTCCTACCTGGAGGGGCGCCTGGGTGGCTCAGTTGGTTAAGCATCTGGTTTCTACTCAGGTCATGATCTCAGGGTCCTGGGATCGAGCTCTGCCTGGAGCCCGCCTGGAGCTGGCCTTCAGCTCCAAGCCTGGCTCCATGCTCAGCGGGGAGTCTGCTTGAGGATTCTCTCCCTCTGCCCCTCCCACTGCTCATACTCTCTCTGTCTTTCTTTCAAATAAATAAATAAAATCTTAAAAAAAAAAAGAAAAAGAATCTCCTACTTAGAGTCTGACACTCAGACCCACCCGATTGCTATGCATTACCCCATAGTGTGACGAGTGAGAGGGAAGTTCAGCAACTGCTCTTGCTTCTGCATCTACGGTGCTGTCCATCACGTTGCTTCAGAAAAACCGGTGCAGATGTATTGCTTGACCACCAGGCCTTGGACATATGCTCAGTAGGTTATATACGATGAGCAGCTGGGAGATTTCCAGTTCTGGCCATAGAACTGTGGCCAGTATCACATGAAGCCTCCTACAAAAAGATTGGTATAAAGGTTGAACAAAATGTATAAAAAAAAAAAAAAAAACCAACAAGATGAAACTTGAGGGACTCCAACTGATCAAGGCTTACTGCTTTTATTGTACCTGCCTGCCAGGAAAACAGAAAACAAAAACAACCTTTTTGTAGAAAGATATCATTCATAGTCTCAACTGTTTTTACATACAATGTCTGGCATTTGCTAAAAAATTATGAAGCATCCTAAAAAAAAAAAAAGACTAAATGGCAAAACACCAACTGACAAGCCAAATTAAAAGAAACAAACACAAAACTGAGCTGCAAATGCTTTCAGATACTGATGGTACTGGACAGGAAATTTGAAACAAAAATGTTAGAGTGTTCAAGTAAAGAGAAAAAAAAGTATAAAGAATTTCAGCAGCATGGAAATAATTCAAGAGTCAAATGAAAACTCTAGAACTGAAATAAGGAATAACTGAAATTAAAAATAATTTAATTAAGGATTAAGTGAGGGGTACCTGGGAGGCTCAGTCGGTTAAGTGTCTGCCTTCGGCTCAGGTCATGGTCCCGGGGTCCTGGGATTGAGCCCCGCATCGGGCTCCCTGCTCAGCAGGAAGCCTGCTTCTCCCTCTCCCACTCCCCCTGCTTGTGTTCCCTCTCTCGCTGTGTCTCTCTCTCTGTCAAATAAATAAAATAAAATCTTAAAAAAAAAAAATTAAGGATTAAGTGAGACCAAGACGGAATCCGAGAAATAAAAGTGTTTAAAAAGGAAGGAGTAGGGGCACCTGGGTGGCTCAGTCGGTTAAGCATCTGCCTTCGGCTCAGGTCGTGATCCCAGGGTCCTGGGATCGAGCCCCACATTGGGCTCCCTGCTCAGTGGGGAGTCTGGTTCTCCCTCTCCCTCTGCCCCTCCACACAGCTGGTTCTATCTCTCTCAAATAAATAAATAAAATCTTTTAAAAAAAAAGGAAGGAGAAGCTTCGAATACATCTAAGAAAGGAAAGCTAAGGGGCTGCTATTGCTTCTGCATCCATGGTGCTGTCCCCTAGAAAATGTTGTGCCAGATAAACTACTAACTTACTGGTAAGTTATGCTAATACATGAGAAATACTCAATGGATATAGTGAAAATATAATCTTTGTTGAACTTAATGAGATCCATTTTGCTCTTTTGTTAAATGGAAGAGAAGAATTCAGATTGGACTGGATTGATGAACCCTAGCTAAAGGGATAAAGGGAGGGTGTGTGTGTGTGTGTGTGTGTGTGTGTGTAATATTTGAGAAACAGGAGAAAATAGAGTTTTTAATAAATTTGGGACACTGATTTAGACACAGATTTGTCTTCGTTACATTCAATGCATCAGGCAGCACCATCAGCCATGGCTTTACAGGGCAATTTATTAATCTCCATGGTAGTTCTTAGAACATGCCTCTTCTGACAAAGAAATTAATTTCAAGGCAAAGAAAGGGAGCCGTGAATAACACCTTGCTGGACTTAATACATAGCCCACCACCCAAAAGCAGCTAGCTTAGAAAAATAGAGAAGTGACTTGAATGCTTTTTTTTTTTTTTAAATTGTAGTATAATCTGGGAGAAGGTGGTTTAGGGGTTTGGAGCGCTCCCTACCTATTGTATATGCTTCAAAACAGCTGTCAGAATATGGTCAACTCCCAGGCGCCTGGGTGGCTCAGTTGGTTAAGTGTCTGCCTTTGGCTCAGGTCATGATCCTGGGGACCTGCTTCGGGCTTCCTGCTTGGCAGGAGCTTTTCCTTCTCCCTCTGCCCCCCACTCCCCACACACACTCTCTCTTCTGCACTCTCTCTAAAATAAATAAATAAAATCTTTTTAAAAAAAGAATATGGTAAACTCCCTATATCCAGAATGTTATTGTCTGGAAACTGATGTGAAAGCAGAAGTAGCTATTCAGTGTATTATACATGAAAGCTCATGTAATGAATTTTTGCTGCTTGTTTGCCAAACTAAGTTGGTGTGTTTGGAGGTACCAGACCCAAAAATTGTAGTTTTTCTACCAGGAACACAATCATGGTTCTGTTAAATTGGGAAATTGAGATAGGTCACTATTGGTAATAGTGTGTTTCCCATGCCCCTAAAACAAGAGGTATAATATTGTTTAAAATGAAAGATTCAAATATTAAATACAACTTGAGTTGTGCCTACACAATGGGACAAGCAGGGTAGATAGTAACTGAAGTATTTCCTTGTTCCCCCATTCCCAAAAGAATAGGTCACTTGAAAGCTGAGGTAGTCCTATGTAAACAGGACTAAGAAGGACTCAAGTCCTATGAGATGGACATGGGGGTCAAATTATGGTAAAGGTGCTAGAATAAGATAAGAGAAATACAATATACATGGTATGAAAAGAAAGCTAGGATTCTAGTTTGGACCACATGTTCGGCTAAATGTGGAGATACTACCAATGATTTTTGTAACTGAATTTTTCCACTTTCTTTCTACCCCACCCTGCTACCTTATATGAATTGCATATGTGCTGGTTAATATTATAGGTTCTGTGATAGGGAACGTTATGTGTCAGCTTGACTGCACTAAGGTGCCCAGAGAGCTGATAGAACATTATTTCTGGGTGTGTCTGTGAGGGTGTTCCAGAAGAGATTAGCATTTGAATCAGTAGACTCAGTAAAGAAGGTTATCCTCACTATTCTAGTGAACATGATCTAATTTATTAAGTTCCCGTGTAGAACAAAAAAAAAAGAGAGAGAGAGAGAGAGAGAGGAATGACAAATTCTCTCTCTTTCTCTCTGCTTGAGCTGAGATGTCCATATTCTTCTATACTTGGACATTGGAGCTATTGGTTCTCAGGCTTTCAGACTCAGACAGAGATTTATATAATTGGCCTCCCCCCTCCCCCACTCCCCTCTAACCTTCAATTCTCAGGCCTTAGGACTCAGACAATTATACCAACAAATTTCCTGGTTCTTCAACTTTCAGATGGTAGACCATAGGACTTCTTGACCTCCATAACCGTAAACCAATTCTAATAATAAAAAGAATATATTTATATATATTCCATAATAATGATATATATATATATATATATATATATATATATTCCTTTGAGCCTATCCACATTGTACAAATTGTCCCTTTATTTTATTCTTTTCTAACTCCCCTTTTAATGTATATACTTGTTTTTTCTTTTTTGATGCTGAGTGTGGGTCTTTTTTTTGAACCTGTGTATGTTACTGTCACTGTGGTCTCTCAGCTCTTCAATTATGTGACTGAAAATATAAGATTTATTAATAAGAATAAGAATTAGGAAGGAATTTACTCAAAAAAAATCATTCTCAAACTCCCACCTTTACTTTGTACACTTGATCAGTAAATGAATGGATCCCTGCCTCCTGCGAATGCTGAATGAACTTTGTAAGATCCTGGCTTGCACGGCTCTAGAGGCTCATTTCCTTCTCCCTTTTGCTATACTTTAGCTGGGAGCTGGCTCAAAAAGATTGAGGCAATCTGAAGAGAGACAGCAAGACTGATCTCAGCTTTCCTGGACTACAGAGCAATTTCTAGGGCCTTTCTAGGGCCCACCTCGGCCGTCAGTATGCATACTCCCTGGTGTGGTTCCTGGGCCCCAGTCCCCTTAATGTATTTCTTGCTACTAGAGAAACAAGATAGATGTTCCCTAACTCCTCTTAGGCTAACTTATCCCTAAGTAACAGAATTACAGATGGGGGCTTATCCTCTGCCTCTCCCTAGGAGTGCTCTGGGTATGTGCACATCTCCCAGCAAAGGCAAATCCTTTCTGTCAGGACCTTTGCCATGACACATACAGAATGTCCGTGCCAGGCCATTGCTATAGAAGAGTGAGTGTTTGGGGATTGAGTCCTTCTGTTCTCTCTCTGCTTGAAGGTTTTTCTCCAATAAATTCTGTGTTATATCCACACACGTGCTGCTAGTAATCTGTGCCCCTTTGCATGGCACTAACCAAAAAGATTTTTAAAACTACTTTCTGTAGCTGGGAGATACAGAGAAATGACAAAAAGGAAGAGATAAGAGGAAGAAAGACTTTCAGTCTTGCAATTGTGTCTGTACTAATCTGAGGCCTCTGATAGGCTGCAGCTCCTTTGTATACACACAGGATTGGGACAGTGAAAAGAGAAGTTAAAGCTTATAAATTCAAGCTTTGGTTTATAAACCGAAGTCTAAAATTACAACTCCTGTTTAAATTCAACTATGTTAGTTCACCTTCATCTTTTTTTTTTTTAATAGTTTGTTGGGCTTTCTTTTCAATAGCCATCAATGTCTGAAGAAGTTACTTATGCAGATCTAGAATTTCAGGACTCCAGTAAAAGGAAAAATATCCATGAGCTTGACACAGTTGGGATAAAAGGTAAGATTTTGAACTTTGGATGTGTTGTAGGTTGAGCCTCCCATTTTTACCAAAATAATTATAAATTTTTAAGGTGCTGATTGGTGCATTGAGCACTCAATCTTTTACAATGTTTCTGTTTTAATATCACACTCAAGATAATTAGGATAGGATGATAGTTTGATTTTACTGGATTGTGAAACATTTTCCCCCCATAAAACAAGGAGTACATGTCGTCCAGGAAAATCATGGTTTTGTAGGTTCTTTTTTATAAGAAAGTGCTAGTCACACATGTAATAGTAAAACTGGATCTTAACTTTCTCCCTACATGACGAGCACTATCCTTCTTGCCTTATGAGGTAGAAATGGGCACCTCTATTTTGCAGGAGAGCGTCAGTGACTTCAATGAGTACATGCTGTGCTTGAGTGTCACATGCATGTGTGTGGATTGGAAAAGACTCTCTACTTTATTGACCTGCCAGAGTTATGGAGGAGAGGGTTTGGAAACTATCGGATGTGCGCAGGACATTTAAATACGTCATTTGACCGTTTGAAGTCTCTGTGTTCTCACCTATACAATGGAGATAACAAGGCTTGTTTTATTATGAGATTGCAGCCATAATTTAGTATATGCTGCTTGTGCCATTTTGGAAAAGGCCAACATATTTAATGATTATTTTGTGAGGTTTAAATTAAAGATAAATAAAGATGAGAAATACACCAATAAAATGTTTTTATTGGCCAGGATTTCACTAATTATTTTTTGTTTATTCATCTAGTCTAGTAGGTATTTCTTTAATATTTAAAATTGACCATACTTTTCAGTTCTGGGTACCCTAAATAAAAATGAGAGGATACCAAAAAGAATGACAATAATAAATAAGAGAATAATAAGAATATTTTTCAGAAAGGGATATTAAGAAGGAATTAAAGTTCTGTTACTTTTAAGCTGCTCAATTTGATCAATTTGACCATTACCATCAAACAAATCAAATTTTGTTCAGAGAAAGATACTAAGCAATCCTCTGTAGGCATATAAGACTAAGTGGAAGAATATGAACTTAAAACTAAACAGTGAGGAATTTTATTTTAATATTAAACCATAGCTAGAGATAACGAGTGAGATAATAATATTCAGACCTATAAATGGGAATTTTGTGAATGAATATGTTATTATATGTTAGACATATTATTCATTCACTTACACAAAATCAGATTATATCACTTCTCTTTAGCTTGCTGTTAGGTCTATTCACTCTCTGCATGATTAGAAAATAATAGCTCAGGGAATATTATGGTTTAATGGAGATACAGCTCTTTTTCATAAATCTTTAATTTAGTTTCCCTAGGTATGAGATATATTTTGAACTAAATTTACTCATCTTAAATATGGTATTTAGGAAGTGACTGCTTTGGTTGAACTGTTGAGGAGAACTTAATAATTTGATACTTTATTTTAAAGTGATTCTTGCAGTCGTATGATGGGATTAATGTTTCCAGAATCTGACTCATTATTTAGAAAAGGAAAAATAATGTTTATTGGAGGCTACAAAATACTTAGATACACACACACACACACACACCGTAATTCCCATATGTTGAGCCTAGATATAGGGAAGAAAGAATGAGAGAGAGAGAGGGAAAAAAGAGAGGGCGAGAGAGGGCGGGAGGAAGGATGGGAAGAAGGAGAAAAGTAAAGAAAGAAATAAATGAAGTATGTGTGTGTATGTATGTGTGTATGTGAAACAGAAACAGAGAGACAGAAAGAGAGAGAACTTTAAAAAATGTCATTTAATATTCTACCAAGTCAAGCATGTATTATCTCCAAATTTCTCCTATTTTTTTTTGGAGGTTAAGTTAAATGAAAAGACACATAGGGGACTAAAGGAAGAAAAGAGGTAAAGAAATATTGGAAGATATAATATTTGGGGCGCCTGAGTGGCTCAGTTGTTAAACGTCTGCCTTCGGCTCAGGTCATGACCCCAGGGTCCTGGGATCGAGCCCCACATCGGGCTCCTGGCTCAGCAGGAAGCCTGCTTCTCCCTCTCCCACTCCCCCTGCTTGTGTTCCCTCTCTCGCTGTCTCTCTCTCTGTCAAATAAATAAATAACATTTTTAAAAAAGATATTCAAAACCACACTGTACCTGAAATTTTGTATTTTTAAAAAATTTTTCCTCTAAAACTGTTTCCTTTCCCCAATCATCCTCATCTCATTAAATATAAATATAAATACATATTTAATACAATCACCAAGTGTTTGCTATATGCCAGCACTATTCTAATTGTATCACCACTATTAATTCACTTAATCTCTGATATTTTATGGCTTTCTTTTTTAACCAATGCAGAAACTAGGACGCAGAGAGGTTAAGTGACTTGTCCAAGGTCCCCCATGATTAGCAGCAGATCCAGCATTCCAGCCCAGGCATACTAGCCCTAGGAATGCTGTGCCTTTTTTTTTTTTTTAATCACTATGCTATACTGCCTATAGGTGTATATATTTATTACCCACCACCTTTATCAAGTAAAAGATTTCTCATAAATATTTCATAAATTTGTACTATAGATTCTAACTTCAAAATGTATTCTTAATCAATTCATGGGTCATCACATTCTCTAATCCTAGTAAAGCAAACTACTGTTCTCTCTCACATTGATTGGTTTTCTCAATTCTCCTTTTCAAAGCTCATTTTTGCCTCTTTGTCTCTTGACTTGGCCTACCAATTAACAACATCTCCTGTGAGAACCAGTTTGCATGTAAAACAACTAACAAAATGTTTTTTACTTCTTCTTTAAGAAGGTATTTTAAAAGGTCCTTGAGTTTCTAGCAAAACACATTCCTTTGCCAGAGACATGTTAGGAAAGAAAGAAAGGCAAAATGAATGAATGAATGAATGAATGAATGATTCAAATTAAGCTGTATACCGTTTCCAGGCCTGCCTGCTACTTTTGCTCTCCACAGCACCACCTGCTCCGTCCCATGGATGGCGCCAGAGAATCTTGGCTCTGGCTCTACTATGCCTTCTGCTGCTGATTGGACTGGGAGTCTTAGGAAGCTTATGTACGTATTACCCATGTTTTGATTGAAAGGGAACACCTCTAGAATTACATGAGTTTTACAAGAAAGTTTATTCTTGAATTGAAGCTTTGGAATGATTATAAGTGATATAACCCAAAAGGTATTGATAAGTAGATACTTAAACATGGTAACCTGTTTCCCTCACTCCCATGAAAGGACTGCTTCCTTAGACCTTTAATGTTTCTAATACTAGTTCAGCAGAAAGGAGATTAATGGCTGGGTTGAGGGATTAAAATTTTTTATCATTTCTTTTTTTAATCTGAAGTTTACACAACTTTGAAGATAGAAATGGGAAACTTGAATAAACTACAAAATTTCAACGAAGAACTTCAGAGAAACATTTCTCTACAACTGATACATAACATGAATAATTCCAAGAGGATCATGGACCTGTCGAACACACTGCAAGAAATAGCCACCAAATTATGTCGTGAGCTCTATAAAAGAGAATCAAGTAATCCTATATTCCTCTCTAAGCTATTTATTAGACAATGAACAAAAGCTAGGAGTCACTTGAGAATCATTCATCAATTACTAGCAGCTTTTCCCTAGGATGCCATTATTTGGAGAAAGGAATTAAATGTGGTTGACAAAGGACTCACTGATATTTCTGTGCCATTAGAAGTTTCTCTAATCTGACATTTACTACTGTTATTTTGGGCACTGAGATCAATAGAAGATAAGGAGGAGAAGATAGGTCACCTCTTTATACCCTTTTTAAAGGATAAGAAGAGAAGATGGGTCACCTCTTTATAGGTGACCTTGTTCCTACATTTCAGTCAATGTTTGACGAGAATCAATAAAAAAAAAATAGTTAGGCCTTGCCTTTGGAATTAGGAGGAATTGTTTTTTTAATATCTCTAACAGTTTCTATAGCTATTATAACTAAAACATGTTCTTGGTGCTCTTGAGAACTCTCCCAAATATTCAACGTCAGGCAGCCAGAAACGACGTAGTTGGGGAAGGCAAGGTTGATGTAGGTTTGGGAAGTTGATTCTTACCACAAAATGTTTTTGTGGTTAGCTTTTATTGCCATGTAGTACTATAAAAAATGAAAACAAGAGAGAAAAGTAAGTTAATTAATCATTATTCAGGACTCCTGAGGTAAGAAAACACACTGGAATACACTGGACATTTAATTCAAATTGTGTTGTTCAGATTATGTTTTGGACATATTGTGGTGGTATATAGGGACCTGGAACACAGCATGCATTTTCTTCACCTTTCATGTAAAAATAAGAAAGACAAGTAAATTTGGTTAACTTATTATAGAGGACAATGGGAATAATAAGAATAATGAAGATTATCAACACAAGCCAAATGCAACTACGTTCTTCTTCCAGGGCACAAATGTAAACCTTGTCCAAAGACATGGATGTGGCATGAGGACAGCTGTTACATACTAATTGACAATTATGAAACATGGCAAGAGAGTGTCATGTTCTGTTCTGCTCAAAATGCCAGCCTGCTGACAATTAAGAACAAAAGTGTATTGGTAAGGTCCCCTGGATCTCTGCCTGTGAGGAAGGAAGTCACTTTTCCGATCTAGAATAGAGAGGAATGAGTCATGCTGGGGAAGATTTGTACTAATCCAGACATGAGGTTTTTTTGTTAGGGTGTGAGGTGACTGAGCCAGTACATTTATCATACGGAAGGATAGCCAAGGTGTCATCTAAAACCTTGGTTTAGGCCCTTAACGTCAGGGAATCTCAGAGGCTGGGCAGATGGGTAGACATGGGTCTGTGAGAATTTTTAGGTCTGTGATCATTTCCAAACTGAAACTTTAGGATCAACTCTCAGAACACAATTTCTGAGAATTTATCTAAAAGCAGAAGATCTGGAAATCGTTCCTGAGGGTTACCAATTCTGTAAAACCTATATAGGAGAAGATTCTTTGTTTCTACCATTTTGTCTTTTTTTAACTAAGAGAAAAAGGCAACATATACTAGAGTAAAAAGATAGGTTGGATAAAATATGTATAAAAAGGTATAATTAAGATGGGATGTCGAAGGCAAGTGCCAAGCAGATATATTATACTGACTCCCGGGGTCCCAGGAAAATGAGTTCTCTGGAAGATTTATTCGTGTATATATGTATTTCTTTACTTCCTTTTTTCTAATATTTAAGTAGCATCTCCATATTTTACTTATTCCTCTGCATTTCTGGTCTCTCAGATAGTATTCCCATATTATTTAAGGAAAAAATTCATTTTCACAAAAGTGTCCACTTCCCTACTGTAAGAAGCTGGGTCCTCCTTTATAGCTGCAGGGAAAATCAAACCATAGTCTCTTCCTCCTCTGATCATTGTCAACTGATCCATTCTTAGTTATTTACTAAAAAAAAAAAAAAAAAAAAAGTCTAGAAAATGAGGGAAAAAGAATTTACTTTGGCTATAAAATTTTGGACTGGATCTAAATTCTATTCTATAACCACTTCTCGTCTGACTTTGCTACATTTTTTCTCCTACTTTTTCGGTTTCTATTAACTTGTGTATATAGTAATTAACCACCTCCTTTGCTCCTGGACTGACTACTGCTGGATACTTGAATCTTGAAGTTTGTGACCTTCATTGGCCCTAAGTTAAAGTAATGCATGGATTGGGAGATGCTTTTCCTTGTGAAACAGTAACTGATAAATAACGGTTGGAGGAAATCTTACAGTAAGGAGCACTTTGTTTCAATTTCTTCTAATGGCATCAAAAAGTAGTAGTGTAATGTCAAAAGTGTTACCTTAAAACAGTAATTTGTAAGAACTTATGTTGTGAGGTAATGTACAGAAATGGGAGACAATTATTTTTTGAGGGGGGAGACAATTATTTTTTTAACCATCTCTATTTCTTGTAGGAATTTATAAAATCCAAGAGGTTACGTGGATACTGGCTGGGATTATCTGACAAAAAACATCAAAGAATTTACCAGAACGTGGATGAGACAATTATCTCCTCCAATTGGTAAGTCTTTATTCTTAATGAATTTTTCCGGTTGGTTTGAGTAAAGGTGTTTCCCCCAGGAGCAGTATTGATTACAATTAAAACTAGCAATTGAAATTGCACCGTTAAATAACTCTTTTCTGTCAGGCTTCTTTAATGTTTGATAGTGCAAAAAATTGCCACAGATGTCTTCTCATTATCTTGACAAGTCACTAATGAATTTCTTTCTAGTAGCCAAATAAGGAGGGATTTCTGGGGGACTTTCATCTCAGAAAATTATAGAAGCCAACAAAATTCATTGGGTTCTAACCATGTGCTTAAAACTCTTTCACATGCTGGGATTCAAAGATGAATGAAAGATTGATTCCTCTCTTTGTTACTTATTGATTGTATGTGCAGACTAGTTAAACAATTCTACATATAAAAAGAATATAATGTGATAAATCCTTCAGTAAGAATACATGGAATAACCAAAGATAAAGTTTAGCTGTGAAATTTGTGTTGTAACTGATATTTGAAATGGCCATTTTGAATGAAAAATTTAGAGATAGTAAAACATTTTCAGTAAAGAGAATAAGATGAGCAAGGGCATGGCATATTGCATATCTGGCATATATAAAACAATTTGTTGTGTAGTATATTAAGAAATATGGCTGTAAATATACCATTATGAACAGATTAATATGTTATATATGTGCCACCTGACATAGGGGGAGAACGGACAGGCAAGAAGTACATAAACATAATGCCAAAATTCCATTTGTATTTTATAATCCCTTAAATTTGGGAAGCAGACAGGATTAGACTAAAGAAAGAAACCAGAGCCTCAGCCTGCCCACGAATTTATACTTACTTGTTTGTTGAGGACACATCAAGCAGGAGTGAATGCAGGGCAGTTGTGTGGGGGGCCAGCCACACTAAATCTAAACCCTGAGATTCCTGCACACTCCCCACTGTGGGCAAGAAGCAAATACAAGTTTTGATTGTTTGGTTTTGTTTGCATTTTCCCTCAGACAGAAATAGTAGATGTAATAATATGGGTCCGAAAGACAAGGCAGCTCTGTCTCCGGCAGTTTACAATGATGGGACAGAACAAGGGATAATATGTATACAAATGGAGGAGAAAAGGAGGTATATATTAAAGATCTCATTTGGAGTGAAGGGAGTAGAGGTAAAGGTCGTGTGTGCATCATGGGAGAATACAGATGGAATCTTGTTTTGAAAAAGTAGAATTTCCATGTGTTTATTTGTAACTATTGCTAATGGGAAGGTAATCTATAGTGGACTAGAAAACACAGTATATATTTCAAATTATTAAGAAATAATACCAAAATAAAAAATATATAATAATATATGTATATATAATACATTATATATGTGTACAATATATAATCATATATGTATTTCATTTTGTTTTTTATTCTTAATGTTATTTTGGGATTAGTTTCTTGAAAGGTGCTGTGATCAATGACATCTGTATCATGTCACTTCAAAAAGGAAATTTCACTTTTGAAAATTTAATTGATATTTATTTATTAATGATCATTATTTATTGACCAAAATATTTAATACTAAATTTTTCCCAATATTTTCAGTTTATAAGTTTGTCTTTGATGCTTAGTCCCTGCTCAGTAATCTTGTTTTAGGAGCTGGTAATTATTCAGAACTTCAGAATAAAATCTCTGAAAAATGGCTCGAGGGAAATGTTACTTGGAGATGATGTTGAACAGAAGGTACCGTATATTAGGTTAATTCCTGGCTTGGGTGATTATGAAAAATATTTGAAGAGAGATGGTGTCAAAGATTTATTACAGGGGCCAGACTGGAGAATTTAATAGAACTGTATTATTCTAAATCATATTAAGTATTGGGGAAGTGAGGTGATACATCTGGAAGGAAAGGACAGCAAATAGTCCAGATGTAAAAAAGTGGAAAAGGCAGACTGAAGTAAGGTAGAGTTTGATACTGCATATATGTTGATAAAGATAAGTCACTTGGACACTCTTGATACTTCAAATAATAATTAAAATTTATTTTAGGCAATGCAGACCCAGGAGCAATGATATATTGAAAAAGTAATTTTTTTCCTGTGGATATATTTCAAATATTTGACTTGCTAATTGTAATTCTTTATTTTCTCTTTCAGGCTTACAAGAAACAGAAATGATGTAAATGATATGATGTATTGTGGGTATATAGACACAGGATATATTTACTATGCAGACTGTACTTCACGAATGAAGTTTATATGCGAGAAGCTGGCTGATCCAGTGAAGATTGAGAGCACGCTAATGAGTGAAATGCCAGATGGAAAATATAGTTAGTGCAAGTGTTTCTTTATTATCCTGCGATTAAGGCAAATTTAGGGAACATACATCTTGTGGACCACACAAAGGGAATAAAGATGCTGTGAGACTAAATCTCTGTCTGTCTCCTAACAATGTACATTTTTAAACTTTCTTCTTTCTTTCTTCTCATTTGCTGAGTGAAAGGAATCCAAAGTCATACCTTATCATCTAGATACAGTCCAGATACCATTGAGCATAAATACAGTGTGTTGGGTGAACATACAGAAACCTGAAGCTAACTTTTCCTGCTTTTCCAGGAATAAACAAGGAAAATACCAACCTTATAGAACACCAGGGAAAATGAAATCTAGGAATATATAGAAAGGATAATACATCACGACCAACTGGGATTTATTCTAGTAATACAAGTTGATTTACATTTAGAAAAAAATAAGAAAGAGAGAGAGAAAATCTATTACTATTACTATTTTAATAGATGTAGAAAAGCATTTGATAAAATTTAACAGCTAATCTCTTTAAGAAAACTAGAAGAAGAAGGTTTCCCTAATCTGATAAACACTGATATATTAATAAAGAGATAAAAAACAAATGAAACAAAAAACTACCAACAACAACAAACTCTAAACCTAACATCATGCCTTTGGTAAAAAGTGAATGTTTTTTCTTTTGAGCTCTGGAACAAGATCAGAATGATCTTTATCAAGTATTTTATTCAGTAACTTCTACTGTCTATTTGAGGTCCTAGAAGTAAAATAAGGCAAGAAAAATAAATTTAAAAATATAAAAAATGAGAAAGGAAGAAATAAGACATTTTTATATGTAGCTAATGTAATTGTGTGTGTATACATATATTCTATATATAAATGATATAAATTATTAGAATAAATATTTTATCAAAGCTATTGGATAAAGTCTCAAAATATCTCAATGTTTAAACATCAATTATATTTCTGAAGGTTAGCAGTAAACAATGGAAAAATTTAAAAAGCAATACCATTTATAAGAGCATGCAAAAATAAAATAGTAATAAATGTAATAAACTTTCTGCCCAATCCTGCTTCCTTCCGCTCCCTTGCACAGGTGGTAACACCAAGAGTGCTCCCTAATAAACCCCCAGCACGCTAATCTTGATTTCAGAATCTGTTTCCTGGGAAACCAAGCCTGCAAGCGTTGCTGACAAAATAAAAGAAAACCTTAGTAAGTGGAGAGTTAATCATGTACTTGAATTGGAA
This sequence comes from Phoca vitulina, assembly GCF_004348235.1. Classification (NCBI taxonomy): domain Eukaryota; kingdom Metazoa; phylum Chordata; class Mammalia; order Carnivora; family Phocidae; genus Phoca; species Phoca vitulina. The sequence continues at coordinate 9,848,695 of NW_022589762.1, forward strand.
CGCTCTATATTCTTGGGATATAAAGTCTCCCAAATCTACCTATAGAGTAAATACAATCCCTGAAAATATCAGATAGACTTTTTTTTAAATGACATGCTAATTCTAAAATTAACATAGAAATGCATTGAATTTAGAATAGCCAAGACAGGGCACCTGGGTGGCTCAGTTGTTAAGCATCTGCCTTCGGCTCAGGTCATGGTCCCAGGGTCCTGGGATTGAACCCCGCATTGGGTTCCCTGCTCTGCAGGAAGCCTGATTCTCCCTCTCCCACTCCCCCGCTGCTTGTGTTCCCTCTCTCGCTGTGTCTCTCTGTGTCAAATAAATAAATAAAATCTTAAAAAAAAAAAAAAAAGAATAGCCAAGACAACACTGGAAAGAAGAATGTTTGGAAAAATTATGGTACTGACTTACTTTAAAGCCATAATAATAAAAACAGTTTGATTTCATACCAGAATAGATATACATCCACAGGACCAGATGTAGTCCAAAAAAAAAAAAAAAAAGACTTATTCATACAATGCATAGAATTGCCTTATTTATATATTTAAAAAAATTTGTCACTGCCGTTGGAGGTAGAAAGTAATGGTCTTCTCAATAAATGGAACTGAATCGATTGGATATCTGCATGGAAATAAGTGAAACTTCATATCTACCCTATACCATACATAAATATTAATTTAAAATGGATCATAGAACTAAATATGAGAGTTCAAAATATAAAGCTTCTAGTTAGGGGCGCCTGGGTTGCTCAGTCAGTTAAGCATCCAACTTGAGATTTAGGCTCAGGTCATGATCTTAGGGTCCTGGGATCCAGCCCCTGGTTAAGCCCCAGGAGGAGCCCCACATAGGGCCCTGGGCAGCTCCTCCCCAGGAGGAGCCCCACATAGGGCCCTGGGCAGCTCCTCTGGGGCTCCGAGCTCAGCAGGGAGTCCGCTGGGGATTTTCTCTCTCCCTCTGCCTCTCCCCCACTTGTTCTCTCTCTCTCTCTTTCTCTCTTTCAAATAAATAAATCTATATTTGAGAGACAGACAGACAGACACTGAGGGAGAAGCAGACTTCCACTGAGCAGGGAGCCCAACCTGGGGCTGGATCTCAGGTGCCCCTCAAATAAATAAATCTTTAAACAAATATATAAATCTTCTAGTTAAAACATAACAACACCTTTATAGCTTTATGGCAGACAAAGATTTCTTAAACACTAACAATAAAATGAAATAAACACTAACAATAAAAAACATAGGAAAATTAGACTTCATTCAAAATAAGAAGTATTAAGAGGGCAAAGATGCAAGTTGTAGCCTTGGAAAGACGTGTGCTCGGTTTGGATTTGAATTAGTATAGCAAATACATATCCAAATTTATACAGGACTAGTAGTCGAGATAGAATTAACTCCTACAAATCGATAATAAAAAGCTCTAATTAAAAAATGGGCAGAAAGACTTGAAACGGCACTTCATGAAAGAAGATACTCAAGTGGCCATAAAAGCATATAAAAGGTGCTGAACATCATTATTCACCAGAAAAAAATATTGAAAATAAAAATACAGTGAGGTACCAGTACACCTACCAAAATGGCTGAATTTAAAGGCTGGCAATACTGTCAGCAGAAATGTGGAATATGCTGGGTTTTTCCTGTGGTCCAACTAGCACCAAAATTCCTGTCTGGGAAATACATTTCCCAGAATCCCTTTCCCTGTTTAGGTCCTTGTCAGAACTGGGCAATGAGGGGAACTCACGGAATAACTGGAAGATAAAACCGAGGCAGCAATCGTTACTCTCAAAAGGATGCTGAGGTCAAACAGAACGACAGATGGATGCTGAAGCGCCGGGTAGACCCTGCATCATCATCTATCTCATCCTTCTTCACATCCAGTTACTTCATCTTTCTGACTTCTTACTCTGCCAACCCACAGTACCTCCAGCTCTACCCACAGGTACGTGACTGCAGTCCCACAAAGCAGCAGCTTCCACAGAAACCGTAATCCCTGAGAGAGAAACCTGCGGAGAAACCGTTTTCCACTGAGACAACGGTTTCCTCACAGACAGCATTTCCCCTCTAGGCAGCGGCTTCCACAAAGGGGTAGATTCCATAGCCTTCTCCTAAAGCTCCCTTTTTATAGTTCCATTGTGGAATCCAAATGAACATGACCGCTTGGAATTTTATCCCTTCCAGATTGTGGTAGAGTGAAAAACAACAAACCACAGATATTTGGTCCTAATCCCTAGAACCCATACATGTTAATTTATAAGGAAAAAAGATCAATGCAGATGTGATTCCGTTAAGGATCTTGGCATGGGGATTATCCTGGATTATCTGGGTAGGTCCTAAATCTAATCACACCATTTGAGAGCTTCCATCATTTGAGATTATACTGTTTCCAACTCTCTGCTCCTTGCTCTTATGGATATGATATATCCCCACCTTTGCTGTGCTGCCTTAGTTGGAGTATACTTTCCCAGCCTATTGTCACTCTCAGCTGTGTGGCTTGATTTAGTCCATGAACTGTGAACAGATCTACTGTATGCTACGTCAATCAGAAATTTTAAATGTCCTTGTATATTTTGCTTTACTTTATTGCTTCTGCCTTTGCCATGTAAAAGGGACTGATCCTTCAGTCTGGACCCTAAAATAGAAAGACATAATCAAAGCTAGTAGAGCTCAGCAGAGGCATCCATAACCCATAGCCAAGAGTAAGAAAGAAGTGTGATTCTAAGATATTGAAATACTGAGATTGTTTGTTACTACAGAAAAAAATTACTAAACACATCATTTCTGTTAAAGTTTAGTTGTCAGTGTTACTGATGTTATTTTTAAAGACTCTTTCTTCTGTGGACACCTTTTAAGACTTTCTTCGTCTTTGTTTTCAGCAGTAAGCTGAATATACATTGGTATGGTTTTCTTGTTTTTGTTTTTGTTTTTTGTTTTGTTTTGTTTCCTGCTTAAGATTTACAAAGTTTCCCAAATCTGGATTTTTTAAACGCTTTTAGAAAATTCTTAGACAGGTTCTCTTCTAATAATATTTCTTCCACAAATTCTTACTCCACCTCTTATAAGATTTCATTAAATGCCTATTAAAATTTATTACTCTATTTCATAGATGTCTTACATTCTTCTAATTTTTTAATCTTTTCTGTTTTCCTTCCTTTATCTGAATAATTTTCATTGACTCACCTAAGTCAATAGAAACTAATTCTATGTATCTTTTACACCCTTTGATCAAGTTTTTAATTTGTTTTTATACTTCTTAGTTTCAGAAATTCTATTTAATCCTTTTGTAGAGATCCCATTTCTTTAGTAATGTTCCGCATCTTGAAACCAATATTGTTGCATATGTTAATAAGAAAAGAAATTTAAAGTCTATGCCTAATAACGCCAATATCTATTTCTCCCCTGGGTCTCTTTCTGTTGTCTTTTTTTCTCTTGTTCTTCTGTCATTTGGACCTGAAGCCTGGCTACTTTTCACTCAATTACTGTCCTACGGAATGAAAATCTGTAGAACCTATGGGTGATGCTATCTTTCTTCAGAATGGATTTAATTCTGTTTTTCTGTTTTGACAGATTTTTCACAGGGGAGGATCACTTTGCCCTAATCAGGAATTGAGATGTCTAAGTTGTATTTCAGTCATTGTAAAGAGTGATATCTCTCTGATTTTACTTCAAAAGGTACCCCTTTTAAAGTGTCAGCTTTATGGGTTTCAGCTTCAGGACTCTGTTTTTATTGTTACTGCCACACTATGAGACTAATAAGCTTTAGGTATTTTTTTTTTTTCGGTCTGTACAATTTATACACAGAGACAGGGACCCAGCCTGGGCCCCTGCATCTCCTACAAATATAGAGTTCTCTCTACAAAATATAGATAATTTAGCTCCCCATAACAGTGGGGGGAGGTGGGGGGACTAAGTATTTTTTTTTTAAAGATTTATTTATTTATTTATTTTTAAGAGAGCATGAGTGGGGGGGGGAGGGGCAGAGGGAGGGAGAAAATCTCAAGCAGAATCCCTGTCGGGTGCAGAGCCCAATGCGGGGCATGATCCCATGACCCTGAGATCATGACCTGGGCCAAAATCAAGAGCTGGCCGCTCAACCCACTGAGCCACCCAGGTGCCCCAGCTCTATGTATTTTCTAAGGCTCTTTGCTATTGTTTTCACTTGGCTTCTTGACGATATGCCCTATACATGATGAGTTTAAAGAGAAACACTTTGAGGAGGAAAGGGGCTCAGAATATCAGACTCACTTCTCTGTAGTTCCTTTTCTTTCTGTTACTTTGTCTCCTTAAATCCTGATTATCTTGTTTTTTGCTGGGCTCCAGTTTCATCTCTCTATGCCCATTGAGACTATCTAAAACTTTGAGCTATTTGTTTCTGCTTGGTATTTAGTCCTGAGCAAAGATGGAATTAGTTATGTGGAAATATGAATGTCAGAGTTACCATAAAGTGTTCCCTTTAAATGCACTGTCTTGATACCCATAAAGTCTGGCTGAATTAGTTGATATTCAAAGTCTCCATACAGCTATTTTGGTATTTTATCTATCTCTTAGAGTTGTTTTGGTTGAGAGATCTGATCTAATGTAACCTACTCTCTGTAGCTAAAAGTGAAAAACCTATAAAGATTTCTAGTGAACTTTTGCGGCACTTTATCAATAACTATGTAAACTACTTAGTATGATTTTGATGCCTATTATATCACATTTTAAGTAAAATTCAGAATTGACCACTTTACGTATTTAGTATTCTAATCCAAGGACGTGGTATATCTTTCCTTTTCTTTAAGATTTTTAAGTAACTCTCAATAAACTAATTTAATATCCTGCAAAAAGTTCTGACAATAATAGCTTTATTGAGTTATAATTAATATAGAATAGATTGCACATATTTAAAATTAACAATTTATTAAGATTTGACATATGTATAAACTTATGAAATCATTATCACGTTCAAAATAGGGAACATCCGTATCCTTAAAAGTTTGCTTGTGCCGGTGTGTATTCTCTCCTCCTCAACCTTCTCTGCCACCCTAGCTCCTTGTAACCACTGACATCTTTTCTGGCACTATAGATTAGCTTGCATTTTCCAAAATTTTGAGTAATGGAATTATAGAGTATGTGCACTTTTTTGTTGGGCTTCTTTTCATCAGAATAATTTCTTTGCGATTATTGTAAGTTGCTGTTTATATCACCAGTTCATTCCTTTTATTGCTGAGTACTCTCCCATTGTTTGGGTATGTTTATCCATTCACTTGCTGTTGGTTATTTAGGTTATTTCTGGTTATAACAATTAACACTACTATGGGCATTTGTACATAAGTCTTTCTATGGGCATGTTTTTATTTATCTTCGGTGAATATCTAGGAGTGCAGTGACTGATCAGATGGTAGGTGTAGGCCTAACAATTTAAGAAATTACCAAACACTTTTCTGAAGTCATTGTATAATTTGACATCCTCATTATCAGTGTATAAGAGTTCCATTTGCACATCAATAATTATTAGGGAAATGGAAATCAAAACCACAATGAGATATCACCTCATGCCTGTTAGAATGGCTATCATCAAAAAGATGAGAGGTGGGCGCCTGGGTGGCTCAGTTAGTTAAGCGACTGCCTTCGGCTCAGGTCATGATTCTGGAGTCCCGGGATCGAGTCCCACATCAGGCTCCCTGCTGGGCAGGGAGTCTGCTTCTCCCTCTGACCCTCCCCCCTCTCATGCTCTCTCTCTCTCATTCTCTCTCTCAAATAAATAAATAAAATCTTTAAAAAAAAAAAGATGAGAGGTAATAAATGCTGACAAGGATGTGGAGAAAAGGAAACACTTGTGCGCTGTTTGTAGGATTGAAAATTGGTACAGCCACTGTCAAAAACAGTTGGAAGTTTCCTCAAAAAATTAAAAATAGAACTACCATATAATCCAGCAATTCCACTTACAGATAAAAACCTCAGTGAGATACCACCTCAGAATGGCTAAAATTAACAAGTCAGGAAACGACAGATGTTGGCAGGGATGCGGAGAAAGGGGAACCCTCCCGCACTGTTTGTGGGAATGCAAGCTGGTGCAGCCACTCTGGAAAACAGTATGGAGGTTCCTCAAAAAGTTGAAAATAGAGGTACCATATGATCCAGCAATTGCACTACTGGGTATTTACCCCAAAGATACAAATGGAGGAATCCGAAGGGGCACATGCACCCCAATGTTTATAGCAGCAATGTCCACAATAGCCAAACTGTGGAAAGAGCCAAGATGTCCATCAACAGATGAATGAATAAAGAAGATGTGGTATATATATATGCAATGGAATATTATGCAGCCATCAAAAAATTGAAATCTTGCCATTTGCAATGACATGGATGGAACTAGAAGGTATTATGCTAAGTGAAATAAGTCAATCAGAGAAAGACAAGTATCATATGATCTCACTGATATGAGGAATTTGAGAAATAAGACAGAGGGGTCATAGGGGAAGGAAGGGGAAAATGAAACAAGACGAAACCAGGGAGAGTGACAAACCATAAGAGACTTTTAATCTCAGGAAACAAACTGAGGGCTGCTGGAGTGGAAGGGGGTGGGGAAGGGATGGAGTGGCTGGGTGAGAAACACTAGGACAGGTATGTACTATGGTGAGCATTGTGAATTGTGTAAGGCTGATGAATCACAGACCAGTACCCCTGAAACAAATAATACATTATATGTTAATAAAAAAATTTTTTTTAAATTTTAAAAAAAGGAAAGGAAAACACTATGTCAAAAAGATATATGTACCCCCATGTTCACTGAAGCATTATTTGCAATAGCCCAAATATGGAAACAAACCAAGTGTCCATTGACAGTGGAATAGATAGATTGTGTGTGTGTGTGTGTGTGTGTGTATACAATGGAATGTTATTCAACCATAAAAAAAAAAGTAGGAAATCCTGCCATCTATGACAACATGGATGGACCTTGAGGGCATTAGACTAAGTGAAATAAGTCAGACAGAGAAAGACAAGACAAATAATGTATAATCTCACTTATATGTGGAACCTTAAAATATATATATATTATTTTATTATAAATATATTATATATATACATATATATATATATATATATATATAAAAGAGAGAGAGAGAGGTCATGTTTGTGGTTATCAGAGACAGAGAGTTAGAGAAGGAGAAATTGAATGAAGTGGCCAAAAGGCACAAACTTGCAGCTATTAGATAAATAAATACTAGGGATCTAATGTACAGCATTATGACTAAGGTTAAAATGGCTGTATGGTATATTTGAAAGTTGTAAAGAGAGTAAATCTTAAGAGTTCTCATTACAGGGGCGCCTGGGTGGCTCAGTCAGTTAAGCGTCTGCCTTCGGCTCAGGTCGTGATCCTGGAGTCCCAGGATCGAGCCCCATGTCTGGCTCCCTGCTCAGTGGGGAGTCTGCTTCTCCCTTGCCCTCTGCCCCTCCCCCTGCTCCTTCTCTCTCTCTTTCTCTCTCACTCACGCTCTCAAATAAAAATGAAAATTATAAAAACGTATTTGGAGTTTCAATTTCGAACATTTCTAGTACTTAAAAAAAAAAACTTTGTAAATAAAAAAGTACAAAAAAAAAGAGTTCCCATTACAAGGAAAAAACAACTTTTTCTTTCTATTTTTTGTATCTATATGAAGTGATGGATGTTAACTAAACTTATTTGGTAATCACAATATATGTAAGTCAAATTATTATACGGTACACCTTAAACTTATACAGTGCTGTATGTCAATTATATCTCAAAAAAACTGGAAAAAAAAGAATTCCATTTATACATCACATTTTCATCAAGACTTGATACAGTTTGTTTTTAAAAACCATTCTGATAGGAGGGTCCCAATTCAAGACAGTGACATAGGAACACGCTGATTTCACCTCCTCCACAGAACACAAGAATATACACCCATTAATAGAACAATTCCTCTTGAAGAACTGAAGGCTGACTAAATGGCTACTGAACAACCAAAGATAGATAGAATGGCAGTGGAACAGCAAGAGAGATGGAGACATGGTAACAGAGGGAACCCCCACCCCTGAGGCTGCAAACACAGTGGGGAGGGACAGCCTGGGAACAGATCCCTCTGTCCTTGGGTACGGGGAAAAAAAAAAGAAAAGCTGCTGTTCAGAAGAGTATATAAAGAGACAACACTAGAATTCTGCCAAGTTGTGGAGTAGCTGAGGGGATACTCCCCAGGTATGAAGGGCTGGAGAACACACAGTTTATGTTCCTACCCCACCTTAAAAGCCTAGACCAGAGCAGGATCTGGTCACCATAATGGGCGGATCCAGTTATATCAGTGAGCTCATGGTCCACAAGCCCTAGTTGTGCTGGGTCCACAAGTCCTAGTTCAATTTAATTGCCTCTGTCACAAATTATTTTGTTAAATTTTGTTAAAATAATTCTCATATGTCAAATATTAGAATGAGAGCAGGATGCAGGGGATAAGTTGGATCAGAATGTACACAGTAGTGTCACTTAAGGATATGTTTCTAATAAAATATGTTTATGTTTAAAAGTTATTCATTATGTAATAACATTTATATTGGATTTACAAATCTATATTAATTATTTAAATGTAATTTAAATATATACAGCTTCCTATATACAGAAATAAGACAACTATAAAATTCAAAATCTATGTCCATACTTCATTGCAGAAAGTACAATATGCTAATCAATGGGTTTTAAATTGAGGGCAGCGTCAATAGTAGAGAAATCAGTTGGGACAGGGTCTGAATGAAGGCAAATTATGAAATTGGAGAGAGAACCTTGATTAATAGCCATGAATACATACTACATGAGTAACAGTTATTATTATTTTCATTTTTCAAAATAATATATGTACACATTTTGCAAAATAGTTCAGAAACGCTTATCAGTCAATAAAAACATCTCTCCTCAAATGATTGTCTTGCTCCTTGGAGGCAATTTTTTTTTTAATTCTTTGTTTTCATTTCTTATGATGATCATCTTTACATCGCTAAATAGTTTGTATTATTCCATATGGATTTATCAACTTCAGAAATTATCTATTGCTTTCCTGTTTTGATAGATGATTTAAGGCCACTGTCTCACTTCCTTTCCCTCACACCTTAATATAAACCTTTACTTCTAATTTAAACAACCAGAGAGTGTTATCTCTAATCTCTCCACTGCATGGAGGTGGAGATTGGTGCTGTTACCCTTCCTTCTATTTCTCCTGCCCTCCACCCTTCTCTTCTCATTTTGCTCTTTCTTAATCTCTGTCATTCAATCCTTTACTTTTACACTGCTAATATTGAAGTGTGCATATGTTCCATAGCCATATATATTTCATGATTTTACCCTTGGTTGATTTTAAGAGTGAATTTTAAAAATGCATTTATTTATTTACCACATTACGATTGGATAATGATGAATTCCATTGTAATAATTACAAATCTCTCTCTACATCTCCAATATGCCACTCAAAGCTCAGTATTCTCAGCATAAAGTTTAAATGGAATTTTCTTATTTTGCCTCACTCATTGTTCAAGTCATCCCAAATTTGTGTTTGCTCCACATTTGGACATAGTTATCCTACAGTTATTTGCTTTTGTCTTTTTTTTTTTTAAGATTTTATTTATTTATTTGACAGAGACACAGCGAGAGAGGGAACACAAGCAGGGGGAGTGGGAGAGGAAGAAGCAGGCTTCCCGCTGAACAGGGAGCCTGATGCGGGTCTCGATCCCAGGACCCTGAGATCATGACCTGAGCCAAAGGCAGACACTTAAAGACGGAGCCACCCAGACACCCCTGCTTTTGTCTTTTGATTATCTAATTCTTTCTTCTTTCCTTAAATTATGTATAAGATATCCTCCAGATTTTTAGATTCTTTGCCATATTGTATTTTCTGTAGTGTGTCCTTTCCTCTCAGACGCATCCTTCCCTGAGTCTTAGTCCTCCTACTCCATTCTGGACTAGCATTATACAAGAGCTGTTACAATATTCATCCTGGGATATTTTGTCACTTCTCTCCTGAGTATTGTTAGCCAGCTCCTACATCTTTCAGTTTTTGGGTTTCTGTCTTAGTTTGCTGAATTGTTATTATTTTTTCAGCTGGTACTTTGCTTGTGATTTGGTCAGTGTGGGTATAGGCAGTGATGAAGGGGTTCTGATTCAAGGTTTTGGGATAAAGCATTTTAGGTAGTGAAACACCCCTAGAAAGTCTATGTGTATCAAGTTACTGGGATTAGACCAGTGGGTCCAGAGGTGGAGAACTGAATAAGAACTAGTTCTTATTCAAATCAGATGAGGACACAGTACTTAACATATTTCCTTCCTTGGTCGTATTTGGCAAGGGATCCAGTTTGGCCCAGAAGCTGAAAAGAGGGAACATATTATGATGAAACTGGAAAGAAAGGGGAAATGTAAAAATCCTCGGGGTGCCCGGGTGGCTCAGATGGTTAAGCATCTGCCTTCGGCTCAGGTCATGTTCCCAGGGTCCTGGAATTGAGCCCCGCAACGGGCTCCCTGCTCAGCAGGGAGCCTGCTTCTCCCTCCCTCTGCTGATTGTGCACTCTCACTCTCTCTGTCAAATAAATAAAATCTTTTTGTTTGTTTGTTTAAATAAATAGAATCTTTTAAAAAAATAAAAAAATAAATTTAAAAATCCTGAAACCTCTGAAATTGAAAGAGCAAATAATTCACTTCAAAAAATTATTCTGGGGAGAAGAAGATAGCAGGAGGGGCAGAATGAAGGGGGTGAAATCGGAGGGGGAGATGAACCATGAGAGACGATGGACTCTGAAAAACAAACTGAGGGTTCTAGAGGGGAGGGGAGTGGGAGGATGGGTTAGCCTGGTGATGGGTATTAAAGAGGGCACGTTCTGCATGGAGCACTGGGTGTTATATGCAAATAATGAATCATGAAACACTACATCAAAAACTAATGATGCAATGTATGGTGATTAACATAACATAATAAAAAATGAAAAACTAAAAACTAAAAAATAAAAAATTATTCTGGGGGCACCTGGGTGGCTCAGTCATTAAGTGTCTGCCTTCGGCTCAGGTCATGATCCCAGGATCCTGGGATTGAGCCCTGCATTGGGCTCCCTGCTCGGCGGGAAGCTTGCTTCTCCCTCTCCCACTCCCCACTGCTTGTGTTCCCTCTCTTGCTGTCTCTCTCTCTGTCCAAAAATAAAAATAAAAATCTTAAAAAAAAAGATTATTCTGACTCATGATTTCAATAACTAAAACAGATGGTAAATATTATAGTATTAAATTAGCATATTTTTGTAGAACGATATTTTTGCTGTTACTATTCTCTGTGCCAAATGACACCTCCACAGAGAGGCCTTCCAGGAGTACCCTGTTCAACATAAAAGACTCCTCTCCTTCCTCTGCCACCCTACCTTTTCCCTGCTTTATTCCTATCCATAGCACTATCGCTACTTTACATTGTATTATTTATCCATGAAGAAATAGCATAAAACATTAACATACAAGTATATGTACAATCAAATATATGAATTGTAGAATGTAAACTACATTAAGGAAGAAAATGTATCTGTCATTTGCTCTGGAATAACAGCACATAGTAAGTACTTGATTAATTTGTTGAATAAAAGAATGAATACATAAATAAGTTAATGTTCCTGAACTCCCAAGTAAAAATATTCATTTTATTTTTCAAAGTTAAATAGGCGGAATCCACCTATGAAATAAACTGCACAGCATTTATATTTATGGAGACAAAGTATATTGTGATCAGACTGGGGTGGGATGAAAGTCTGAACCTGTGAGAAGAAATCTGAGCCTTGAAGATTTAAGAGATACATTACTACTTAAGGTTTCAGAAGGAAGATTAGAAGAATGAATGATTTTTTTTTTCAGGTAATTCCTTACTAATAAAAGCACATTTATGAGGATGGGAGAAACATCTGTTGTTCCAGAGCAATTAAAGTCTGAAAATTCTGAGCTTCATGGCTGGCAGGAGTCTAGTCTTTCTCATTCTTTCAAGGCTTACATATCAGAATGCGGTTTTCCTGAAAAGAAGTATATTCTCTTTCTCAACACCATGTTAAATATTCCTTGATTTCTACATTTGTAGTATTGTGATTTTATCCCATTTTTATCCAGATGCTGTGCCTGCTGCACAATGTCCCAGTCTTTCTTAAAAGTCAATAAAGGTGTTCTCATTAATAACAGTATTTAACAGGTGCTTTTCACGGAGCAATGCTATGATTATTTCTGAATGAGTTAATAACTTACCCATTTAAAGTTATTGACTGAACATGCGGTATACATTTGCCACGATGCTAGATATTCAGGATGCAGAGTATGCTCTCTACTGACTAATCTTTGCTGGACTATGACCAAAGCACTTGAGCTCTCTGAACTTCATAACTCCCCAGTCTATAAAACAGGTTAATACACATATATACCCTACCTTCCAAACCCAAATTCAAGTTATTAGGATTTAGATACTAACCTGATGGATACACTCTAAATATAAAGAACTGCCACTTCTAAAATATATCCCCCTTCTTTTCAGAGGTTGTTCTGTGTGGAGGGTAGGGGTGGGAGGGGGACAATCTCTATTTAGTGTACCTCAAACGTAGCTTTTTCTGCTCTTTCTCTTAGTATCACTTTTTCAATTTTGTATTGATCTATTAATATTCCTTTTTTATTTTTTTTAACATTTATTTATTTATCTTAGAGAGAGAGAGAGTGGAGGAGGGGCAGAGGGAGAGAATCCCAAGCAGATACCGCCCCACACACACCAGCTGAGCAGGGAGCCTTACACAGGGCTTGATCTCACAACACTGAGATCGTGACCTGACCATAACCAAGAGTCTGATGCCCAACTGACTGTGCCACCCAGGTGCCCCAATATTCTTCTTTTAACTTCTTTTTTTTTTTTTTAAGATTTTATTTATTTATTTAATGGAGAGAGAGATAGCGAGAGCAGGAACACAAGCAGGGGGAGTGGGAGAGGGAGAAGCAGGCTCCCCACAGAGCAGGGAGCCCGATGTGGGGTTCAATCCCAGGACCCTGGGATCATGACCTGAGCCCAAGGCGGATGCTTAACGACTGAGCCACCCAAGCGCCCCTTCTTTTAACTTTTAACAAAAATAGGAAGGAAAAAGAAAGGGAACAATGTTTTGGTGAGAACTAACTCACTTGTGGTTTTCTGGGAGTTAGTAGTGGGTTAAGTGTTTTCAATTTTAACACTATTTTCACAGGCACATGCTGATTAACAACTTTATATATGCAGAAATAATGATACTTTTCCTTGTATTTTTTCACAGGGCCTTCTCAAGTCGAGAGATCACTGCCATTTTCCACAAATTAAAAAAAAAAAAAAAGAATGTTTATATTTAAAACCCACATTTTTCTCTCAGGACCATTTCTCGAACTTGGTGTTTACTGGAGGAAGTTAAGAAAAGAAAGGTTAAGAGATGTGTGTGGACGTGAGAATAAAGCAATTCTGAAATTCTCAGTGGATCAGTTCTGTTTTCTGACACTATATTTTTGCTTGGTTTTTACAAAGGTAGATCACTGAACTTAGTCTCCACATGCATACATTATGCCACAGAGCAGCTTCTGTGAAGTTCAGTGAGACATGCACCACACACAGTGACGGGTTGTGCTTTATTTGTTCAGTATGCCTGAAGAAGTGACTTATGCTACTCTCCAATTTCCAAATGCTATCCAGTTGAAGACATCCCAGGAGAGCTACAGCCTCAAGAGAACAGGTAAGAGCCTCTATGTGGGATCAGACACACAGAGAAGAGAACTATTTAACTACGCTGGTGAGTTCTCTTCGCCTTCAACTCAAGGCTCCTGGACTCCTAAGATTTCGATTACAGAGTGCCAGTCCGTAGTGAAGTTACTACGCCAGAGCTTAGTGTTGTCTGTCTTATTTAAGTTGTAAGGTCATAGTTTGTGGAAAACAAAACAAAACAACAAAACAAACCACGGTGGTCTAAGTCTCTGGAAATCCAGAACTCTGGTGTCACCAAAATAACATTTCTTACGTTTTTTAGACATTTTAGGATGATCTCACATACAGGCTATTATGGGAAGGAAAAACAGTGATAGCATGAACATAACTATCTAAGATTTTTATTTAACTGCTGAAAGATATAAAATAGACATATACTATGAGATTAGCAGGACCCTGGGATCCTAGTCAGTGATGATGCGGTAAATATTTGCTTCTTTCTGACAAGGAACAAGACTGAAGGTTCCTTATCTCTATATGATATCATTCCAGGCCATATAATTCTAGTCTGTTTTATCCAGGAATTCAATTCCTAGAAAGTTAGGGGTAACAATGAAACCGTAGGAAGATGATTTGGGGGAACATCAAAATTGTATTTATTTGAAATTTTTGTATTGCTATAGGATACATGGTTTCTTGTGCCTTCCCTGGGATTATGTTTTGTTATTTATATTTGGTTATTTACATTATTTTTATTCCTTTGTATTTGTTTTTAAGTCATTTTGATCTTACTATAAAATTATGCCCTCTCTCTCTATATATATATATATGTGGAATTTTTACTTTATAAATTGACCCCAAAGTATTTTATATTCAAATGAGGAAGAAAAATCACTTCTAGGAACATGTCTCTAGTTATATAATTTGAGGCATCAGGTTAGTGGATAATGTTTTAGGGACCAGTTCCCCCAAATAGAGTCCTCTTCTCTGTGTCTACAATATTGACAAAGGCACTGTATGTACTGGGAAGTATTACATACTTGCCATCCATAGGCAAATGACTTAGGGTGCTTATAAACTGGGAGATGCAATTTATGTTCTGTTACATAGTCCCCAATACATGTTTCCTTATGAAACAATTTTATCTTTTTGTATACAGCAGGGTAGATTGTTTGAATTTTATTTTTGTAAAAGATCACACAGTGTTTGTCTATCTACTATTTATTTATTTATGAGAGAGGGAGGGAGAGAGAGAGAGCATGTGAGCATGGCGGTGGAGGGGAGAGGTAGAGAGAGAATCTCAAGTAGGCTCCATGCCCAGCAGACAGCCTCACAGGGTGTTTGATCTCACCATCCTGAGATCATGACCTGAGCCGAAATCAAGAGTCCGACACTTACCCAGCTGAGCCACCCAGGCGCCCCAGTGTTTGTCTATTTAAAATATCTATCATCAGAAACAGAATCAGACCAAGAACACTGGTAATATCTGGATAATTAGAAAGTATAGAAGACGAGAGAAAACTTTTTTTTTTAAATACTTTTACGTTTTTTTTTTAAAGACAATCATGAAGTGCCTGAAATGGAGATGGATGGTGAAACTGAAAATAGAGAAGAGGGAGTTGAGAGCAGAGCTGAGTTGGCAGAGAGCAGAGCTGTAGCAGGTAAGCCCTCTGTGAATAAATGCAGCCACTGGGGCAAGGGGAAAGTTAAGAAAGGCATTGTGGGAGACACTGGGGCATAACAGTGTGGGAGACACTGCGACATAACAATGTGGGAGACACTGGGGCATAACAATTAGAGATTATCTTTAAAGATAAAAGATGGACCCTGAGATCACTACCTGAGCAAAAATGAAGAGTAGGTTGCTTAATCGTCTGTACCACCTAGGGGCTCCATATTTCCTCCCATTTTTCAGCACTTCATCCTTCTGTTCAATTTTATGGATGATTTTCTTTCCTTTTCTTTTTTTAAGATTCTTTTATTTATTTGTCAGAGAGAGAGAGATTACAAGCAGGGAGGAGGGGTAGAGGGAGAAGCAGATTCCCTGCTGAGCAGGAAGCTCCCCTCCCCAATGTGGGACTCGATCCCAGAACCCTGGGATCATGACCTGAGCTGAAGGCAGATGCTTAACCGACTGAGCCACCCAGGCACCCTCATGGATGATTTTTTAAAATTATCTTTTAATTTACCTAGTACAAACATGTTCCTGGTATCATTTTATTTTCAATGAACTCTTTTTGTTTTCTCAAGTGTTCTAATATAACACTCTATTCTTAAACGTAGATACAAAATTGTATCTTACTTTTCTGAAGGTTTTAAAAATTGCATTTCAAGTCAAAGTTATTGAAGTATAATTTAAATACAAAAGAATACACCCACTTTAAGTGTATAGCTTGTTGTACTTAACAAATATAAACCTCTGTAACCACCAAAATAAAGATATACAATATTTCTGTCTCCCCAAAAAGATATTTTGTGTGTCTTTTAATCAAAAGGACAGTACCTGCTTTCTCTAACCACCTCTCTCTCTTTCAAACTCTACACCCCATTTTTGCATGACGTTTTATCCTTTGGAAAGAATAAGGCTATGACGTAGCAACTATTATCTGTGCTTCCGGTGTCTCTGTTGTTACAAATGTACTTGGGGATATTGGATGCATTCATTTTCTATAATAAAATTTCTTAATCAGTGTTCCCAAAAAGTAAGAACAAAATACAAAAAAACTTCCCCTCTCAGTTACCCCCACCACCAATTTTAGCCCCAGGTAATCACTGATCTACTTTCTGTTATCCTACACTATTCTGCCTGCTCTCAAGTCTTATATAAATGGATTCAAATAGCATGTAGTCTTCTATGACTGGCTTCTTTCATTAAGCATAATGTTATTGAGATTAATTCATATTGTATGTTATCAATAGTTAATTCCTTTTCATTACTGAATAGTATTCCATGGTATGAATACACAAAATGTTTATCCATTCACCTGTAGATGGACTTTTCAGTGGCTTCCAAATTGGGACTAGTGTAAATAAAGCTGCTATGATGTTCAAGTCTTTGCGTAGACATATTTTTTTTTTAATCTTATCAGGTTGGGGCACCTGGGTGGTTCAGTCGGTTGAGTGTCCAACACCTTATCTCAGCTCAGGTCTTGGTTTCAGGGTCGTGTGGAGCCTACTTTAATATTTTAAAAAATCTTATCAGATAAATACATAGGAGTAGAATTCTGGGTTAGATGGGTATGTTTGTTATAAGAAACTGTGAAAATTGTTTTCCTTTGTTACATTTCCATCAGAAATGTAAGAGAGTTTTAGTTTATTTACAGAACTTTTTAAGTGTTCTCATTGTGTTATCTTTGCTTCTTCTAAAGTCATTTGGTCTGTTTTACATTTTTTTTCTCAGTCTTTCACGTTGGCAGCTTTCTTCAAATATCTGATGATATTTGGTTGCCTGTACTCATTTAAAAGTGTTATGCCAAGGGATCCTTGGTGTCTCAGTTGGTTAAGCATCTGCCTTTGGCTCAGGTCATGATCCCAGGGTCCTGGGATGGAGCCCACGTCGGGCTCCCTGCTCAGCGAGGAGTCTGCTTCTCCCTCTCCCTCTGCCTGCCACTCCCCCTGCTTGTGCTCTCTCTCTGTGTCAAATAAATAAATAAAATATTTTTAAAAAAGAGTGTGATACCAAATTAATTGAGTGGGACCTCAGTGTATATGAGGGTATATATGTAGCCTTCATGCACTTGGGTGGTTTACCGAGAAACTCAATTGTCAATATTTGTATAGGTTTGTTTGTTTGTTTGTTTTAATTTCCCCTCTTTGGCCAGTTAGTTACTCCTTCAATATTCTGTCCCAGACAGTCTTCTCTCAGAATGACTATGAGAGGGTATTAAGGGAAACCTCAGTTTCCACCTGTTGTAGGAATAAAAAAAATTTCTTCTCTACCATGAGTTTTTTCCCTGTGAGTCTCCTTTACTATTCATACAGAACACTTCACTTCTGATACTTCTGTTATCAAATGTGTGGAGGGTTTTCCCACATCAAGCAATTCTCTGTGACAGCAGCTGCATGTCCTACAATTCAACTCAGTTCTAATACTATCTACCGGGAGATAGTGTCAAGTTCCACAGGGTAAAGGCTCAGTCTCACAAAACTGCTCCCACCCTACTTAAAATGACAATTGCAAGAAGTATGACCGAAGATTACCCACAACTTCTGTCAGATTTGTTTACAAAATGAAGCTTCCTATAATCCCCTCTTCACGTACAATTAATTTGCCCGAGTAGGTCATAAAACTCAGAGAACCTCTTAACATTTACCACTTTATTAAAGGATATGATAAAGGATAGAGATAAACAACCAGATAAAGAGATACATGAGGCCTGGGAGGGTCCTGAGCAGGGGTGTGTCACCCTCCTGATGTTATGTGCACCAGCCTGGAAGCTCTCTGAACCTCATACTTTTGGGATTTTTATGGAGGTTTCATCACATAGGCATGATTGATGGAGTTAATGACTCCATTTTCAGCCCTTTTCCCTGCTCAAGAGAATAGGAGAGGGCTGAAAATCCCAAGCTTCTTGTCATGGCATGGTCTTTCCTGTGACCAGCTCTCATCTAGGAGCCCATCCATCCACAAGCCCACTCAGACTCAGTTTATTAGAACAAAAGATGCTCCTGGGGCACATGGGTGGCTCAGTTGGTGAAGCGTCGGACTCTTGGTTTCAGCTCAGGTCATGATTTCAGGGTCCTGGGATCAAGCCCCTTCTCAGGCTCCTCCCTCAGTGGGGAGTCTGCTTGAAGAATCTCTCCCTCTACCCCTCCCACCACGCATGTGGGCATTCTCTCTCTCTCTCAAATAAATAAGTAAATTAAAAAAAAAAAAAAATAAGAGCAAAGATGCTCCTAGGGCTCTTATCACTTAAGAATTTATAAGGGTTGAGGATCCCTGTGTCAGGAGCAGGGTCAAAGATCAAGTATTAGAAGAAGAGATGCTCCTAGTGTTCTTATCACTTAGGAAAATATCAGGGTTTTAGAAGCTCTGTGACAGGAAGGAGAGCACATAGATAGATACACATATAGATACAGATACAGATATAGATATATATCCTATTATCTCACAGAGGGTAACTCAGTTGTATGAAGTGGGGGAGAAAATATGGGGTGAGGGGAGTCTATCTGAATCATATGTAGACTTTCAAGTATTTTTTCAGTTTTCAGGCTTCCCCCACACCTCCACTTGGAATGATAAAGCAGGAGGTTATCAACAATTTACAGAACATTTGGGATTCTTTTTTTTAAGATCTTATTTATTTGAGAGACAGAGTATTTATGTTGGCTTATTGAACATAATAAAAAAACAAATGAAATGAGTAAAACATAAAAAAATATTTTATTTATTTATTTGAGAGAGAGAGAGAGAAAGAGAGAGAGCACCAGCAAGGGCAGAGGGAGAGGGAGAAGCAGACTCCCCGATGAGCAAGGAGCCAGATGCAGGGCTTGATCAGGAACCTGGAATCATGACCTGACCGAGGACAGATGCTTAACCAACTGAGCCACCCAAGTGCCCCTACTTTGGGGATTCTTAAATGAGAATCAGCACGTTTCTTCTGTTTTCTCATTGCTGATTTTGGTTCATTTTCCCAGGGCCCACGAAGTTACTAGTAACTTTTCTTATCCATCTTCCAAAATGCATTTCTGTGGTTTCCTTTCTCCTCATTATTTTGAATCTATGCTTTCTTTATCCTCCTTTTATATTTTATTAGAATTTTTAGGAAAAAAAAGGTAAAAGAATGAGATCTATCTGTAAGATTAATTCCAGACTGATTTTTAATCAACATCTCAGTCAGCCCAAATGCAATTTTATTCTGCCCTTCATTCCCATTTCCTACTAGTAAGTGCCTCTCCTAAATGAAACTAGAAATAGGAAATATATTGGAAGTATGTCTATGTCCAAAACTCTTATGGGGTTTCAATGAAGAGAAGAGGTGATGCACTTGTTTACCTCTGTGCTAGTTAAGAGCCTGGAGATTCACAGGAAAAAAAAAAAAAAAGCTTAGGGGAAGATTTGGGCCTCTTTCATCCTTGGGAAAGGTCCTAGTCTCTTGAGATTATTGAACTCCATAGCAGAAAAGTTGTACCAACCTTCCTATGTGGTCCTACGAGGACTTGCTTATCTTTCTGGTCTCGGACAATTCACATATAAACTGAACGGACGGGCAAAAAAGGTCCTCTGTAATTCTAAATCAGAGAAAGTACTAGACTTTATATCCAAGAAGACACTGGACCAGGTTTCTCCCTTTTTATGGAACATAGAACTAACAGCTTGTCCCCTAGCATGCCATTGACATATAGTGGAAGAAACAACTATGCTTTCCACTACACACAGGTTTGACGCTTCTCAAAGTATTCCAAATCTTGATCTCAAACTTCAGAGTAAATAAAACTAAGGGAAAACAAAAATAGTTGTTGATTTTAGGGGACCCAGAGGCCAAAGGAGAAAAAAAATAAAGGTCCCAAACAGGTAACTACTAGTAAAATCAAATGCCTGAAAGAGACAGATAACCAAATTAAACAACCAGCATAGTAAGATTATTTCAGACATTAAATTATGGAATCAAAAATTTTTTAATTGAAACAACATGACTTTGACAGCAATAACTTCAGCAGATGAGTTAAAAGAAAGAGCAAAGTTCATTAAGGCCCAATAAGATATTCTGGAAGATCAGATAGAAGAAATTATTCAAAGTTAAAGAGATAATGAAAATCATAATAGGCTTGGATAATTTATCCATGTGATCCTATATGTAAATAAGAGTTCATAAAGAGGAAAAAGAACAGATATAAGAAGGAAATAAATAAAGAATAATTAGACATCTTCTACTACCAAATACATATGGAAGGGAAAAAAAAACAACTGCCATTCACCTATCTTGAATTCAGAACAGATATAATTCATCCATTCTAACAAAATAAAATGTCATCATACACTCCATCTAAGAAAAGTATTCAAGAAAATTTCCAGACATACAAGGAATTAATCAGACCTCAAAGTAAGGGGAACTTTAGGTGTGAGTCAAAAAGTAATAGCTGACAATGGAATGACTACAATGAAAATTATAATATGAAAGTGCTAAATCATTTTTGCAATGAAATAGATACACTGCAAGAGAAAGTTAATAATAGTCTAGAACAAATTTTACTAAACTGTCACAGTAAAACCTGGTGTTAGGAGAGAAGAGGTAAGGGAATAAAGGTATAAAAATCTAGGTTGGAGAGTCTAAATTTATCTGTAACAAAATTACAGATATTTAGAATATAATGCAAAGGAAAACATTTCTTTTTGGAAACAGCTAAAACTATGAAAGAAAAATTTATCACCTCAATTTTTCATGATGAAAGGAGAAAGAATATAATAACCCATCTTAATGTAAGTATAATAAAAATCACGAAAGAATTTAAGAGAATTGACAAATTTAAAAGCTTAAATCAATAAATAGAAAAGTTTTGAAGAAAAAAATTTAATCTGAAGACTGGTTTCATTAAAAAGAACCTAATAGCCAAATTAAAGAAAAATGGAGAAAGCAAAATGATCAGATATTAAGTTAGGGGCACCTGGGGGGCTCAATTAGTTAAGCGTCCACCTCTTGGTTTCAGCTTAGATTGTGATCTCAGGGTCCTGGGATCAACCCCAATGTCAGGCTCCCCACTCGGTGGGGAGTCTGTTTGTGATTCTCTCTCTCTCTCTCTCTCCTTCTGTACCCCCCTGCCCCCATGTTCTCTCTCTATTTTAAAATAATAAATAAATAAATAAATCTTTTAAAAAAAGGATTATGTTTAAATATGTAACTAAAACAGGGGAGAGAATAAATTTGCATAAGAGTATAGCCTATGCAACTTCTTGGCAATAAATTTGATAATCTAAAGGAAGTAGATGATTTCCTAATAATATATTAAAGAGAAAACCTGAAAAGATCAATCATCAGAGAATGGATTGTAAATCATATTAAATTGTAGATCTCAATATTAGCATAGAAAAATTAGGAAAGAACATCCATCAAGTGTCCAACGCTGATTTCCTGGAGATGGGAAGGATGAGGAAACAGCAAGATGGGGAAGGTAGGAGGGGGAAAAACACTGCTAAAATATAAACGAGAGAGTGTCCATGAAAGTATCCAAAATATGTCCTATGATCACATTTTACTTGGAATTATGTGTTTTCAGGGTTAGCTGTGAATGTAAAGATGTATTGAAGTTGGCTGAACATAAATGAGGACCTGGTTGACTTTGCAAGCAATTTTTTTCACTAAAAGATTTCCAATACTCCTCTACTTAAGGGGCAGGGGATGGAGAGGGTGAGGGAAAAAGGAAACAATATAAACTGTATTGCTTCATGTCATTTTTCTGAATTGGTGCTTCTTCATAGGACATAACACTCAGTCAAAAGTGTGGTGCGCTGTTGCTTTCATTTCGATAACCGTGAACCTGGTGGTGTTGGCTGGACTGGGGAGCCTGGGCCTGCTGTGTAAGTTTCCACTTTTCTCGGAGCCTGTCGATTGCTTCTATCAGGCATATTGCAAATGAATCCAAGTCCTAAGACATATCCATGTAATATTTCCAGATTAATAGACAGGAAAACATGTTTCATTACTGTAGGACCATATCATATTAGTCATTGTCTTGAGGATATTTTAATATCAGATTCCCTTAGTGGCAACTACTCATGGCAGAATCATGCTAAAGATAGGAATGTAAAGCCTATTTTTTTCTAGAAATTGTGAAATCAATACAACAACAAAAATACAACTAATTATAGCCTGAGAGTGTTCATGATGATTTCATATGTTTAAAGCAAATTCTCCATTCTCCATGTATTTTCTTCTTGTCCAATTCATTCTAATTGCAAACATCCTTCAAAATGGCATTATCATACTTGATTTTTTTTTCCTAATTCCTTCATTAATAGCCAGTTATTTTCTCCTAGGAATCACACCAATTTCAGGTGAGTATGAGCTGGTTTCATGGTGCTGCCTTTTGAAAGATAATTTCTCCCAAATGATTTTTTTTTTTTCCTAAAACTTCTATAACTGTTCTTGACAATAGCGTAGTAATTGGTGGGCAGGGTTTTCTCCTCCAATATAATGCAGGCTTCATAAGGGCACAGATTATGGCTTATTCATCTTTGGTATTCTTTGACTGAATGAATGTGTTAAGTGAGTAAATGAGTGAGTTCATGAACAAATAAATAAATAAACAGAAATGAGCAGGCTTTTTAATATCAAAGCTGAAGTATCTCTGTAAGAAAAGGAAAATTCTCAATCCACCCTTATCAGCAGTTTGTTCCACATTTAAGAAAAAAGGGAATCTCAAGTACTTTAAAATATATTTTCTCAATAAAGATCTAAAGCATGTACATTGCCAAAACTTCAAAATACAAAGAAGGACAAGAAACTAAAAGCAATTGGTATCTGCCAACGGGAGGTAAAAGCTATTAAAATATAAAAACATGCATTAATATCTTTGGAATCATAGAGTAGATATCATTTATATCAATATTTTGTTTAATAATTTAAATACTCTTATAACATATTACTTAACATTTTTGAGTACTAATGTTTTCCCAAGCTTTTCACATATAAATTATGGTTATATCTGTCCAAGAAACTCAAATTACAGCACATAGGCTCACCAGTATGTTATGGTACCTCCTAACCTCACAAATGTGAGATTACTATACATTAATTACTGAATTACATCATCTTTTATTTTGAAATCTCTGCTTCACATGGATCTTTCTTGTTTTTTTATTTTTAAACATTTTTGGGCATTTCCCTCAATAAGGAACTAGTGCTCTATTGAGTAACATAAAACCTTTTTATCTCAAATAAATTTTCATCTTAAAAGTACATGCAGTTAGTATTTTATACATATGTAGATACCATTTTAATATGAGTATTCCATTAAATTTTTAAATAATCATTGTGATATTAATATAATTTATTAGAAAACTTTGACTATGTTAAAGTCATTAATCTCCTGATATGAATTATAGATTACTGGAAACTCATCTTCAACAACAGAACAGCAAATGATATTGAACAAAGCAAAATACAACAGTTGGAGGAAAATGTAACACTATGCATGAATATGTATAATAATGCCTCAAATGAGCATATCATTTTCAAAAATATAACACAAAACACATTAGAAGAGCTGAACAACTTTACCTTAGAATACTATGAAGACTTAAAGAAGAAGGAAAATGGTGAGTGAAATGGTCTCTTGTTTCATCTAGTCTCATCCCTAACCAGGTTCTCCATTTTTTCCTAGACATTTTACAGGGTTCGAAATCTTGAAATATATCTGAAATAAAGAAAACATGGAAATACAGTAATCATTTACAAATTCTTGTATACAAAACATTTTTTGTCTTTTTTGACTGAGTTTCTTTATGTTATGTTTAAATATTATTTTATCAAACTAATATTTCTCTCTCTCTCTCTTTTCCTCTATCTTTCTTGGGTTAGATTCAGTTTGTTTTTTAATTCCTTCTTTCTTTCTTCTTTTACACTCACATTTTACATTCTCATTTTAATGGAGTTCAGCTATAATGGAGTTTAGCTGGTATGTGGGAGATAAATGTTCTGTCTTCTTGCATGCAAAAGGTTTATTTTGGCTAGGTATAAATTCAAAGGTTAAAAATTAATTTCTTAGTGAGTATTGAGAGTTGCCTCACTGTTTCTAGCAAACAATGTTGTTAAGAAGTCTGTTCCCAGTGTAATTTCATCCCATAAAAATGACCTGACTTTAGCTTTTTTTTTTTAAAGATTTTATTTATTTATTTGAGAGAGAGAGGAAAGAGAGAGAGCACAGGAGAGGAGAGGAGGGGCAGAGGGAGGGGGAGAAGCAGACTCCCCACTGAGCAGGGAGCCCAACCCGGGGCTAGATCCCAGGACCCTGGGATGATGACCTGAGCAGACGGCAGACACTTGAACTGAGCCACCCAGGCACCCCTGACTTTATCTTTTAAGATATCTTATTCATTTTCAGGAGCTGAAATTTTAGGATATTCTGGGTATGAGTGCTTTTTAACTGCTGTGCACTCTGTGGACTTCTCAGTCTGAAAGTTTATGTCTTTTAAATTTAGGAAAAACACACTCTATTACTTCTAAGTTCTATTTCCTGTTCTTTCCGTGATTTCTCTTCAAATGTTCAGATTTGCAGATTTTCTCTTTTCCTCTGTATTTTCTTTTTTTTTTTAAGATTCCTTTTTAAATCTTCCTACTGATTATTATTTCAACAATCATATTTTTAATCTGATAAAACCTTACATGATTCTTGAGAGTTCTGGTTTTTGTAGCATCCTGTTCTTACCTTATGTTTATAATATCTTTTGGAGTCCTCTAAGTATATTAATTAGAGGGGTATTTTACAATATCACTCTCCTCTTTCCTAAATTCATTTTTGGGCAGGAGGGGGAAGTTTTTTCCTTTCCTTTCTATCCTTTTCTTCTTCTTTTTAAAATATTTTTCATAAAAATTCTCTTTCATGTGCAGGTGCTCCTATATACCTTATGATCCTTGCTGAGAGAATAGATGGTTGGTGTGGGTTGGCTCCATTGTTATTGAAAGAGGATAGTTTTCCCATTAGATCTCTTTGAAAGTGACAAATCTGTCTGGATAGTTTAAGGGTGGAAGCCCAAGATGGAGTGTATGAACAGGCAACTTTCCTTTTCAAATGCGACTGGATATAAACGATAATCACAACAATCACAGTGGAAACCTAGGCTTTTCCAGACAGTTCATCCAATTTCTTCAGAGAGGAGCCATGTCCTTTCCCCTTCCCAAAATTCTATACCTTCTCACTGATTTTTCTTCCCTCTTTTCTTCACTCTTTCCTTTCTTATCTTCTTTCATTAAGAATGAATGAAAGAAAGAACGAAAGAAAGAAAGAAAGAAAGAAGAAAAGAAGGAAGGAAGGAGGAAGGAGGGAAGGAAGGAAAAGAAAGAGAAGGAAAGAAAGAAAGAAAGAGAAAAAAAAAGAAAGAAAGAAAAAGAAAGAAAGAAAGAAAGAAGAAAGAAAGAAACTTCACACTATGTGTCAACACTTGGGAGACCTTCAAGAATATTAAGTCTTATGCACAACAGTAATAATTATCCCTTGTCTTGAGTAACTCATGGTATGATAGAAGCAGACAACTAAACAGAAAATTACAATTCAGTGTAATAAGTGTCCGTAAACATAAATATGTAATGCAAGAAACAATATAGTTGGAAGAAACAATTGAGATTGGGTGGGGGTGTAATATTCAATGCTGGGAGTGGAAGCATATTGGGATAAAATTGGTGACGGATAGCATGGGGTGCTCAGAAAATTCAAGGTATTCAAAGTGAATGGCTGACAGGAAGCTAAGTGAACTAATAGATAAGATTGGAGTGTCATGAGTGTTCCCATAGATAATGGGGAGGGTTTGAATTTTCCCCTGAAAGCTGCAGAAAAATATTGGACCACTTAAAGCAGAGTCTGATAGAAAGATCACTGGAAACAAGGAGGTGATAAGGTTTCTGTAAAAAAAAAAAAAAAAAAAAATTAGCAAACTAGAGATAGACTATAGTCTTGTTGCAGCAATCCAAACATATTGAAGTTTTCTCTGAGTGCTTTTAATAATCCCTTCATCATTTTTCTTCCTCTCAACTATGATTTTCCTTCTGTCTTCAGATTATTCCAGATCCAAATCCCATTCCATTTCATTATTTATTTATTTATTTTTTAATGGAGAAGTCATACGGTCACATTCTCATCACCTCTTACCCATATTTCAGTAACTTCCTAGTTCCAGCCTTCCAAGCTTCTTCCATTAAACACATCCTCACACTGTTTCCAGATCACTCTTTAGAAAGCCTCTGACCATATCACCGGAATTTACAAAAAGCTTACATATATATATATATATATATATATATATATATATCACAAATTAATTATAATTTCCATTTTAATTCAGTGGCAATGAATAATTTATATAATAATTGTAATACAATGGCTATCGATGTGCATTATAAGATTCCTTTGAGTTGATACAGTTTTATAATAAAATAGCCATTCCCTTTCAGATCGCATTCTCTTCCTTCTCTCATATTACAAGCATTCATAACACTCAATATGTAACGTTGGTTAGTCATTTCAATAGGTAATGCAAATGGTTGTAAATTCTGATATATATGCTAATTTATAGTATATCTGTGCATACATATTATGCTTATGTGTGTATCAGTATTGTATCTTTAAAGACCTTCCTCATGTGTTTTCCAGATGTCAGATTTCACTCATGTTCGGAGTCATGTATGTGGTATGGAAATGGAAGCCAATGTCATGACCAGATGAATATGGGCAATAAGACAAATTGCAACCAAACCCAGGTCTGTGTTATGATTTGGGGGACATCTACAGAAAGTTTTTAGTATTGTTAAGATACAAGTAAGGAGAATTTGGGTGACAACCTTAGTCCTTGGCTATTCCTAATAAATAGCCTTCATGCCCTTTACTTTTGCCCCCCCCCCCCCCGTTTGAGCAGAGTTATTGGGGAATTCTGCTATCACAGGTTCAAATGGCAAGTATGTACAATTTTAAGAGTGATCGGTCCATGAGACCTATCACAACAGGTAAGCTAAGGAACTTTATTTCCTTGGTATTTCTTATTCCCTGTGTTTTCTGGTTCTTGCAGAATCAGAAAGGAGAGAGCAATGATTTATTTTCAGCTGTGAGGCATATTTTAATTGGCCATTGATACAAATTAAATCATGGCATTCTCTTCTCCCTTAGAGTTGTTGTCCACTGATGAAAAATTATACTCTCAGCCATAATGTACTTGGCACAATCCTGCATATGACCTATCTTATCGTCACATATCACTACCCTAATTAATGTTATTAGTTAAAATGCAAAGAAACAAATCAGGTAAATGTACTGCAATGCTCATGATTATTTTGCTGTTGCTTTTCTTAATATTTGAGTGTAGAAAAAAATACCACATTTCCAACTGTAGAATGCTAAAACCCTTACAATCCAGCACAATATGTTTGTTTAATGTATATATAGCATGCTTCAACCAACCAGATTTTGTCATTAGCATTTACTTGAATGTGGTTCATGCCTCTGTGATTTTTGCCCTTTATAGTTGTATTACCTGAATTATTATTCTGTCTCTTTTGAACTCGATTAATCCAATTCAGTTTTCAAGTTTCAGCCTCATTGCTTCTTTAAAATTTTGCTTCCATCACACGAAACTCAATTAATGTCTTTCTCTTTCATATTCCCACAGCATTACATTTTTAGTTAACAGCTATGAGTGTGTGTGTGTTCTGCTAGAGTTTTAGCTCCTTGGAGATAGAAAACATGTCTTGCTCATTATTGTATATCCATTTATGATACTGAAAACACCTTAAGCCTGGCTGAAGTACAAGTTTTTCAATATCTTGATTTTTTTAAAAATTGGGGTTTTTTTTCTGTAGGCAAAGGGAATACTTAGAATGTCATAGAGGAGATTTTTCATGATTTTAGCATATTATTTTGCTAATTTACGTTTTTGAGAAAAGAGACATCTGAATCAAGAGAAACAGTTAAAAAACAGTTAAGGAATTAAGAAAAAATAAAATTGTTTCATGCCACAACCTAATTAGAGATGAGGTATGAAGGAAAGAGCAGACTATGAGAATTTAAGTTTTTTGTCTTGAATTTATTCACAAGAAAAAATGATCAGTTATACGTATGGTATTTTTGTGTTTGGGACTGATATTAAGTATAAATTTTAATAGGTCAAATTTATGGTGCTTGTGAGAATGACATGGACATAAAATGCCTTTGGGGTTGGAGCTGAATGGGAGATGACTGTATTGAAGATTTTAAAAATTTGCCCACACATAATTTTATTAAACAGTCATTATCAAATATTTACTAACGATTACTATGTACTTTTACTATGTACAAGGGGAATTTGAGCCTGGTAAGTTTTGATCTATAGATTAGGCGATAATATCCAAAATAAATTAGTAGATTAAGAAAAGAAGAAGCCAAAGGATAGAATCCTAGATATCCACACTATAAATGGGGCAGGAAATTAGGAAAACTAGCACAGGTGTTTAAGAATAAGTGAGTAAAGAAAGAAGGGGAACAATAGAAGGTGTGATGCCATGGGAGCTAATGGAGAGAAGAGTTTCAAGAATAATGTAATTAACACTGAAAACACCTCCAGGAGGCTAAATAATACATACAGGTAATGACAAATCTTATTTATTACATGCCTACTATAAGTCACAAACTGGAAAAGATGTTTTATTTAAGCACAAAACAATCTGCAATATCAGTTCCATTATATCTAAATTTCAGGTTAGGAAACTGAAGTTCATAGAGGATAAGTAAATTTCTTAAGGTCACATGAATAAGTAGCAGACCGAAGTCTCAAAGCCTGGTTTGCCTACCTGCAAAGCCCAAGATATGTTTAAAAGTAAAAAGTTAGTTGACAATTAAAAAACAACTCTGGCAAGAATGTTACAAATGAAGTAATATGGGTTACATACTGATAACATTATTATTCAAAAAAATATGGCTTAAGTGTTTACTCAGGTCTACAGCATGGACTACATGCTGAGGATATAACAAAAATCCATACCCTTATAAACCTTAGAGAAGCTTATAATCTAAGGTGAATCAAGACAATAAATCAGTAATTAACAAATTATTAAACTGCAATTATTATGTTACATATACCAAAAAAAATAAAAGACAGTGCTCAAAGGAGATAGTTAGAAATGGCTTGAAATCCAAAGGACAAAGAAACAATAAAATCAAGTTTAAACTCCAGATTTTCTCTTAAGCATCTTGAAAGTTAATGGAAGATAAGCTATCTTTTATATCTCAAGAAAAATTTACAGTACCAGGAAGAGTAGGGCCCAACAAAGAGGGAAAGATTTAAAGAGTAGGATAGAGATAGGTAAATTGGAAAAGAGTGGAGGGCCTCATTGGAAAGGCTAGTCCTAAATGAATGGGAACCCACTCCACAGTCAATGTGGAACCTCTGCCTCTACAGGCATGGTGGTGTCTGGAGGAATGGGGACTTAGCTCATCTGATGACTTCTCTTGTTGCCTATCATCTGCTCAATGTTAGAGTGTGAGGGTGTTAAAAGGAAGCTTGAGAAGAATAAAGGTTTTAAAATTCCACTGAGGGAAAGGGGACAAGGAAACAAGAAATGAAATGATTATTGAGTGGAATTTTGATGATATGAATCTGATTCTGTAGCATTTGAATTAGCTCCCATTGGTACAAAGGAGCAGTAACTGATGTTTTTTGGTTTGTTC
Source organism: Phoca vitulina (assembly GCF_004348235.1). NCBI lineage: Eukaryota > Metazoa > Chordata > Mammalia > Carnivora > Phocidae > Phoca > Phoca vitulina. The sequence continues at coordinate 9,878,729 of NW_022589762.1, forward strand.
ATTTATAGCTGTTCTTTAAATGTCTTCCATCACCTTTCCCCTGGATGGATCTGAATTGTTCTCTCAAGAACAGAAATCAGGAAGAAGAAAGGGTTTTAAAATTTTGCATTGTGACATGTGAGTTAACCTGTCACTTGCTTCTTGTCAATGATAAAGGAAATCCAGTATGTTAATTTTGAAGATGTCTCTCTGACAGCCATCCTCCATATGTGGTCAAAATGTATCAAAAGAAGGTAAAATATTTCTGAGAGCATTTGCCTGTAGCTCAGGCAGTTCTTTTTCAGCAAAATATCTGTTCAATATAGAAGGAGTTCATGGATTTGAGAGCCCAGAAGGTAGAAATTCAGAAACTCTGTTATGCTTCCCTGTCCTTCTTTTCACACTCCTAGTCTACGCTTTCCTAAGGCCCTAAGGAGTGGAGAGAAGGTACAAAGACAAAGTCAAATCAGGGTCAAGGATATTACCCTGTGTGATACAAAATAGAATGGGAATCACCATAACTATATGATTTGTTGTCCAAACCTGAACACTTTGAGAATAAAAGGAATCACTATTGATAATTGCATTAAGACACCGGGCATGAATCTGAAGTGTCCTGGGCATACCCAGATTTTTCAACGACCTCTTGGGTGGAATTGTCAAGGAAAGACCCAGAGGTAGCTTTGGGCCCTAGACAGTTGAGGGTTCTGGTGAATCACCATAGTTATTTTCACTTTGGTCTCTTTTAACTAAAATAATCTGACAAGAAAAGAATAAGTTTTGGCAATAATAGATTGGACTCTTAGGTAATTGTTTATTTTTCAAACTAAAGCACACAATTCATTTTTTTTTTTTTTTTTGGTTACAGGTGTGACCCCAATAAATATGTCAACTGCTGGAAACATGTAACTTTCAAAGAAAATGAAATGATTGGAAAATCTAATAACCCTAGTAGTTATCATTTGTGAAAATAAAGTAGCTAGATCAAATTTTTAATTGTAGCTAAATGCAAACACTCCTAGTTTACTGTAATAGCGTACAAGATAAAGATGACCATGTAAGCTGAAACTTTGGACAATCGATCTCAGAATCCAAGGGAAACATTTTTGATTGTTTTACGACATTTAAAACTTTTTTTTGTCAAAACATTAAAAACTTCTTGCCATTGGTTAAATGTGTAGGGAAGTGAAAAAAAAGTAAAATAATATTATGTGGTATGTTTTAATTTAAAATATTAGAAACATTGAGGATTAAAGTGGTTTCTCTCATTTATCAAGAGCAGCAAGAGGAGTGCTACAACTCCTTTTTGTGACAGAACTTACGATACAGGTTGAACATCTTTTCCATGCCTTGGCAACTTGTCCTACTTCTTTCTAAGTTAGGATCAGCTTTTAACTGTTTAGCCTTTGTGATGTCAAAGACATGAAAGATTTCCAACAGTTCCTTTAATGTGAAGTTTTTTGCTGGCATCACTTCCTGAAGGCAGCTTCATCTCCTCCAGCACAACTCCTTTCCTCATTTGTGCCAAGAAATTGTCTTCAGGAAGTTCCTCAGTTTTTCAGGAATTTCAGAGTCCTCCGAGACTCTGAAATGATGGTTGTATCAATTTTCTCATGGTCAGCTATTTCTTCTTTTTTATTATCTTTTAATTTTTAAAAAATTTTTTTGTTATTGAAGTATCATTGACAGCTGTTTTGTCTTTAACTCTGTTTCAATTCAATTCACATTCTGCAAAGTCATTTGCATGGTGTGGAAAAAGCTCTTGTCTATTATAAGGATATTCTGTTACCTCCTGCCAAGATGTTTGAGTATTTTCAGCTTACGCTTTCTATACTATTTCTTCTAAAACTCAGCTAAAGAAATTGCATAATCTCCAGTTGGAGTATCAATAGTCTACAAGGTTTTTTGTGTTTTTTTATTATGTTATGTTAATCACCACCCATTACATCATTAGTTTTTGATGTAGTGTTCCATGATTCATTGTTTGCATGTAACACCCAGTGCTCCATTCAATAGTCTACAAGGTTTTAAAAGCTTAAACAACTCCTTAGATTAATGAAGTTGTATTTGGTGGTATAACAAATTTTCACATTTTATCTCAAGACCCTACGAGAATCAGTGGAAGTGCTTTAGAATTTAAATTATCTTGTCTAAAGTATCTCCACAACTGAGAAGCAAAGAGGAAAAACAACTGTATGCTTTACTAACAATATGTAAATGGAATAAGAGATTCTCAGTGACCAATCATGGACAGACCTTGAAAGAAGAGACAAGAGTGGTCATTTATCATAATGAGCATCTGTTACTTATGTAGCAGGAATGTTTGTACTTTATGCAATTACTCACAATATATTGTAGTAAATGAAAACTGAACTATGTTGTTGGGGGACTGGTGTTATTTAAGTGAACCATGATCACTGAAATCTGTGCTATGGGAACCATGGAAAACAAGAACTATCTGTGCTTCCAATACAATTTGTAACTGCATAATTTGAGTACCTCCGTTGAATCCTGTAAATTATAGCAATTTTTAAATTCAATTAATATCTACCTTAATTTTGCTATTATGTTTGTATAGGATACTGGATATAGAAATAATGACCTTGTCTCTTCCCTCAAGCTGTTCAGCGCGCACCTATAAGATATTAGTAAAAAATCATTTCTTATTTACTTTTAACTCAGATGTTATGCAACTTGGTTAAAAATGCTTCAGTGTTGGGGCGCCTGGGTGGCTCAGTTGGTTAAGCAACTGCCTTCGGCTCAGGTCATGATCCTGGAGTCCCGCATCGGGCTCCCGGCTCAGCGAGGAGCCTGCTTCTCCCTCTGACCCTCCCCCCTCTCATGTACTCTCTCTCATTCTCGCTTTCTCAAATAAATAAATAAATCTTAAAAAAAAAAATGCTTCAGTGTTTTTTGCTTAAAAACTACTTGATTTCTCTTTAGCTTTCTTTTTAGTAGCATTCATTCTTTGTGCTACTACAAACTTCATATAAATTTCATGTTCCTGGAAACTTAGGCAACTGAGGACTTCTAACATTTACTCCATAATCATACTTCCTCTCCATGTTTTACTGGATTAGCCTCTATTCATTTCCTAAGTATGTCTTTCTGGATAATTATATCTGGTATCCTCACAGATAAGGGAAAAATTTTGATAGACTTAAATAGCTACTTCTGATTTAAGAAGAAGCAAGAGAAGGTGGTGGAAGAGGAGAAAAAGGGGAAAACTAAGTGAATTAGAATGGTAGATTATTTCCTTAATATGTTAATGATTATATATGTAAAATTACCACCAAAATGAAACAAAATAGTGATTCTATGTATTTTGTGTTCACCAAAATGAGTTTATCACCATTATTATTTAACACTGTCCCAGAAGGCTAGCAAGTGAAACAGAGAAAAATTAAAAGATTAGCGACAACTGATTATAAAAGATAAAATATTAATTGTGAAATGTAGAAAATACAATGTTGAAAAAAATGGCTGAAAGTTATGACATAATATTATCAAGTTGGCCACTCTCATGACAAATAGCCAAGACATATTGTTTATTATATACAAGTAAAAAAAGTCTTAGAATAACAAACTGTTCTAATGAGAGAAAAGGTATTTACCAACATAACAACAAATATATAAAACTCATATGAAAAAATTAATAGTGAATATGAAATGATGAAGATTTAAAACTATAGTAAAAGATATTAAAATGACTTGAACAAAAAGAGTAATGTAACTTATTCTTGGATAGAAATTTCAAATTTGTAAAAATATTACTCCTCTCAGATTCATCAATAAATGAAGTGCAGTCAAAATATATATTCTGGAAAACATCCATAAAATTAGTTTTTTACTGGAAAACATGCTTAAAAATCCACTATGATGGAAAACATTTCATTCTTAAAAAAAAAAAGAAAAAATTTCTCTTCTTCCTGTTATTGGTAGTTCTGAACGTTATATATTCCCCCCCCCCATGGGGTAAAAAGGTACCTAAGTATATGATTAAAAGTGGGAATATAGGGGACAGAAATCAGGTATCGGCAGTTTTTCCATTTTCATTTGTGTGTGAATTTTTAATATAAATGTGGGCACATAAAGCATTAATGCAAGTCAAAATGTTTCAGTGAACACATTTCAGCAGTTCAACTTTATAACAATCATAAATAAACCTGTTAAATTTTTCTGGACAATGCCAACATTTGGAGTTTTTTGAAACAAGTAAATTTCTTACTGACAGCAACTAAATGGTGTTTGAGGCATTTTTATCATGCAGCAGATTCTTTCTATTCACTATACTTTTCTAACTGACTTGTCCTACATGCAAGTACGTATTTTTAATGTTGTCTGTCTTCTGTGCTGTTCCTGTAAATTTGTTATTAAAATACATTAAACTAAAAAAAAAGTAAGAAAATTGAATTCTTTTCATATGTAATTCAATGCTGATTCTGGCTAGGAAGCAGACTAGCTTTCGTTAATATCGCATGTATTTCCTAGAATTTCCTAGAGTAAACGTGTTATTTCTGATATTTAAAAAAATAAGTTCAAATAATAAATAAAAGTCAACATCTAAAAAAAAAAAAGTCAACATCTGAGGTGTGCTCTGTTTTGTATTCATCTTATCCTTTTTCTCCAGACCATTACATACTCTTATCAATGAGAAATCTATGAAGGCTTTCTCAGGATAAGGTTGATACTTAAGGAATTTATGATCTAGCCTAATCCTCTCTCTTACTCTTATGACGAAAATACTTTCATTCACTAAAATTAAGTTTTACATATGAAAAAATTCATTCAAGCCCTTAATAAGAAAAATGCAAATAACAAGTATTCTGAGTGTGACAAATATTCCACTGGTGAGATTGTGGGGGAAACAGGGAACTCACACACAACTGGGGGAACTGAAAGATGATGAAACTCCCAGTGCGAATCTTGCAAAATGACATATGCATTTACTCTTTGACCCTGAAATTCTACTTTTAGGAAATTATAAGCAAAGTAGAGTGACGAACAACAACAAAAAAAAGACTGTATGCGTAAGGCTATGCGTAACAGCATTGTTGGTTCTCTGTAGTAAGAAAAGTAGCAGTAACTCAAATGTGCATCAATAGCTGACTAGTTGAACAAACTTTGTAAATTCATACAATGAAGTAATACGTCACTTAAAAGCAATGAGGAAGAGCCCATCGCTTATGTGGTGTGAGGTTATTTTCAAGAGATATTATTATAATGAAAACAGCAAGAAGGAGAACAATGTTTATAGTATGTAACTTTTTGCTTAGGAAAGTGTGGAGAGGACTACAATTTAAATACAGACATACATACACACATACATATGGGTACTTGTTTTAGATTTTTTTAAAAGAAATAATTATAGGACAAACCACAACTAATAAAAATGAAGGAAAGGGATAGGAGATTATAATGAAAGCTAGATTTGCATTATAGTTTTGACTTTAGACCTATAAATATTTTATATGTCAAAATTAAAAAGGCAATTTCTAAAAAAAAAGGACCAAATTGAAGTAAATAATCTTAAACATATACCAGTTCTGCAGCATAAGCACCCAGACAAGAATTATTTTAAGTGATATTAAAATAGAGTATTTGATTGTATCTCCCTGGTGAGATAGATCACAACAAAAAAATGAGAGAATTGTGAATTTACTGAATATTTGCCAGTGGGAGGTAAGATACCAAGATATATTTTATCTGGCAAATTGGCATGATTGAATTTTCTGGGTATTTTAGAGGAGGTAGGGCTTGAAAGTTAAGTCAAATTATAGAAAGATATGTTTTCACACATTATTTTTTTCCTGTAGAAATTTGATTCTGCTGCATTTGCAAATGCAATCTTTCAGAATCATAAAAGACTAAGATATTATTACCACATGTGCTTCATTCTGGTCCTGCTAGGATAATTTCTTATTAGGAAATATGTTCATAGAATTGATTCTACTACAAGACTTGTGATAGAACAAAACACTATTATCTTTAGGACTACTGAAGTGCCCTTCAGAATAGCAATAACCACAAAAAATCCAACATATTTCTTGCAATTTTGCTCACCAATTATAATGTGGTGGGTTTTTCCCCATACCACCAAGCAATCGGATACCAGGTGGGTGTCCTACAATTCAACTCAATTCTGACACTATCTGCCCTGAGATAGTGTCAGATACCATAGATTAAGGGCTCAGTCCCACAAGATTGCCTCCAATCCAGATGCTAATTGCAAGCCCGGGTTGTTACCTATGCTTCTGATTGACTTGCTGTAAATCAAAGGTTGCCTGGATCCCTTTCTTGGGTTCCATTAACTTGCTAGAGTGGTTCACAGAACTCAGGAAATCAGTTTACTTACTAGATACCAGTTTATTACAAAGGACATTAAAGGATACCGGTCAACAGCCAGATGAAGAGATACATATGGCGAGGTCCCGAAAAATGATCTTCTATTCCTGTGGCATTTGGTATTTAGGGCCAGGCACAGTGGCAGGTGGAAGCTTTCTGATTTACCAACCTGGAAGTTCTCGAACTCTTTCTTTTTGGGTTTTTACAGAGATTTCACTGCTTAGGCATACTTGATTAAATCACTGACCATAGGCAGATTCAACCTCCAGCCTGTCACCCTCCCCGGAAATCATGGGGTGGGACTGAAAGTTCTAACCCTCATTTCACCAGTTGGTTCCCCTGGCAACCACTGCTCCCCTCCCCCACTCCCCAGCCCAGGGGATTTCCAAAAATCACTTCATTAACATAACCTCTGTCTTGCAAGTCCTGGTTGAAAGAAACTTGTTATGAATAACAGACACCCATTTCCGGTCTCTGAGGTGACTTGATTTCAGGAAGTGAGGACAAGAGACCAAATGTTTTAACAAAAGATGTTCCGTTGCATTTATCACCTAAGAAATTCCAAGGAATTTAGGAGCTGTAAGCCAGAAACTGTAGATGGAAGACCAAAATATATATTTATTATAAACCACAGTATCACACTTGAAAATAATATTCATGAAAAACGTGCTTTAAAAAAACTGAAAGTTTCTGGGGTGCCTGGGTGGCTCAGTCGTTAAGCGTCTGCCTTCGGCTCAGGTCATGATCCCAAGGTTCTGGGATCCAGCCCCACATCGGGCTCCCTGCTCGGCGGGAAGCCTGCTTCTCCCTCTCCCACTGCCCCCACTTGTGCTCCCTCTCTCGCTGTGTCTCTCTCTGTCAAATAAATAAATAAAATCTTTAAAAAAAAATAAACAAATAAATAAAATTAAAAAACTGAAAGTTTCTAAAGACACTTTCAGTTTCTAGTAATAACTGACTACTCTAGTCATAATAATCTGAAAAATATTAAAAGCTAACTAAAAATTGTAAAATTCTTAAAAGTAACAGTAAGGGAACTTCAGTCATACTTAAGATCACCAGTGATCATAAAATTGCCAATTAAGTAAGCAATTTTCAATCCTAGAGCATTTCACACTATGGATAACTACAGATAACTCATGTCTCTTTGAAATTCTCATTTTTAACCTCACTCATGGTAGTCATACTGCTTTACTGACTACTTTTCTATGTCTTTGGACTTCTCCCTCTCTCTCTCTCCAGTCTTTCCTTGAAGTTCTATTTAGACTTTCTTCTTTTTACAAGTGCTATTTTCTTAATATGCCAAATATATTAACATTTATTTAAGTGGGGATGAAGCTCACATCATTATCTCAAGCAGTCCTCTCTCCTAACATCCAGAGCAAGCTTTTTATCTACCTAATTAAACAGTTTTCTCTGGTTAATCCAAAGGAGCACCAAACTAAATAAAGACAAGTTTATTATACCAACTCTTATTTTTTCAGTGTAAAAATATAAGAAGCATTGTTTCCTACCTCAATTTTACCCCCTCCTGTAGCAAGCCAAATAATATCTAATTTAGGAACTTTATTCTATTCTTGTGTATCTTATCACATTCTCCACTTTAGCTTATTCTAAGTCCTAATCATCTCTCACCATTAATAATGCAGTTTTGCATGTTTCCTCTATCCTAACTCCCATTTATTAGATTAATCTTTCTTTAAAAAATCAGAAAATTTTAAATCCCTAATTAATGTATTTCATTAGATATAGCTTAATTTTTAGCAAGTTTTATAAGGAGTACCATGACATCGATACACATAGAACTATGCCCAAGCATATTAAATTATATAAATGTCCATGATCTGGACACAGGATCCTCTTACTCTTATGTCTTTATGCTATTTGCATAGGAAACCATCAGTCTGAGATAACTCACACCTCCGTAATCTTTTCAGGTATTCCCTATTTTCCACCTTATATACAACTCTAGTGTAATATAGTTTTGATTTTAGGGTGCTGGGCTAGCTCATTTGAAGAGCATGTGACTCTTGATTTTAGGGTTGTGAGTTTGAGCCCCATATTGGGTGTAGAGATTACTAAAAAAATAAACTTAAAAAAATAGTTTTGTTGTCTTCCATCCTTTTGTCTCCTCTCCCAGAGCATCCTGCATATCTGGCATATAAAGCTCTCAATCATATGGAAAGAAACAAATCCCCAGTGCTATTATGTACCACACTCCTTCATAAAATAAGTTCCTATCATGCTTACTTTCCTAAAGCCCACCAAATGGATATCTTACCTCCAAGCCTTTGCCTATGCTGCTCCTTGCAACTTTAATACTATACTTTATATTTGCCTGATTAATTCCTAATCATCCTTCCAAACCTAGTGAAGGTGATTTAATGTTAGTGGAACATATCAAAATCATGTGGCCAATCAAAATAAACTTAAGTCACATTATTAATTAATGTTTGAGAAAAGATACAGAGTGATGATCTCTTGCAATAGCAATAGATAGAAAAAAAACTTTACTATACTTCATTTTTAATTTTCAATAAAGAAAGAAGATTTTTAAATATTTTAATTTTACATATCTACCTTCCAACCATCCCAATTCAGGCAAGCTGTTTGTTGATTACAAACAAATACGTAGATACAATTTTGTTGTTATTATTTGAATTCTTAAGAATGAGAAATATAGAACATGCATTTAAGTTCAGTCCAGAAAATGTTTGCTATATGTTTGCCTTACTCAGATCTAGTAGAGTCCTTTAGAAATACTTGTTTCTCAAAGAATGGTTTTGAAGACAGAAGAAAGACACTGACTCAAGGTATTGTGAAATTTGGGGGACTTAGCACAGAGGATGTCTTTGATGACTCAATCTTTTTCTCACACCAAATACCTTCATTTTGTCTGAGGAAATTCCCTTACAGTATGCATACAATTTAGAATAAGCAGAGAGAAGAATGAATATTTAAGGCTAGATTAAAGGGGAATATGAAAACAAATTTTCGCAAATGAATTTGTATTGCTTTCAAATACAGTAAGTGGACAAAATAAATTTTCTTTGGGGTATTAAAAATGCAAAATTTTAATATAAAAGATTGGAAAGAACAGTTTTCTTTTTCTTTTTTTTTTTTTACAGATTAGAAATACTTATATTAAGTTTTCTATTTAACATCTCATTCTCAATAGATCAAATATTCTACCATGGATATATTTTACAGAAAACTTTTGCACAGCTGTTCCCTAAAAGCTATATTTATAATCTTCATTTCTTACTTTACAACTATTGCAATTCATACATTTTACTCTACATTTCTTAAGTAGCATCTTCTACTGTACACTCCTTAGTCCTATGTTAAGAGTCATGGGCTTCACATAGATATAAAATCCAAGGATTCTATCCTATTCATGACTGCTTTAGCAGAGCTTGGAAAAGTTTTTCAGCATAAGAAAAAATAATTTTTTCTAAGGAGTTGGGTGATGATAGAATTTTTTAATGATACTAAGTTTTAGTGAAGTGACAGAACAAAACTGATCTCAGGGAAAGTAGAAAAATGTATTTCCCATAATTAGCTTTCATTTTAGACCTTAGCCTTTGCCTTAAATCAAGACTATCCTTCCTATTTTCATAAAGAATAGAATAAAAGGAAAAGGTGGAAGAAGACAAGTGTGAAGAATTACTGATGAGAAAGGTAATTACAAGGCCAACTTGAAATTTAAATCACAACTAAGGATGGAAGCATAAGAAGTGAAGTTTCTGAACTTTGCTGAGGACCTGCAACAATAAGAAATAAGATCTGAAAAAGTTCTGTAGTACAACAGTAAATTAAATGGACAAAAATCCCCACACTCTGTATTTTTAAACATTAAACATACATTCTCCCAGTTTATCAATCATGTATTAATTATTTTCTATGGTGTTCTTTGAAAAGAAATGCTTAATGTTGCATTTTCTCTAATATTTTAATTTTCTCATTTAGTTTGAATGTGAAGTTTAGCTTCATGTATAATGCAAAACTAGGAACTACCTCTAATTTTACACCTTTATTGCTAGAATTCTATGCATGTTGTAATTTTTAAGCATTACATCAAAGGGTGGAGTAGCAGGTGATATTAATGAAAAGATTTCATTTGTATAGCATGTGACATTAAAAATGAAGTTTTAGGTATTTTCTTCTTGTAAGTCTTACATGAATCTTATGATTTGCATAGATTATCATAATCATTCTCACAGTTAAAGGGAAGAAATTGAGTTTCACAATTTAGGTTTTATGCCTAAGATTGTATTTAATACACAATGAAGCCAAGATATGTCTTATGATTCAATGTTCTGTCTTTTTCCCACTTTACTACATTACTATAGAATTTACAGAATGGGAGTTACTACATATCATTCCATGATTCCATTTATTCAATAGAAGTGAGGATGGTTATTTGTTTAGAAAGTATTTGCTTAAAAGTTTATAGGACTCACTCAGTTGAAATCCGAACTTAGTAAAATGATGATGTATCTCCTGGCTTTTTGTTATTGGTTACAAAATGTCTATACTTAGTCGAAAGAATAGAGGTTAACATAGACTAAAAACCTCAGTAATAACATAAGTGCATTACATGGGGATACAAGATTAGTTTCAGGGATATTTCAGATGAAAGGTAGGTAAAGCCTTAGAGTCAAGAATCTGGAAAACACTTTATTGCTGTCTCTACTTCTCAATATTATTTTACTCATTTGCATACCAATTTTGTATTCAGCCTTTATCACTAGACTGGAACTGTGCTTTCAAATGACATCAATGATTTCCAGATTGGCAAACCCATGTCTATTGGTGTCAGGAGTACATTTACCTAATTTTATAAAGCATTATTGATCAAACAATCTGTGAATCTCTCCTACCTTTCTCTTCTTTTTTTATCACTCTTTACTGGTTTTCTTTCATTTTCTTTTTTTCAATTATTTTGCATTCTCCTTTTTTGGCCCTTCAAATGGTGTGCCTCAGAGTTTTAACATATTCTTTGCACTTTTTATTACATATTTTCTCTTGAAGTCTTTATCTTTGTACATGGCTTTAAATACAAAATACAGACAACACTCAAATCTTTATTTTTTAGCCAAAAATAAACAGGCCAGAGTAACAGACCCAGATGAGGAATACATTGCTTCCAAAATGCAGAGAGGCCCACTAAGCCTTCTGCCTCTTTTTTGGTTGTAGGAAAGGCCATATGCAATGAGTAATCTTATCTCAAAAGAGATATTTTAATATGCCTTACACCAATGGGTCCCTAGAAATTTCACTGAGAAAGAAGGCCCCTGAATTTTTGTCAAATTTTGTCTGAAACTTGTCAAACTCTCTGACACACAGATGTCTTACCAATAAATCGAATAATTGCTACTTCTTGCGCATTAGGTCCGGTCCACATAATGTCATTAATGTAATAGACCATGTGGAAAGGAAAGGTAATCAATATTTCTGCAAACTAAATTATGACATGGGCCTTGAGAATTGATATGCCCCTGAGGTAGAACAATGAAAGTGTATCACTGGCTTTGCCAGCTGAAAGCAGATTGCTTGTGATTGGTCTTATCGACAGGAATGGAGAAAAAGGCATTTGCCAGATCAATAGCTGCGTACCAGGTACCAGGGGATGTACTGAATTTGCTGAAACAATGAAACTACATCTGGTACAGCAACGGCAATTGGACTACTCATCACCAGATGGTTACAATAACCTACAGTCTTTCTCTAAGACCCATACATCTTCACAGGCCAAATAGGAAGAATGAAATGAGAATTACCACCCCTGCAATTTTCCATTTCTTGATGATGGGTGGCCCTAATCTCTGCATTTCCTCCGAATGTGATATTGCTTTTGGTTTACTATTTCCTAGGTACAGGCACTTCTAGTAGCTTCCATTTGGGCTTTCCCCACTGTAATAGCACTCACTCCACAAGTCTGGGAACATATGTGGGGATTCTGTCAGCTGCTGAGTATATCTATTCCAATTGTATATTCTAGAAAAGGAAAATAACCGTTGGATGTGTTTGGAGACCCACCAAGCCCACTGTGAGAGGGCTCTGAGCTAGACTCCATTGATCACCTGACCTCCATAAGCTGCCACTCTGATAGGTGGGCGACAGGGACATCTTGAGTCTCCTGGAATTAGTCCCAAGCCAGCGCCCAATAGTCTTTGAAAGTTCTGATTATTTCCTTTTGTGCAATGCACAGTTAACCTAGTAAAAGGCTGTAGGTCTCATTGAGGAAGGTTGGGGAAAAGATCAACAGTATAAATTTTAGTCAGTGTACCAAAATCCTTCCTCATGGAGACCCAGCCTCCCCTTCATTCTGGTTGTGTAAACTGGCTTACATCTGAGAATAGACTGAGAAACATGGCTCTATGTTTCGTGGTTCAGGTTAGACTTTTGTTCACTTGATCTAGAACTTTTCTGCTTATACTGATCAAATGAGGATGTAGTAGCCTTCCTATCTATTTCATTTCTGGGAACACCATAAGTAATTGGCCAATGCCACAGGTCCACGTAAGTCAGAGTATTCTGATGGCTGGCTTGGCTCTGCTATCCATTATAGTAACCACAGTCATCTTGCCTTTGCAGTTAAATACTGCCTTGGCTGCTGCCACCTGGGATCCAATTACCTCCATTGCATCTAGGTTTCCCAATTCAGTGACTGCAGTTCCTACTGTAAGTAAGCCTAGTCCACAGAGAAGAGTGATTTCAGAGTTCTTCAAAGATGCTGGGGGTTTCCCTCACAAATTGATTTCTCATGGTGAAAGGTATGCCTTCTGGACCCTCCCAGTGTGGGTGAGTAGGTTTTAAATAACAAATCCACTCTAACATTCCAATCTCCTTCAGCTTTTCAATCTCTTTCTTTACATTAAACCAAAGCAGTTCTAGTATTTCTAACTTGCTCATGATGGGCCATTTTTTGTTCATGTTTTAGTCAACCAACCAAATTGTTAGAGCCCTTTCTAACACCCCAAGCTGCAATATTAGATGCAGAATCTCTGCTGAGTGAGCTCATATTAACAAATTTGGCCTGACCCAAATTCATGTTCCTTTCACCTAATGGTGAAATCCCACATCCTTAGTATTCATTCCCACACATGTTCCCCAGATTTCTGTCTGTATAAATCAGAAAACTCAAGTAGTTCTTTTGAAGTATAGCTCACCTCCTCATGGGTCACACTTTGTACATCCACCTTTTGGGGCCTTCTGGGACTTGAGTCTTGTTATAAGTTTAGAAGTAAAGGGGAACAAAAGGGAGCTCCTGAGGATATTCAGAATTGTCTTGCTGAGCAAGACAGGGAGTCCATGAAGTTTCCTCAGCATTGCAGTGATAATCTTCTCAGAAGGGGGTAGAGGGGCTACTCCCACTGGCGGTGAAAGGCTGCTCCTTTTGGGAATGGGGAGATCTCTTCCAGTGTCAAAAAAGACTCATCAGAATTTAGAGGCTCAATATCCCCAGCATCATCAGGATCTTCCCACATGTCCCCATTCCAACTTTCAGGACCCCATTCCTCCCCAGTTAATACTCACACTTTAAAGTAGATACTCCATGAGACTGGGAGTTCAATTTCTGTAGTAATTCAAATGATCATAGGATGAGATTCTAGGTTTGATTTTCAGCAATCCCAACCCTATAGCTAGGGGATATAAGGGTGTCTTTCATGACATACATAAAGTTTTTAGATCATTTATGCAGCTTCAGCTGGGAGTTCAAATCCCTGAGCTAATGGTTTTCTTTCCCAACTTTGTCCAGTAGAAACAAACCAGCCAGTGTCATTATTATCTGTTAGTTTGCCAAAAATGTTTGAAAGTATCGTAGTCACCCAGCTTCTTGCTTTTTTTTCTTTCAAGATTTTATTTAAATTCTAATTAGTTAACATATAGTGTGGTATAGTTTCAGGGGTAGAATTTAGTGATTCATCACTTGCATATAACACCCAGTACTCATTACAAGTGTCCTCCTCAATGTCCGTCACCCAGTTACCCCATCCTCCCACCCACCTCCCCTCCAGCAAACCTTGGTTTGTTCCCTATTGTTAAGAGTCTCTTATGGTTCTTGCTTTTTTAAGTGGTTGATTATGAGTACCCAGGGGTGATGTTTTGCATATCTATTGCCAGATCACACCATGGACCATCAATGCCCTCTTTACTACTATTTGGGTGAGCCTGGCACCTGGGTCCATGACAGCAGGCTGGAGCCTGGGTCTGTGGAAGTAGGTCAGGAGGCTGCATCCATGGGGACTCATTGGAATGGAGGCAGCCCAACACCAGAGTTCATGACAAAGTCAGATGTTCTCCTCTCTCCTTCCTCCATGAGAGAGCTCCCAGGTGGAGGGGGTTTCTCTGGATACACACTCCCTGGGCATGGGGAGGGCTGATGTGTACAAAGTGAGACTGTCCTTCGTACTCCCATCAGTGCATCATTTCTTATTTCCATGTGTCCTCCAGTTGCTGTAATCTCTCACCCAGATTCTATAACTCTTGTGAAGGTGTTTTTATATGTGGATGGCTGTCAAATTAGTGTTTCTGTGAAGGGATAAAAAACCTCCTATTCTGTCATCCTGCTGATGTCTCTTTCTCAATTTAATTCTTTTTTCTTAGATTTATTTATTTATTTGAGAGAGAGAAAGGGGAGAGGGGCAGAGAGAGAACATCTTCAAGCAGACTCCGCCATGCTGAGCATGGAACTCAACACAAGGCTTGATCCCACGACTCATGAGATCATGACCTGAGCTGAAACCAAGAGTTGGATGCTCAATCTACTGAGCCACCCAGGTGCCCCCTCAATTAAATTCTTAAGGAAAGATTTTTTTCTAAAATATTTTAAGCTAACAAGTTTTGTGATTTAGGCACCTGTCATAGATTAACCAGTACTGACATGAAGCTGGAACTAAAAATTGCTTGCTATGTTTCTCTTTCTTTTGTTCCTTATCTCAAATAAGGATGTTTCAGGTATGTGTCATGTCTGCTAGCCAAATGGGTTTAAAATGAAATATTCATGGTTCTGAGAACATCTTTTTTTTTAAATGTTTTTGGAAATACAAGTATATAATGAAATTAGTGATTGAGTCACAAGCTGCTGTAGTGATATTTTATAAATGTACTGGTATTCTCTGATGAGGATACTTTTTAAAAAATCTTTTATTGTTATGTTAATCACCATACATTACATCATTAGTTTTTGATGTAGTGTTCCATGATTCATTGTTTGCGTATAACACCCAGTGCTCCATGCAGTACGTACCCTCTTCAATACCCATCACCAGGCTAACCCTCTTCCCACCCCCTCCCCTCTAGAACCCTCAGTTTGTTTTTCAGAGTCCATAGTCTCTCATGGTTCATCTCCCCCTCCGATTTCCCCCCCTTCATTCTTCCCCTCCTGCTATCTTCTTCTTCTTCTTTTTTTTTTCTTAACATATATTGCGTTATTTGTTTCAGAGGTACAGATCTGTGGTTCAACAGTCTTGCACAATTCACAGCGCTGGTGAGGATACATTTTTTCAGTATCCTGTTTCCTTTCTTAGTAAAAGGGCTGCTTTTCAGCTGTTGAAGATTGATCCTATGTTCTAAATGCTAACCCTTCCCTCTAGCTGGATCAGGATATAATAAAAACATAAATGAATATATTTTTGTAGCTTTTTGGATACTTCAGTGTTTTCATAGGTCTGCAGGTTTGTGTTGGTAGAGAAAGGAAGTCCATACTAAATTTCAGTGTGTCATCATATTTTTGGAACATCATATTTTTGGAACCATTTTTTTTTTTTAAAGATTTTATTTATTTATTTGAGAGAGAGAATGAGATAGAGAGAGCATGAGAGGGGGGAGGGTCAGAGGGAGAAGCAGACTCCCTGCTGAACAGGGAGCCCGATGCGGGACTTGATCCCAGGACTCCAGGATCATGACCTGAGCCGAAGGCAGTCGCTTAACCAACTGAGCCACCCAGGCGCCCCTTTGGAACCATTTTTAATGGTGTCTTATTTGGGCTATGAAATTACTTGTGCAACTTCACTAACTCTGTTGGTTGATTTTGAATGGCCTAAGCACAGTGTTGCCTTGAAGCAAAATAAATAAATAAATTAATTAATTAATTAATAATAATGTAAATAAATAATAATAATAATGTAATGACATGACCCGTTTCAGAAGCTTCTGGACATATGTAAGTAGTAGTAGTAGCACATTCTGAAAACCTTTACAGAACTAGTCATGAAAAGTTTTGTGAGGGGCACCTGGGTGGCTCAGTTGGTTAAGCCTCTGCCTTCGGCTCAGGTCATGATCCCAGGGTCCTGGGTATCGAGCCCAACATCAGGCTCCCTGCTCAGTGGGGAGCCTGCTTCTCCCTCTCCCTCTGCCTGCTGCTCTGCCTACTTGGGATCTCTCTCTCTTTCTCTCTCTCTCTGTTGAATAAATAAATAAATAATCTTAAAGAAAAAGAAAAGTTTTGTGATACTCATTAGAGGGCTGTCTAATAAAATCTCAGATGGGTTTTAAATGAATTATAAAGAGCATATTTTTTTTTATTTTACTTTTTTAAAAGACAGAAGACTCAAGGATGCATAGCCGTCTATTTTTTTTAAAGATTTATTTATTCATTTTAAAGAGAGAGAGAAAGCTCTCACAAGTCGGGGAGGGTCAGAGCTGAGCATGGAGCCCCATGTGGGGCTCAATCCCACAACCCAGAGATCATGACCTGAGCTAAAATCAAGAGTTGGATGCTTAACTGAATGATCCACCCAGGCACACCAAAAGCATATGTTTTTAAATGAGGCTTCTTAGATTTTATTTCCAACCCTGGCACATATTATCAGTATAGGCAAGTTAATTAATTTCTCTCCCTTCTTATAAAATTGGGATACCAAAACTCCTGATTTGTAGGGTTATTGTAAGAAAAAATAAATCAATAAGTGTAAAGGTACTAAAATATTTGGTTGGAACAAAATAAGTGAAAAATTAATGTTAGCTGTTACAATGAAAAGCCATATTCTTTGTTGACTACACATATGACTTTAAAGCGATTTGAATTAACAAGACAAGGAAAGAATAGGGGGCAGTTGTGGGTGTCTAATATGATACCATTTTTTTTCTCCATCCCCCTAAAGATGAACTAATATATGTTGTTAATTTAAGTCCCAAAACTCAACACGTTTTTAGGTGGAGAGGTTTGGTTTTTGTTTTGTTTTGTTTTTTTACTTCTTATATTTTGACATGATGTGGTAATAGTTCCAGAGGTTTTCATTCACAGGTAAGTTCCCACTGTGGATTCTATATACAAAAGACAATATAAATTATTTAACTTAAAACATTTGAAAGTGTATGTTGTCTTTAACTCAACCATATGGAAGTCGAAGACTACTTTCCATGGCAGTGTTTTTGGCATGTTTCACAAATTAAATTGTGAACTGACGGAAAGGACCATTGACACTGTTAACAACATTTAGTGCTTAGCTCAATACTAAGCCCAGAGTCTACTTGAATAAGTCATTACTAAAATGAGTTGAATCAAAATCTCTTCTTCCCAACCATAATCCAAACCATTCTTTGCGAATAAGTGAATTTCTCCATTTCAGTAAATTTGAGGGGAAGTGAGAAAGGGGGCAGATAATTCTGAAGGAGTGTGTGTGTGTGAGTGTGTGTGTATGTGTGTGTTAATTCTAAGGGGAATAGAAATTTTCTGTTTTTATAGCTAACCTGTGGCGAAGTCAAAATGCTATTCTGCTAAACAGGCAGTGTTTTGACCTTGCTTGAATGATTTACAAGCATGTATAATGCATATATGCCCTGCTCTTGGGCCCACATGATGATAAAACCCAAAACATTCTGCTGTAGCAGGACTTTTCTGTTGCTTAACAATATCTGGTAATGTGTTTTACACAACACTGAAGTTCCCTAAATTAGTCAAGTCCGAAACTATGCAAAAGGTTGACACTCCCTGCAGAAGAAGTAAGAACAACTGGTAGTGGAAGAGAGGATATGGAAACAAAGAAGATTTTGATGCCTGGATTTGGGCCTAACTCCTAAGAAGAGCATGATTAGAGGCGAGAATGGGCAAAGAATCCTTGAACAGGGGAGATTCTGAGCAAATTGAGAGTGATAGGAAAGTGCAAGATGACACAGGCAATGAGAAGTGATCTGGGGGGTGTGTAGTATGTGCAGAGAGACAGGGCAGGGAGGAACAAGTGGAGATGAGGACAGGAGCTCCTGGGATGCAGGGAAGTGAAAGACCTGAAATTGTTCTAAAGCTTGATATTGGGCCAGTGGACAGCCTCTGTAAATCATGCCAACATCCTTACTCTTGTCCATGCTGGCCTCTCAGTCCACAATATCATTCTTCATGTTCTTTCCAGGGGTGGAGAGAGGGAAATGGAGTCGAAGGATAATCTTCAGGCAGCCCTCATGGCCATTTCTTATTCCTCTGTTCATTTCCTGTCCCCTCTGCAATGTCCTCCACCTTATGGTGAGAAAGGGGCAGGTGGGGCTAGGTAGGGAGAGATAGATAGGGGCCTCCATGATCAGGCTCACAGAAATCCCAAAAATACGGAGGTGTAAGGAAACCAGAGATAAGGGAACACACCAGACCACCTGCCCTAGGTGTCCGAGGACGAAGGACAAAGGATGAGGACGAAGTCTTATTTATGACAGTCTCCTGTAGTCAACAGAAAATAACCAGACCCTAAAAAGAAGTAACCCATTAAACATGTTATCACTAGTCCTGCTTACACAAAGGTGCTGTCAGTAGAGAAGTCAAAATGATTAAGTTCCCTGGTTAGCTTTCTATAAAAGACCAACCCTAAAAGCCCTCAGTGGCAACCCTGTCAGGACCCCTCTCACTCCTGAGAGCTTTTTCTGTATCCATGCTTAAAAACTTCTGTCGCTTTACTCACTATCCTTTGTGTGTGAGATTCATTCTTTGACTCTGTGAGACAAGAACCTGGCTGTCCAGCTTCATTAGGTTTGTGACTGCCTTCTCTGCTGATCCTGCCTGGTGCTGCTCATTGTGTCGATTGCTCCAGATTAACCTATACAATTAAAACTTCTCTAAGGGGCGCCCGGGTGGCTCAGTTGGTTAAATGTCTGCCTTTGGCTCAGGTCATGATCTCGGGGTCCTGGGATCGAGCCCTGCCTCAGGCTCCCGACTCAGTGCGGAGTCTACCTCTCCCTTTCCCTATACCCTCCCCACCCCCCACCCCCGCCTGTGCTCTCCCTCTCAAATAAATAAATAAAATCTTTAAAAAAAAATAAAACTTCCCTAAGAAATAAAGTATTGCAATTTTTTTAAAAAAGCTTATTATTGCTGGTTGTTAACAGCCCTGGCCCAAGGAGATTGAAGACAGGAGATGTATCTTGTATTTTGAAATGAAGATTTCCAGTAATCAGAAGTTTACCCAAAAAACAAATTTTACCCCAACTTCAATAAACTTTTCAGTGCATGCCCAAGAACTTATCCCAGCCATTAGAAGTCAATAGATACATTCAATAGAACTGGAAATTTAATATAAAAGATACCCCAGCCAGGACCCCAGCCCTTCCCTGGCCAGGCAGTCCAGCATTCTCCAGCACTGCCCTCATGGGGAATATGCACACTTTTCTAGGTTAGAGTTTGGAATTAGGTAGATGCCTTCTTCCCAAGCCTCTTGTGACCAAGCTTCTCCTGACCTTTGCCCTGTTACAGGTCCCTGGCTAAACTAACGTTGCAGCATGTGCATGTGCATTAAGCACCCATTTAGTAGCCCTTGGGCAGCCTAGATGTCCTAGGCCTGTGGCGCTAACCCCCAGCCACAGGGTGCGTGAGACTCCATCCCAGCCACGCCCACTTGAATATCGCTCCAGGCAGTAGCTGCAAATTAGTGACAGACTCAATTTGGACTTACTGCCTGATGGGGTTCCTGGGCTTCTCCAGCAAACAGGGCTCCCAGATATCTTTCTTTCTTTCTTTCTTTCTTTCTTTCTTTCTTTCTTTCTTTCTTTCTTTCTTTTCTTTTCTTTCTTTCTTCTTTCTTTCTTTCTTTCTTTTCTCTTTTTCTTTCTTTCTTTCTTTTTTCTTTCTTTCTTCTCTTTCTTCTCTTTCTCTTTATTTTTTCTTCTTTCTTTCTTCTTTCTTTTTTCTTTCTTTTTCTTTCTTTTCTTTCTTCTTTCTTTCTTTTTTTTTTTTTTTTTTTTTTTTTTTCTTTCTTCTTTCTTTCTTTTGTCTTCTTTCTTTCTTTCTTTCTTTTTCTTTCTTCTTTCTTTCTCTTTCTTTTTTCTTCTTTCTTCCTTTCTTCTTTCTTTCTTTCTTTTTTTCTTTCTTCTTTCTTGAAAGGTGAAATAAAGTGGAGTCATTTACGTCAAGGGGTTTTAAAATTGAAGTGAGAGGCCATGAAGGAGGTGGGCCTTATGCATGTCCTCACTGTTCTCCTCAAGTGGAACCATGAACTTTTGCACTGGGCCAAGCAGCAAATACTCCAAGGACTCTGCACGAACATCTGCAACTTGCTACAATAATGGACTTTTGCTCAGTGAAAGCCTTAGTTACCAATTATGTTTAGTCAATGTTGGTTTTCTGCTGCCAATACCAATCAAAATTCTTTGTGAACAATGTATATAAGCATCCCTTTTTTGCCTTTAAAAACCCTGACTTTTGCTTCCTAGTGGACACTATTTGGGTTGCTACCCAAACCTCTGTACCCTGAATTGCAATTCTTTGATCCCAAATAAATACTTTTGCTTACTTATTGCCTTCTGGCAATTTTAGGTTGACAGGTGGTTGTACCAGTCACCCCACCTGGCCCCTCTTTGGCAAAAGAGTTGGGTAAACCGGCGCTCTGCCTTCAGAGGTATATGTCCATTTGTCTAGGCTAGGGCTTGAAATAAAGCGGATGCCTTGTTCTCCCAAGATCCTGCCTTTCCTGACCCTCGCCCTGTTCAGGGTCCCTGGAGAAAGAGAGGAGGAGGAGGAGAGGAGGCAGAGAGAGAGATAGAGAAATAAGCCTCTTTTAAAATTGAAATACTTTAAAGGGACACAAACTTCTTGGGAACTTCCAGCCTCACAAAATATTCTTCTCTAGGTGACAAAAAAAAAAAAACAAAAAAAACTTATATACATAATTTTGGAGAGAAGCTAAGTACACAAATACTATTTTCAACTATTCATGTGTGTGTGAGTGTGTGAATGGTAATTTTCAAGCCAATTGTGTCATATATATATGTATATATATGTTTGGGGTTTTTTTTTGTCTTATTTGGGTCACATGTCTACCCCTCATACCAACCACTTTTTACCAAAACATAAAGTTCAGATCTGGATCCGTGGTTGTCTCTGTTGCTATGAGGGAAGGGATTCAAGGTGCCTGGAAAATAGAGAAATAGAGTTCCTCAAAGACAAGAGGACATAATTTCCAAGAAAAAATAGCAAAGAGGAACTCAAACCAATACTTGTCCGTTACCTTGTTTCTCTATTCAAACACAAACTAAACTAAAAGATGAAAAAATAATGCAGCAAAGCACATTTATATGTAAAATTTTTAGGTATTTTTTGATGGCTGAGGTAAAATCCATATTTAAACAGTCATAATTCTGAGGTACAGATGTCAAAATTTGTCTACAATTTTTCTTCCATAAAAATAATTCTTTTTATTTTTATTTATTTATTTTTAAATTTTATTATGTTATGTTAGTCACCACACAATACATCATTGGTTTTTGATGTGGTGATCCACAATCCATTGTTTTCGTATAACACCCAGTGCTCCATGCAGTACGTGCCCTCCTTAATACCCATCACTGGGCTAAACAATCCCCCCTCCCCCCTCCCCTCTAAAACCCTGCTTGTTTCTCAGAGTCCATAGTCTCTCATGGTTCATCTCTCCCTCCAATTCCCTCCCCCCATTTTTCCCTTCCTTCTCCTAATGTCCTCCATGCTATTCCTTATGTTCCACAAATAAGTGAAGCCATATGATAATTGACTTTCTCTGCTTGACTTATTTCACTTAGCATAATCTCCTCCAGTCCCATCCATGTTGATGTAAAAATTGGGTATTCATCTTTTCTGATGGCTGAGTAATATTCCATTGTATATATGGACCACATCTTCTTTCTCCATTCATCTGTCGAAGGGCATCTCTGCTCTTTCCACAGTTGGGCTATTGCGGACATTGCTGCTATGAACATTGGGGTGCATATGGCCCTTCTTTTCACTACATCTGTGTCTTTGGGGTAAATACCCAGGAGTGCAATTGTTGGGTCATAGGGTAGCTCTATTTTTAAATTTTTGAGGCACCTCCACACTGTTTTCCAAAGTGGCTGTACCAACTTGCATTCCCACCAACAGTGTAAGAGGGTTCCCCTTTCTCCACAACCTCTCCAACATTTGTTGTTTCTTTCCCTGTCCATTTTTGCCATTCTAACTGGTGTAAGGTGGTATCTCAGTGTGGTTATGATTTGGATTTCTGTGAACCTGGTCACGTAGCCCTCTGTGTGAGCCTAGTCAGAGGAGTCAGGGGCCTCCTATCTCTCCCTGCCTAGACTTTAACCCTTTCTTTAATCACAGTTATTACTTAGAAATGAACAAAATAAAACTTTGTGACATTTGCAAATGATCGACTAAGTTTGTAAATTGAGTTCATGAATTTAAATATTTTTAAATTCTATTTTTCTGAATTAAAATCGTAAAATACCAAGCAAGAATTGAGTCAAAAACATGTGCTTATATTTTCAAGGGAATTATTGGCCCCCTTTGAAAGTACCTACATTTTTTGTGTTTACAAAGAATTATCTGATTTAGTGAGGGTAGATTATTTTGATTATTCCATTATAAATTACTTGATTGAATGATGAAGCCAATCACTTAGGGAAAAAGCAAACTTGGAATATTACTCCTCTAATAAAAACAATTATAAAAGACTTGAGAATCTAGGAAATAGACCAGAAACTCATGACTTGTCATCATTACCAAATTAACCCAATAAGAATTTAAAAGTTCTTTCTATCATACCAATATAAATTGCCTTTGCTCAGTACTGTGAAATTTCGAGGGCTGAGATGAAAAGCAGTGCATAGTGTCTACAGGTTTTTCCCCTGGCTCTTAGTCTAATAGTCCAGAGGTGGCTGTTTTTGCTATCACCTTGGCTTATGCTTTCTCTGATTATGGGGTAATTCATTAAAATTAGAGCAAACATCCAGAATGTCGAACAACAGAACTTTCAAATTCCTTAGCTGGGGCACACCGGCTAGTCTCACTGGTAGTCTACTGTCTCCTGCTGCTGCGGCCTAGAAGCCTCCTCTGGTCTTTCATGACTTGTATTTCTCCCCCTAAAAACCAAGCACCAGCACCTGCAATGCATAATCATAGAGGCTCTGGATGGAAAACCACCAAGACACCCCAAGCTAGACATCCCCACCTAGACATCCCAAGCAAGACATCCCATTCTCTCCAGGTGTGGCTTTTTAAAAATAGATGTTTGGCTTCCCAGAAACTATTTATTTTGACCCTTGAAATAGAGATTTACCTTGTCAGCTCACTCTTCTATTAAGGGATACTTTCCCATTCCAGGGGCTGGGCAGAGAAACTGGGAGATTATGCTGTGGACTGTTCTACCATCCAACTCTGTGCCAAAACTGGGACATTAAACTTCATCTTCCTGTCCTCTCTCAGAATGTGTCGCCTGATTTTATAAATGGCCTTTTCCTCAGAGTATTTGAATTTTTAAGTTTATTATTATTATTATTACTATTATTATTATATCACATTTGGTTTCACAGTCATCTACACAATTCTTTTAGGAATTTTAAGAAAGTGTTGGCAGTCCAAACAGATCTGGGAAGCATGAACATTAGCTACAGACTGTATTTTATTATTTATACAGATTTGATTTATACCTATAAATGAAGTTACATTTGCATATACAAATAGAAAACGCATCCCAACCTGAAGAAGTAATTAGAACATGAAGAAAACACGGAGCAGCTTTTGGGTGAATACACCCGAAGCTACATTATCAATCCTCCTTCAGTGTTTCCACATACAACACTCACCAGATACCTCTAGTATTACACCTATGACAGTGTCTTATGGAGAGCTAAGCAACTAAATGACAGTGTCTTATGGAGAGCTAAGCAACTAAAAGGACACACACCACTCTCACCTCTAACAGTGACTGAATGTTGAGAAAATAATTTCTCACTCTATCTCCACGTTATAAACAGAGATTAGAGGAAAATCTCCTAGAGAAATACCAAGTTCTTCTGGTCCTCAAAATAGTCAAAAATATCCTTTCATGTCAGATTTTCTCCTGAGTCTTTGGGTAGCCACAAAACAAGCATTAATTTAGAGGTGGCCATTTAATTTAGCCCTATTGCTTCAAGATCACTAGGCCCATGACTATGAAAACTGAAAGATCATAGGTTGTTTATATAGAATAAAATTAGAAATGATCTGCTGGGCCATTGAAAATGGCTTAATGTGTGAACCAGTGTGTTTTGACCCCAGTGTGTTCTACTTTTAGTCCGAGTCTTTGTAGATTATTGAAAATCATGCTAAGATATATTTTGAGAGTACTGAGGGGGAGATGTACTTCATTTATATTTTATCTATCTTGAAGGAGAGAGAAAAAAACCATGTTATTTCTTCAAGTTACTGGTTCAGCAAGACTAACATACCTGAGGAATGAAACATTACATTTGCTTTGGGATCACCTTGCTAAATTTGACCCTCTCTTCAGTTCTCTGCTTCACAATGAATTCTCAATTTTAAAAGTTAATTATGTCCTCGTCTTGTCCAGTTTTACTACCAGAATACCTGCCCTGAGGAAAATAGCATTAATAACACGTCCTTCACATCTTTCTCCACATATAAGCGAACGTATACAAGCGTGATTACACATAAACTGCTCAGCATGCGGCCTCGATTATACCATCGACCTTAGCTTCAGATAACAGGCACTATGCCCACTGTCCCAACGCCATGGAGTCCTCACCAAGGGGACTAGCTCACTTGCTCTTTTAATATATGATGGAGGGTTGGCTCTTTTGCCAACACGGTAGACCTGCCCCAACATAACGGTCACTAGAATGATCTCAGTCCAGTGGTTTCCAACCTTAGCTGAAAATTGGAATCATAAAAGTAGCTTAAATTTTTTTTCAATAACCGAACCACACCCTTGATCAATTAAATCAGAGTCTTAAGAGGTGAGATAATCTCAGGCACCAACATGTCTTCAAAGCTCCTCAGTATAATTTCAGCATACAGCATGATTTGAAAACTATTTCCACAAAGCAAGATGGGTCAAATTGTGAATCACCTGTCTACCCTGACCACCCCAAACAATCTCCTCATTCAGGAGTTGTTGGACAAGTTTACAAAAGTGAAATAGCTGAGGTTTGAATTACTTTTGACCCAATTTTGACCTTACCTGACCGAATTTGGCCTACACAAACCAAACTAATTTTGCTAAAGTAGGAGAAAGGGCCGTCCACTGAGATATGGGTGTGTTAACTAAACTTATTGTGGGCATCATTTCACAATACATATATACATCAAATCATGGTGTTTTACACCTTAAACTTATACAAGGCTATATTTCAATTATAACTCAATGAAGCTGGAAAAAAATAAAAGATAAATAAATAAAAATTTTTTAAAGGCGGAAAAGAAAGAGCCTCCAATTTGATGGTTCCACCACCATTTAGCCAAACATGGTCAAATACCCAGGCTGAGTTAAGTATCACCAATGGACTTTGTGAAACTTGCAGTTTCTGCCGTCTTGCCCTTCAGTCATTGAGTCTACAGATCTGAGATGTGGCCCGGGAATCTGTCCTTTTAAGGGGGGCTATCTCTATAAATCTTACGTGAAGACAAGTTTGGAAGCCACAGTAGTCCTCAATGAGGGAAAGGCAGTTATCCAAAAATAAATACAAAACATGGCCTTTCCCCAGGAATTTTGATGATGCATTTGTGTTGTGCACATGTGTGAGTATATGTGTGTGTGGATATCTTCCAGAAATTTTGTGGAGAGAGAGAGAGAGAGAAGAAATTCTTGCCATATGCCATGTCTTATAAGCCAAGGTACCAGAAAGCAATAAGGGATAAATTATTCCGGCAAAGCGTTTGGTGAATCCTCAAGAAGACCTTTGGGTTTACTCACCCAGTGTAAAGGCTGCCAGGGATGACATCATGATGGCAAGAAAGCAGGGATGAGCGATAGGATCTGATCAAATTCCAGAGCCACTCTGAGGTCAGAAACAGAAATGTTCTCTCTTTTAGTGAGTGTGAAAGTCAGAGTGTGCATGAGAGAAGAATGAAAAGATACAAAATACCAGAGGGGGAAAGCATGTAACCTCTTTATAGGAACAAAATAACCAACAGAGAATAGCAGATCTTTCTATGGTTAGAAATAGAGGAATAAAAGAAGGAATGATCTTTCCCACGGGAATAAAGAAAAACCCAAATGTGTGGGAGTCAGGTGCAGAGTTGTTGACCTTTAATGAATAATTTTATCTTTGTGAGAATGACAGTGGGAGTAAGCTACTAAAGAATGAAAGAATAAAGTTTCTTTTTTAATCTGTGTATATGTAACTTATATTTTGGTTCCTGTATGATAATTAGTAAAGCCTGTTCACTTAAACTATGATGAAATAATTATCTATATTTTAAAATTTGTGTTTCAATATATTTTGCTTATAATTTTCACCAAATTTTCACATTAGACTTTAATTCTTGTGTTCTAGACTTTCTGTTAGTGTTTATATAAATTGTCCATTAGCTCACAATTTTAATTCTTTAGAGTGTAACAGACTACTAGATGTCCCTGTGGTGATGCTCTTTTAAAGAACTGTCAAAATATTCTGAAATGCACCTAGCTCAGAACTCGGATCATATCAGTTTTTCCAGTAAATTCTAGATCTCTGATTTAGACAAACCAGTATTGCAGGTTGGTTTATTGTTTTCTTTAGCCTATACATAGCTATATAATTATATGTGGAGCAAATGAAAACTAACTCCTTCACCGTTATTCTTAAACCAGTAAATTTGTCCCAGAAAAACTCTCAAGTTCTAGATTTACAAGGTTTGACATCTAAAGTGCAGGGACACTGACCAACTATGTTAAAGGAAAGTTCTTTTTTTTTTTTTTTTTTTTGACAGAGAGAGACAGCGAGAGAGGGAACACAAGCAGGGGGAGTGGGAGAGGGAGAAGCAGGCCTCCCGCTGAGCAGGGAGCCTGAGGCAGGGGCTCGATCCTAAGACCCTGAGATCATGACCTGAGCCAAAGGCAGATGCTTAACCAGCTGAGCCACCCAGGCGCCACAGGAAAGTTCTTAAAAATAAAATATAATGCTTCTACTATCTTCAAGTAATTTTTTAGGATTTCTCTAAAGGAAATAACATTTCAATGCAAAGATTATAAACTTCTATTAATAATGTCCAGATTACCACAACAATAACCTCAGGATTTACTTAATCTAAATAAATGAGAATGTAAATACTAAATGATGTGCTACTTCACCTATATTACAAGGCTGGTACATGGGTACAAACCATTTGCTAAGATACTAAGATATTTCCAAATCACTTGGCACAGTATTGCTGCTCTAGCCACCGGGACCCCCACCCCAGAATCCCCCAGACCGTGATCACAACAGGGTCTCCTGAATGTCATTCCAGGGCTGTGTCTTGTGTCAGTTCTGGCTGCTAAATATTTACATATCCCCCTGTGCACTTGTGCATATGCAATAACAAAGCAGGAAAAGAATCTTTTATTCGAGAGAGGGAATTCAGTGAAATGACGCTGAGATAGAATAATAGGGCCATAGAAGAGCTATTCCCCAGGGTCCCCAGCAATAACCAGAACATCAGATCAGAAGGCATCGACGATGAAGTGGAGAATGTTCTGTGAAGTTTATTTGCCTGATGGGTTTGAATACACATTTTCTTCATCTGTTTTTGGCTCTAGTAGGGGAGCTTTCTCTTTCTTCACATGAATTTAACCACAAGTCCCTTACATCCGGGTGAATCTGGAAGAAGCATATTAATCCAAATCTTCAATCTTCACTAACGCAGCTGTCTTCTCACAAATCCAAGAAATTTCAGCACTGCAGCGGGAAATATAAATATTTCCTTTTTGAAAATAGGCACATCCTTTGGATCCATTGATCTGAGCATACTCTTTAGCGCTGAATCTGAAAATTAATCCACTTAAAATTAATTACAAATTTCATATTTGAAATCTGATCACAATTCAATGTCCTCAGTTACAAAAGACTATCTATCTGAACTTTGAGAGACTTCTGTTTCCATAGCATTCAAAGTTCTTAAAGCTGGAGAATCTGCGTGTTCCATTTCAAGTTAATCATAATCCCAGGTAGAATAATTTAAGGAAGATACTTAAATTCTGGGTTGAGAATTTGTATCCTCACCATTATCATGGTAGAAACTACCCAGTGCAGATTATATCAGAAGCACTACAATTTCTTTAGTTTGGAACTTTATGAAGAAAAACAGACAAATGAGATCATATCCTGAGCAAAAAGTTATAACGTTTCATTATGCACAAATATAATTTTGTATATATATAATTTTGTGTTATATATATTTATACACATATATGTGGAAGGTGAAGAGAGGATAAGATAGGGGTTCAGAGAGAAAATGAACGATTACATAGATGTGGTTCTGATATCAGTCTCTAGTTCCTCTGCTAAGGAATTGGTGGTAACTCTTCAATAATATCATTACAGGGGCACCTGGGTGGCTTTTGTTGGTTAAGCCACCAACTCTCGATTTCAGCTCAGGTCATGATCTCAGGTGGTGGTATCAAGCCCTGTCCCAGACTCTGGCTGGGGCTCAGCGGGGAGTCTGCTTGAGATTCTCTCTCTCCTGTCCCTCCTTCCCATGCTTGCGGTACACTTTCTCTCTCTCAAATAAATAAATAAATAAATAACCTTTTTAAAAAATGTCATTACTAAATTATGCTCATCAGATCTAAATCCCCGTGTGCCTTTTTACTCAAATGATCTGTGCTACACTGCAGTATTCTTGCTTCAGGGCTGGGCTTACTAAATTTTTTTTTTAAGTCTTTATTTCTTTATTTGACAGAGAGAGACACAACAAGAGAGGGAACACAAGCAGGGGGAGTGGGAGAGGGAGAAGCAGGCTTCCCGCAGAGCAGGGAGCCCGAGGAAGGGCTCAATCCCAGCATCCTGGGATCATGACCTGAGCCGAAGGCATACGCTTAACAACTGAGCCACCCAGGTGCCCCAGGCTTACTAAGTCTTCCTCTTGGCATATGCATTTGCCGAGAGTAGCCTTACCCAGTAGGGAAGGTTCCGAAGCTCAGTTCCACCACCCCTACACCCCTAGGGTGGCAGGCACAGCCTCAGGGCGTCAGTGTCCACAGACTCCGAACCTTGCTGCAGGGGGCCACCTCCTCCATATTTTCACTAGGAGTGAGTGGAGGGGCCCGGGATGATGACAACTCCTTTAGGAGAGGGGACCCATCTTCTTAAAGTTCAAAGTGGAAACAGCTGCACTTACAGGGTATCCTGGTCCTGTTCTATAAAGCCTCGGTGTAGCAGAAATACCTCAGGTTAGTTGGTAATCATCTCATGCCCAGGATCGCTCCATTAAAAAGAGGTAACTGTCATTTTTTGGGGGGGTGTTTATTACTTTGCATGTGCGTGTCACCATGATTATTTGCATGAAACCAGGCTCACTGATTTAATATGACCAGTAGTGGACATTAGAGAGCAGGAAATTGCTGTGAGTGGGAAAAGCCATGACAGCATTGTTGGAAATGGGTGAAGATAAAGTATATCTAGGGAGAAAAGTATAGACATATCATTGTGTGTTATTCAGGGAATTGGGGGAGTCACAGCAGAAACCTAGTATCCTTGATGGAAATGAGTGATTATAACTCAGCTTAAGGAAACTTTGACAGCATGCATTAAGAAGCAAGACAGGAGGGAGGTGAACAGTTGAATAATTTCATGGGAAGGGAGGTGGAGAAAAACCTACTACACCCAGAAAGGGGCCAAAGCTCTTAACACTTCATGTGATATGCAAATACCATATATTATATTAAAAATACAGATATAACTGTATCATTTTAATATAGTTGTGATGAGCGGTGTTCCTCAAAATATTTGGTTTGTAGTTGCTAAGAGAATTTTACAGGACTATGTGTTCCTTTCCATATTTTTAAGATAACACTTATTTTTCATAACTTTAAATAGTTGCAAAAACTGTAATTTTCAAAGTATCATATATCCTGTATGTACTTTAAATATTTCTTCAAAACCTTGAAGTGGCAGACTTAGCTCATTTTAAGTCGTGAAAAACATTTGCCATATAATCGAATTGGCAAATCCCCATCACAGAACTAATTGTTAAACTAATCTGTCAATTCAGACTTACTTGCCCCTAGAAAATGACTGACAATTATTGAATTTAAATAAATGTGTTAATATATGTTCTTATGATAAACCACCCTTGGGATTGTAAGTGGTGGAGAGCCAGGGGAGCTGAGAGGCCAAGCTCATGGTCACAGAAGCACTCAGTCCTGATTTTGCCACTCAGGAGGTAGTGACCTTGAACAAATTATTTAATCTCTCTATGACAATTGTTTCATCCACAAAATAGGAATATAACAGTGCTTTTATCACAGAGCTAATATTTCACACTACTTCGAACAAAGTAAGTGTAAGTATTATTTGTTTATTATATAAAAAAATAAATTTTAGCCAATAGATAAGCTTCAGTGTCTTGCCATGAGTTTGTCACATACACGAAATTAGGTACTCTTGCTTTCATTATTTCTTACTGAAGCTCTCTTTTCTTTGTATGTTGTACTCTTTTTTTGTATCTAGATTTATAATTCTTACAATTAACATTGATTTTCTTAGTATTCCCCCCCCCCCAACAATTAGCGACTTACAACGATGGAGAAGGGCCAGAGCCATCCTCCCATAGCCAGCTCCTTCCAGATGGGTCCCAGGATAAGCCCAACCAGAAGAAAGAGAACGTGGGTAATGGCTGTGACTTCAGAAAATCCTGAGAGGGAGAACGGGAACAATGTCATGTGTGAGCCACATTCTGGAATGCAGAAGTAAGATGTTAGGGGCGCCTGGGTGGCTCAGTCGTTAGGCGTCTGCCTTCGGCTCAGGTCATGATCCCAGGGTCCTGGGATCGAGCCCCGCATCAGGCTCCCCGCTCAGTGGGAAGCCTGCTTCCCCCTCTCCCACTCCCCCTGCTTGTGTTCTAGCTCTCGCTGTCTCTCTGTCAGATAAACAAATAAAATCTTTTTTTTTAAGATTTTATTTATTTGCGAGAGAGAGAATGAGAGACAGAGAGCATGAGAGGGAGGAGGGTCAGAGGGAGAAGCAGACTCCCTGCCGAGCAGGGAGCCCGATGTGGGACTCGATCACGGGACTCCAGGATCATGACCTGAGCCGAAGGCAGTCACTTAACCAACTGAGCCACCCAGGCGCCCCAACAAATAAAATCTTAAAAAAGAAAAAGAAGAAGTAAGATGTTAATTCTCCTTCAAAATGTACTGAATTCCTACTTTGTGAGTCACACATTCCACTTGTTTTACTTTCTATGACATGAATAATTTCTCTAACCAGGGAAGGAGAGTCAACCAGACCTTTTCCTCCAAGCTATCTATCTTCACCAAAGTGGAGTTCCTGTCCATGCAGTTTTTCCTACTGTTAGTCCAGGTCTTCTCCTCATTTGTTGCAAAATAATAGCAGCTGTTTTGGTACCATTGCCACATCTTAGGACAAGGATTACATCTGTGGTCTGAAAAAGAAATTACACCCATTAGTACAAATTAAATAATGCTAGAGTGACTGGGGAAGGTTTTATTTTTTAAAAGATTTTTAATTTATTTATTTGAAAGAGAGAGAATGAGAGAGAGAGAGCGAGAGCCCATGAGAGGGGGAGGGTCAGAGGGAGAAGCAGACTCCTTGCTGAGCAGGGAGCCCGATGCGGGACTCGATCCCAGGACTCCAGGATCGTGACCTGAGCCGAAGGCAGTTGCTTAACCAACTGAGCCACCCAGGTCCCCCATGGGGAAGGTTTTAGAAACTAAATGATTGAACTTGGTGAGAGGGTCTGAGACCCAGCATTCTGGAACCATACTGCTTTAGGAGCCTGTGAAAATGAAGTCACTCCCGATTATGGGATGGAGCAACAGTGATTGAAATTCTCACTTCAGGGCTCACTTTACTGGCCTCAGAATTACCAGCTATACTTTTAGTTTCTTAAAACGTCAGGATCACCTAAAAATAGTTCACAAAATGAGAAGCTGAAGTATCCAGGTTGGTATCATTCCATGACGCTTCTCAAATTCACCTCTGTGTTTTCAAAAATATTAAATAAATTGATATCTTCCCGTGTCTTCTATAAATTTAGTGTGATATCATTAGAGGTCATTGGAGAAGACAACTTTCTCATACTATGAGGTGGCACACGTGATCAATGCAAACTGGGACAACAGATTGCACCTGAGTGGTCAGTAGGTCCCAATTACCTGAAGTGTGAATGATTAGCTCCTGGCAGAGTTTTACGGCCATTTGTCCCTGCCTCTTCAATAGACTGGAGATCTGTGATTTGAGAAACTCCTCCTCGGTGGGAAAGTTTCTGTAGCTGCTCAGCTGCTCAGATAAGTTATCCTGCTGTTGGTGGATGAGTTTTTGAAGTTGATTTAATTTCTCTGAATCTGAGTTAATTTCATTAGATGTCTGCAAAACTCCAAGACATTAACAGGAGGTAAGTTCAAATATCTTCCCATTCTCATCATTGCCATAGATAATTCTTAACACAGAAATATTTCTCACATTGTTTAATATTTATCTGTAGCTTCCAATCATTGAAATATCATGGAAGGAACACACCAGATGCCTTTCTATTCCAAATCGTTTGGAGCTCATCCTCATAATTTTATTGAGATTTTAAATATGATTACACTTGTATTAAAATAATGAATTAATAATTATATGTCTTTGACATTTAATCTAAGGCTGTGCCAGGCATCTTGCCATTCATTTAGTGGAACTACTTTTCTTTTTTTCTATTTGGAGTTGGTTCATGTAATTGTTGTTTTAATAGGAATGGAATCCTTTAAGGCAATGGGTATCTCAAAGTATGGTGTACAGACCACTTTTATCAGAATCACCCAAATATCTGGTTTTGTTTTAAATGCAAATTTTAATGCCATACTGGACCATTTCTGGCTCTGGATCCATAAAATCTGCCTTTTTTTTTTTAAAAAAAGATTTTATTCATTTATTGGAAAGAGAGAGAGAGTGCAAGCAGGGGTAGGGGCAGAAGGAGAAGGAGAGAGAGAATCTCAAGCAGACTCCACGCTGAACATGGAGCTGGACGTGGGGCTTGATCTCATGACTCTGAGATCATGACCTGAGCCAAAATCAAGAGTTGGAAGCTTAACCAACTGAGCCACCCAGGCACCCCAAAATCTACCTTTTTAGTTAACACTTCAGGCAATGCATCATCACAATAAATTTAAGAGTTATTGCACTAAAAGCACTGCACTTCAGGAAAAAAGGCTTCACCCTTCTATGGTGAACCAATGAATATGTATCATTGCATCTTTATTTTTTTAAAGATTTTATTTATTTATTTATTTCAAGAGAGAGAGAAAGCACGAGTGGGGGGGGGGAGAGGGGCAGAGGGAGAAACAGACTCCCCACTGAGCAAGGAGGCTGATGTGGGGCTTGATCCCAAGACCCTGAGATCATGACCTGAGCCAAAGGCAGATGCTTAACCAGCTGAGCCACCCAGGTACCCTTCATCTTCATTTTTAAAATATACATCATTATAGAAGATCAACTGCTAATCCTCATAAAGATTGGCTATTGAATATTTGTTACTGCTGCTAGAACATCCTATTTCTTTCTAAAAGAGCAAGCTACATCATTAGGCCCTATTCATATGTCCAAATCAGTATGTCTAAATTCTAATTATCCATGAAATCCTACATATGTAAAAATAAAGTAGCATGGAAGATGCTAGTGTCATTCAGAGAATAAACTTTCTTGACTGCAAGTTCCCCAAATGGGAATACTGTGCCAACTCACTACTCTGTCCATCATATAGTTAACAATATCCTACAGAGTATGGATTCTTAGGATATTCTTCCACTTATTTTTAGTTCAGGATTCCCTATCCTGTTCAACCTGATGGCTCAGTGATGGGTCAGAACCAAGAGAATACTTTTTTTTTTTGGCTATTGTGCTTGGGAGTGGAGCTTCCCTTATTATGTGGAGGTGGTTCAACTTTTGTTTAGAGGGTAAGGTATCTCAAGCAACTATTCCTCCTTGTTTGTATCTCTTTTTCCTTTATAGCACGCAAGCTATTTCTACACTAGAACGGTCTTGAGTGAGTAGATTAAGCCAGTCTTGTTCTAAGTCTTCAGGGTGAATGAGACAGCATGCTCTTCCTTGAGTCCACCTCCCTTGGCTCCCTATTTCTTACCATTGGAATAATAAGTGGATGTGTGTCTATGCAGAAAAGAACCTTCTTATTCCAACCAATAAAGAGGAATATAAAAGTTGTCTTCATAATCCAGTCTAGTTTATCAAGAGAAAATGGATTTAGGGCAAAATCCTCAAGTCTGTCCCTTGCTTGTTTATCTTAGAGACGTGGAGAATGAAGGAGCTATGATCACATAATACAACCAAACCGGAATTTACATAGTTTACAAACGAGTTTCCTAATCACTTTTCTTGGGTTTGATGAAAATATACTTACACATAATCCCCAAGGTCACCAGCCCTATCAGCAACATCAGACAAAGAGTTAGCAGACTCAGGGCAGCCTGACGCCAGATGGGTGAACGAGCTGGATACCCTGAAGAAAGCCAACAGAGGAATTATGGCTACACATGAACTGTTTGTTTCTCTCTTACCTCTTCAATGTGCCATCTAGAAAATACCTAAAATGATGTGTGGTGAGGGCCCCACCATCAGTTCTCCTCCACTTCTCTTCCCCACCATTTTCCTTTCCTTTAAGAGTGTCTCCTAATTTTCAGGTTTTTGTTTTACATCATCACACATCCTTCTTCTTTAAGTTTACTAAATGCATGTACTAGATGTTGTAGAAACTGCTTCTCTGGATGATCCTGACAATAGGAAAGACCTCAAGTTTTTGAGATTACAATCCTCCACAAGGCAAGTGTTATTGTGGATTTTATTTATATCTATTATCCAGTCTATTTATCATCTCATAGATAATGAATGAGTATGGAATGAAAGACAAAATGAATATGCACTCTAACCTACACTATTTCTTAATTTAGGATCTAATGGCATCTAGCCCAGTATTTCAGACAGATGTATTGAAAATTTTCGGGTGTGCTATCACATACATCACACCCACAACTCCTTTTCTCTCAAGGATTGCAGCTATAACTTAAACAAAAAAACAAAAATGTATAACCACTGTTATTAGACTCACAACAAACCTATTCCCATTCTCTTTGTATATCGCCCCCAAACCATGCACACGCGTGCATACGTACACACACACACTTAAAGTAAAAATAAATCCAAGAGAAGAAGAAAGTAGTTCCTATATTTTAGATGATTTGGGGTAACAGCCTGAACTGTCAACAGATTCTTGAAAATAAGGGATATAGTCTGATATACTAAACTGGATTCCTGACCACAGAGATTAATATTTCTTCCAACAGGGGATAAGGGAATGAGCTAAAGACTGCACTGAGTTTGGGCTTTTATCCTTTGTAGGAACTTGGTTAAATTGTTTAATTTTTTTCAGACTCAGTTTTGCTAATATTATTGCATTTACTTCACAAATATATTTTGATAAAAATATGATATAATGCATATAAAATACTATGTGGATATTGTTATTACTGACTCAACACTACTAATTATACTAGGAATTTCCACTCCCTAAAAAAAATTTTAAACTACTTATAAAACAGAAATTATCTCTTGTCTATTTCTGACTCTCTTGTCCTCCCATTTCTCTCTTCAGTTATTTATACCTTTGAAAAGAAAAATCTCCTCTATTTTCTTTGTTTTAGTGACCTCCAATCTGGCTACTAAAAGAATATTCTCCTGGCATCTCTCACAAAGTATAAATATCAAGGACTTCATTTGTAAAAAGAATTCTATTAGCCCCCAAACTCGGTTTCTCTCATGTCCAATGTTTCACTATAACACAGAGCTTCATGATACATAGTGATATCACACAATTTAAAGAGGTCTTGGAAGCCACATGTTTTCTGGCCAAAATTGGGAACACTCATTCTACTAGTGTATTCCACAACTCTGTCTCCATTTTGGAGATTCCACAGCATACCTCTCTTTAGCATCTGAACCAAAGCATTTATCACCTGTGCATTCCCCAAGGTCCCATCGTGCTGTGTCTGAACTCCTACCTCTTTTCCTTAGGTTATTTCTATCGCGGTTATTTCTCTCTCCAACAGAATCCTGAAATGTGAGTGTCGCATAAGTCACTTCTTCAGACATTGTAGAAGAAAGCACTACTATAAATTATGTAATTAATGTTTCAATATCTTCAGGCCCAGGAACGAGATGTTCTTCTCAAGGCTGGGAGCTTTTATAAACACACTCAACTGACCCAAGACACACCCCACTGCCCCTCTGTAAAGACAGAATGACAAACGGTTTTTTTGCAGAGAAAGTGAGAGAAGTCAAATATTCTCTTTAGAAATCAAAATAGCATAGATCTCAATCTGTCTGCTCTTTTCATCATTGTTTCTTGTGAAACTTAGATACTTAGAAGCAGA
The DNA here is from genome assembly GCF_004348235.1 of Phoca vitulina. Lineage (NCBI taxonomy): Eukaryota > Metazoa > Chordata > Mammalia > Carnivora > Phocidae > Phoca > Phoca vitulina. The sequence goes on from NW_022589762.1 coordinate 9,915,829, forward strand.
GAGGGAATGGTGGTTTCATGGGGGAATCCCCATGATCTTCAGGGTAGAGCTGTTCTGAATTATTCAATAAAGGGTCAGGTTGTCATTTTTACATGTGTCAAAGGCCAGCTAATCCTGTATGAAGACATTGGATCTGGTTTATACTCAGTCATATCAGAGAGATATGCATACGACAGAAAAAACTGTGTAGTTAATGACCACCCACACCTGGCTGATGTTTTAAGAAATACAAGTGTGTGTGTGTGTGTGTGTGTGTGTGTGTGTCAGACAGACAGAGACAGAGGCAGGGAGGAGGGAGAGACCCAGCGTTGGTAATGGGGCGTAGAGAAGAAATTGACAGTTGTTAAAATTGTGCATGAATGGGAGCTCCCTCTGGCAGGGCTAAATCCCTAACAGAATAATCCCCCTGCAAATAACAACTAGCACGGGGTATGGTGCTTCCCCCCCCCCCTTTTTTTTTAATTTGTTTGTTGAGTTGGTTTTTAACCTGAGGGCAGCCAACAGTCATTGTTGTGCAGCTAAAATTCCTATAGAAAGCAGGCAGTCTTTCAGGTTCGAAAAATCAGAAGATGGAATTTGGGGCAAATGCAAGAACAAACAGTGCTGGATATTCACATGGACCACTAGATATGGGGAATCCCTAAAACATCTTTAAGTCTTGACGTCTCTTTGAGCTACAGGTCATATACATTTCATTTAAGAAATAATCTTATAGGGGGGACGCCTGGGTGGCTCAGTCGGTTAAGCGTCGGACACTTGGTTTCAGCTCAGGTCATGATCTCAGGGTTCCGGGATCGAGCCCCTTGTTGGGCTCACTGCTCAGCAGGGAGTCTTCTTGTCCTTCTCCCTCTGCTCCTCCCCATGCTCACACGTGCACTCTCTCTCTCTAAAATAAATAAATCTTAAAATTTTTTTTTAAATCTTATAAAATAATCAATCTCTATTTTCCCTTTCTTAGAACAACAACAACAAAAAATGCCCTGAAAAGATGTTTCTAATAAAACTGAAGTAAACTCACTGCAGAAGGATTTAACTGTGATACTTTGTTTCAACAACATCACATGAGCAGTAAAAAGCAGACAATTTATATAGAAAGCGTTCTGGCTGTTATTTGGAGGAACATGAGAGGAAAACAGCACATCACACGTGCAGTTGGTCACTTAGTCGGTGTCAGAGTCTTAAAGGACTGCATTTACTTCTAATGCCATCACTTCTTGTGAAATTTACTAATTTCTGTAAGAAAATTCATTGTTATTGAGAACCTGTGAAAAGCAGAGTAACAGCCCCCAAAGCTGTGCGTGTTCTAATCCCCAGAACCTCTCAATCTGGTAGTTTACATGGTAAAAGGGATTGCGGATGGGAAGAGGATTGCAGACCTTGAGATGAAGAAATTATCCTGCATTATCTGGTGAGCCCAATTTAATCACGAGTCCTTAAAAGTGGAGAGATAGAACATTGCTGGCTGAAGGTAGAGGATGAGGGCCTAGAACCAAGGAATGTGGGCTGGAAGATGCAAAGTTAGGGATGGGCGCTCCCCCAGAGCACTCAGAAAGCAACACAAACCACCCCCCCACACACCCTTGATTTACCCCCGTAAGATCATGTCAGACTTCTAACCCGCAGAACTCTGAGACCATAAATTTGTGTTGTTTAAGCGGCTGTGTTTGTGGAATTTGCTATATCAGCAATGGGAAACTAACACAGAACTCAAAAAAATATTTGGGAGTCATACAAAAGCAAGAAAACTAAAGAATCTTTTCTAAAGTTTCCTTTGGGGTAAGAAGGCAAATACATAACTCTACTGGGAGATGATTTGGTGTAGGTTTTTGTTTTCAGATGGCAAAAGGACTGATCTGAAACCTCCCAAGATCCAGCTCTGTGTGAAGATTATCTTAGTCAAAGTTCTCCAGAATAAATTGCATCTGTATCAGAGGTGTGAGTGAATATCCACTAGGTTGCAGAAAGACAGTGTAAAAATAATAATTCTTCAATAATATTTATGTACGATTTCTAAATACATAAATGTACATGTATTTCTCATTCTTATTCTTTTTGTTTTTTCAAACTGATGCATGCTCAATCAAAAAAAATGTTTGTAGTCTGAGTCATAATCAATTGAACTCCCCTGCCAAAGATGTGGAAATAATTAATAAATCTATGTCTATGTTTACTATTCTACATAACTTAGGTAAAGGCAAAGACCATCAATATGAGGAAAAGTTAAATTGATTATGTGATTATGACAATGAGAACTCAGAATGTTTTTCTGTCTCGTCTTTCACTTTCACCAAATTTTGCAAAGACTGAGTTTTCATTTTCATTGCCCTGATTCTTTCAGACCTTCAAGTTCCCTAAGAAAGCATTTAACCTCGTACAATCTTATACAAAAATCATACTTAGGTAAAACAGTGCTGAGGAATCTCACCTGGTTGCTAATAATTTCTATAAGAAAAAAGATTGGTCATACTCTCTATGCACTTTCTGTTATTATGATCCTAAAAGTCTTTTTATCTACTCTTAGACTATAATTTTATTAATTTAGAAACCAACAACTGTTTATACTTGTCTCCCTTAAAAATTTCCAGCATCTCTGTAGTTCATTTTATCAGATTATGCTATCAAATAGCACACCTTGTTGTAGTCATCTACCAAATTCTAGGACATTTCTCCTAAATCACCATTAACCTCCACGTTATCACATCCAATGGCTCTTTCTTCAGATTCATTTTACTCAGCCTATAAGCAGCATCTGATATAATTCCTTTAACTTAAAATTCTTCTCCAAAATACTCTGCTCTACAGGACACCATTATCTTGTTTTTCTTTCTACTTCTCTACCTCATCCTCTCTAAGATTTGCTGGTTCCTCTTTATCTGACTTCAAAATGCTGTTGTGGCCCCGAGTTGAGTTCCTGGCCCTCTGACCTGTTTGTGCTCATCCTTGGATGAGCTCTTCCAGATCCATGGCTTGGAGTGACAGCCATGTATAAGTGATCTCCAAATGTATATCTTCATGCCAGGGTTTGATCAACAGGTCCAAATATCTGACTGGAGACTTGGCATATTTATTTACATATGCTATAGGATTTTTAAATGTAACACATCAAAATAAATAAACAAACAAACAAACAAACAAACAAACTCTTTTCCCAGTTTCACTCTATGCTTCTCCGTTTCAGTACCTAAGCCCAGAACTCAAATCACTTTTGACTTTTCATGCTGCTCTCACATGCATTAAATCCACCAGAAAATACTGTTTATTGTGGAAAATAAAGGAATGCAGATATTAAATATGGAGGTATCTTTGGTCTGGGATACATTAAAAGAAATATTGAGTTTACACAATAAAAATTTATCCTCTCCGTTCTTCCGCGATCATTACATTCCCACATATTATATGCCTATTTCAGAGAACGTTTTATTTTTTTTATTTATTTTTTTTTTTTTTAAAGATTTTATTTATTTATTTGAGAGAGAGAGAATGAGACAGAGAGAGCACATGAGAGGGGGGAGGGTCAGAGGGAGAAGCAGACTCCCTGCCGAGCAGGGAGCCGGATGTGGGACTCGATCCAGGGACTCCAGGATCATGACCTGAGCCGAAGGCAGTCGCTTAACCAACTGAGCCACCCAGGCGCCCTCAGAGAACGTTTTAAAAGAGGGGTCTCTATTGGGTAGTATCTAGCGATTAGGCAGAATGGAAATTAATTCAAAAGTATTTACAAAAGGGAATGGAGAAAATGAAGATTAAATCCAGAGCGATCAGACCTAAAGATAGAAGCAAAAGAAAAAAATGACCACAAGGTGGAGCTAGAGGATAAATACATGATAGACTTTATTTTGGGTTTTTTCTTGTTTGGGGTTTTTTTTTTTTTAATTTATTTTGAAATGTATATTCATTCAATCAGGATAATCAAATATCCTGATTAAAATAAAGGGCTATGCAGACAGATTGATTACCTTAAATCTCAGATCAAGATTTACTTGTCAGGTGAAATGAACGCAACCAGGGCCTGCCCCAAGCTTCGCCAGTAAAGATCTATTATTCGAGTTTTTTCATAGTAGGTATCATGATCTGAAATTACTTTGCTTTTTTCTTTCTTTGCTTCTTTGCTCTCTATGTTCACCACCTTTCACTAGAATATAAGCTCAATAAGAGCAAAACTTGTGTGTTTGTTTCACCATATTATCCCAGAAAATAGAATAGTGCTTGAGACACATACAGTGATCAGTAGATGTTCAAATAATGGATTAATTAATGGTCCCTGCAATGTACGTTTTATAGTGATTTTAACAGGATACTTTATATCCCAAAATATTGTAACATGAATCCTCAGTTCAAACATGCCTGATCACTTTGTTTTCCTTGATTATATCATACTCATTCATACTTCCATAGCTTTGTTTAGATGTTTGCCCTGCCTGATAAAAAAAGTATTCCTTTCCTCTCTCCTCTTCTGTAATCTTTGCCTTTCCTTCAAATCATAGCTCAAGGCTTGTATATTCCATTGGCTTATTATTGAACTTTACAGATACTTTGTATGCATGTGCATGACAAACTTCTCAGTGTGGTAGATCCTGTCTGACATATTTTCCCCTTTATTCTTTCTACTCTGTAACAAAATGCTCTGCCACGGTTGTTGTCTGATAGTTATTCACTGTTTAGCTCATTAACTTTTCATAAAACATGCCACTTTTCAGTCCACATGTTTAAGCTTTCTGGAAGTGAAAGAGAAAATATTAATTACGTTTTTTTTCATGACAGGAAATTCTAGCTTTTTCCAAAGATAAACAGTATTTGGTATGTGTGTAGAAGGCTAGTAAGTCAGAGGTGAACCAACAGTATTAATGCAGAGGACTGAGAGGGAACAGAATATCACTGATAAAGGCACCGAAGGGTTAGCATAAAGGTGATGTGCCTTAAAAAGTCTGAGACTCTTAACTATAGGAAACAAACTGAGGGTTGCTGGATGGAGATGGGTGGGGGGATGGGGTAACTGGGTGATGGGCATTAAGGAGGGCACTTGACATAATGAGCACTGGGTGTTATATGCAACTAATGAATCACTGAATTCTACCTCTGAAACTAAAAAAAAGAGAAAAAAGTCTGTAAAAAAATACCACGAACTGCAAAATTCTCCCTTTCTTTATATATTTTTTTCAGTTTAGAGACATTATTATAGCATTCATAATAGTCAACATCATTTTCCTTTGGTCTTTCTCTTTTACACATCCACTAGCCCTCATTATATATTGAACAGTCTTATCCACAATGTTATGAATTCCACTGATTTCTTATTGAATCTACACCTTGTTGTGAGTCTAGTGTCTTTTACTCATTCTTCAGCTATAAACATAGATAATGGAGTCTGGACAATCCTCAAATTTGAAAGACTTTATAATGCAGTGGAAAGAACTTGGAAAATAGGTAGATGGTACTGCTTTCTACAAGCAGTATGATCATAGAAACGTCTCCACATTCTTTAACCTTCCCTTTCTACGTGTGTAATATAAGGATGAGACTGCCCTTTGTATATATATGCATTCATTCACCAAATATCTACTGGATGGTAACTGTATGTCGGTCACTATCTTAGACCATGCTTTAAACTTAAAGAGATAGCTTATGTAAAAGTGCCTCTTAATCTCTAAAATATTAAACAAAGATTTTTATTCCAAATTCAAACTCATCAGAATATTTGCAGTAAAGGACTTTTTCTGTTATACTTTACTAAGCCAAGAAAAGAGGGGCAATAAAATATACAAACATATCAATGACAGACCTTGTAGAGTGATTAAGAGAAATCTAACAAAGGGGCACCTGGCTGGCTCAGTTGGTAGAACATGTAACTCTTGATCTTGGGGTTGTGAGTTTGAGCCCCACGTTGGGGGTAGAGCTTTCTTTAAAAAAAAAAAAAAAAAGCAGTATCTAGCAAAGCCTTTGGATTTTGGAAAAGGAAAGAGAAAAGTTTTTAATCTCTATCTCTTTTTCCTGCTGTTCTCTGCTTAATTTTTGCTGAGTAACTCAGCTTGTATTTATAGCATATATAGAGGAAGAAAACAGAATGAAGACTAATGTTATCAGGGGCTCCTCTGACCCTGAGAGACTCTGTACTCACCCAGCGTATTTCCTAACAAGCCATGTTGGGGGGTTACAAATAAAGGCAAATATATTTTTATGGACCATAGATCTGGACATAAGACCCTCAGCCTGCGGCTAGTGTTATCAAAGATCCAAAAACCATGCATTGCTGAAATAATACAGTTAGTGATTACTGTCTTTCAGTAACGTTTTCACTTTAAAGTGAACTTCCAGGAAGGGAAAAATCTTAATTAAGTGAAATTCTGTAATTTCAAGTATGGTGGTGCTTCAATGAAGAGCTATTTGTGGAAGGGACAGAAGATATCTTCTGTTATTCTGTTATCCAGAAGATAACAGAAAGGAAGGACAAATGATGCATTGCAATCATTAAAAGGGAAAAAAAAAAACAAAAGAAAGTCCACAGGCTGAGCTATAGGTAGGAATGGAATATCATCTGAGGCTTAGGTTTCAGCTTTACCTACATCTGGTGTTAAACATACAGTTTTAAACATTAATGAATCAAGTAAGCCCAGCATATTCCTGGCGATTTGCAAGAAGAATAAATGGGATATTTTTATAACCCAACCAATTGCCCAAGACCTAGAGAATGTGGAAACCACAACAAAGCAAGCTAACTGTTATGTTTCATACCTCCTGAAAGTTTCTGCTAATTGAACATGAAAATGTTTATAATAATTATGAAGGCTTCCAAATGTCCGTGGATCTTGCATTTACATATTTGATTTAATTTAACCATAAATTTTCAGAAGTTACATATTTGGTTACTAAGAGAACAGAGTAAAGGTTTATTGAAAAAGTGTCATTTAAACTGACCTTCCATCCTTGTTTTGTTTATTCTTTACCTCACTTTTAAAATTATTTGAGGAGTGTAGGGCAAGAAATTTTAAGAGGAAAGATTATTTTAAGCAAACTGACAAAGAATCCAGAGTGAAGAAGATAACAGAAAGGAAGGACAAATATACACAAGATGTACCAAAGGGAACATCAGTAAACAAAATACCTACCATGAGATCTTATATAATTACTATATTGAAAAGTAATGTCTAACACACTACTAACTAAAAAAAAAAATAAAATAAAGATTATTTATAAGATAAATGCCTAGAATTACCTAGAAGAAGGGAAGCTTTTCTGGCTGTAAAGGTTTAAAAAATATATATATATATCTGGGGGTGCCTGGGTGGCTCAGTCGTTAAGCGTCTGCCTTCGGCTCAGCTCATCATCCCAGGGTTCTGGGATCGAGCCCCGCATTGGGCTCTCTGCTCAGCGGGAAGCCTGCTTTTCCCTCTCCCACTCCCACCCTTGTGTTCCCTCTCTCACTGTCTCTCTCTGTCAAATAAATAAAACCCTTAATATATATATATATATCTGCTATAAAACTATATAAAAGCTACCCTAATGACAAAATAGCACCCTCACTAATATCCTTACATTAGTACATCAGCTAGCCTTCTCTAGCTACTCTAACTGCTTTCAATGTGAGCTACAATAACAATCTGAAAACCCATTTTATAGTTAAATGTGTGGAATATATATTACTCTCTGATGTGAAGGGCACTAGGAACCTGTCCTTTCCACAAATAGCTCTTCATTGAAGCACCACCATACTTGAAATTACACAATTTCACTTTATTAAGATTTTTCCCTTCCTGGAAGTTCACTTTAAAGTGAAAACATTACTGAAAGACAATAATCACTAACTCTGTATTATTTCACTTTATATGATTGTTTTTTCTTTAATGCCTAAACCTAAGCAATATGAAGCCTGCCCCCTGTGGAGTCCTCGAATTTTTGAAAAATGTGATTTGTGAATGATGCAAGAATTTGGATGGATTCTAGGTCATAATTAGGAATGGCACCTTCTAACACAAGACCCTGAAACATCTACTCTAGCTCCTATTAGATCGAATTATATTAGACTTGCTCCTCACAATGGAATAGACTATGTATCTGCTCTTGTTTTATCCACGAATCTTCATCAGAGAGCAGTTCATTTAAACAATACGATTTAGACTCCACTAAGGTTAAGATGAAGCATTAACTTTTGTTCTTTGAAAGGATGTAATAAGGAGACATTCCTTCATTCAGAGTTGAAGATAAGAAAACAGGAAACAAATGCAATATCTACTCCTTTACTGCAAGTTATTATTTTTATATTTTTATGTTCAAGGTCCATGTATATCTGAACAGCTATGAAAGGGCCTCCTGGAAGAAAAGAAATCCAAAACACAGAAACAAAACAAAACAAAAAACATGTGCCCCAACCCATATGGCTCCACCTTACCAGAGAGGGGAGGGTCACGGACTGGCAGGCACTGAAATCTATGCGTGGACACGACATTTCTGCGAAGTCATTGAACCCTGAGCTCCCTTGCAGTCCGAGGGAAGCCATGCTGGACGAAGATGGATACATCACCTTAAATATTAAAAATCGAAAGCCAGCTCTCACCCCAGGTAAGAATACCCGGAGCCAGGGATTTGGAAGTTAATTATTGAAATAGGTCAACCCTACTTTCCTTTCTCTACAAGTGACAGCACATATAGTTTTATTTTATTTTCCTGATGATCTTCCTGCTCTATAGAATTCCAGTAATATCTACTTAGGCTCAGACAGACTTATTTAGAATATAAGCTACAAAAGATAAAAGCAGGAACATTATAATAAGGCTTATAATAAGGAAAAAATAATAATGCTGGACGGAATAGAAGCCAAGAGAATAAGAGGAAAGAATGTTTTACAACCTCATTTTCTAAGCTGTCGGCAAATGGGTGTGATTCTTCAGTTGTTGCATATAAAAGCAATTATTTATGGGGGTGGGCACAAAACAAAACAAAGACACACAAAACCTTAACAGTTATATCTTGACTCAGAGACAAGTCCATTGGAAAAGGGTTGTACTTGCTATTGGGAATGGGAATGGGTTGTACTTGCTATTGATGATCACCAAAGGAACACCAGCAAGAGCTGGCAATGAAGCTGTTTATAACACTCAGAAAGCCTTGAGAGGGCAGGGGACAGGGGTGATGCTGCCCCAAAGCTATGCCATACAGCCTGCCCCCTAACATCTGTATTCTATGTCTACAGTTGACCCTGCTTCCTCACCTGTGTGGCGTGTGATGGCTTTGATTCTGCTGATCTTGTGCATGGCGTTAGTTGTTGGGCTGGTGGCTCTGGGGATAATGTGTAAGTATTGACTCACTGCAAAAGATTTGTTCTGGGGAAAGCAATACCTAAGGGTCCTGGTGTATGCCACTAGGCTTGATTGTCACTATGTATCTCTTTGTTGCTACATCAATCATTTTATACATGGCTGCCAATACATTCTCAATAAAGGAGAACTCTGACTTTTCCGTTCTGATTCAAATCGCTTTAATTAAAATTATTTTCAAGTTTTTAAACTGGTCTTTAAGATCCCCTAAGGTCTAGATCCACACTATCTTTTCATTTTTTTTCTCCCTATCCTGCATATCTTCAGTTCCAGCCAACATGGACTTTTCTCAGTTTCACAAATAAATCCTCTTTCCCTGACTGAAATTTCTGTCCATTGTATTCCCTCTTCCTAAAGTGCCCTCTTTCCCACTTTGTTTAATGACTGCATTTCCTTTCACTCAGAAGCAATTCATATCCCACCTAATTTATATATTTTTTCTTTTTATAAATCTAAAAGCGCTCCAATGTCGCATTACCCCATGTAGCTGTAGCTTGTTTGTGTGCTTGTTTATTTGTTAGAATGTTTTGTTCACCATCTTTTATTCACCTGAATATCATATTTTGAACACAGCAAGAAATCAATATGTATTTTTTTAAATAAATGGATATTTTGATATTACATGAAAAACAAAATAACAGAAGTCATTCACCTCTGAAATCTGCTTAGAAATCTGTATTCAAAGAAATATCAAAACATTCGTTTTGGGCACGCAATTTGATCATGGCATTTTCTTATTTGTGATTGTCTCCTTCATATAGTTCACTTCTTCTTTTGGATAACCATCAGGTGTCAGTTTTGCATAGTTCTTAAATTGTTCTTTATACACCCCTTTACCCAGACCCCTTTGCAGTACTCATTTACTCATGTGTTTCTAGTAAACACTTCACAGATTGACAATTCTACTGAAATTAAAGTCCATCAAAAGGTCTCTGCATCACCCTTATGATCCTGATTACAAATTATTATCTAATTTTTACATCTAGCCGTCACAGAGCAAAATTACCAACAAGTGGAGAATAATAATGTCTCAGGAACTCTGCACCAAGTAGCAAAGAAGTTCTGCCAATATTTAATAAAACAATTGGAACAAAAGAGCAGTGTCAGTAAGTATGGTTTTGTAACTTCTTCATCTCCCCACCCCCACCCCCCAGAGTATTTCTGTGATGTTATCTGTAGGGAATCTGGAGATCTGCAGAAAACACTGAATATGGGGGAAAAGCAAAAGTAAAGAGTATGGATTCCTATTCTTGGTTTCACCTTAAGGCCATAAATGCAGCCCATGTGACAGAAACTGGAGATATTATGGAGATAGTTGCTATGGATTCTTCAGGCGCAACTTGACGTGGGACGAGAGTAAGCAGTTCTGTATTAACATGAACGCTACTTTGCTGAAGATCGCCAGCCAGAACGTTCTGGTAAGGAGATTCCTTTGTCAAATATTTTGGAGTCATAAGAAGAATCTTAAGTGAAACATTTGACTTTAAAATCTATATCTATATTTCTCATGTCTTCCAGTCTGTGCTAATCTGAGAACCTTATCAAGCCCAGTAGAAATGACCACATTTAAGAATTTCTTAGAAAGGGGTAAAATGAGCTAATGAGACTGAGAGGTCTGGCGTTACCTCTGTGACAAGTCATTTCACTTTTCTCAGCTTCCTTGGTTGCATTTACTAATCCATAAAAGAATCTGAAAGTATAAAGAAACTCAATATCCTTGTAAAATATAAAAAGCAGTGCCACCCCAATATTACATGAATCCTCAGTTCCTGCTAAATTGTTGAACGATTGAACTTGAACAAACCACGATGCAGACTTTACCTTTTCATAGGCTCTTCCATAGTTTTGGGAGCAATCTCATTTGTGAAACACACAGGATTTCAGTTGAAATTTTTCTACTAAACGTCTCCTCTTCCAGATTTTTCTCTTTGACAGCTTCTAACAAAGGCTTTATTTTGAAGCAAAATATGTTCACATCCACTCATGCACTCTCCCTTTATTATTTAATGTAGCTTTTCTCTTTTTTTTTTGTGAATCCTGGGAGCAAACCAGAAACCAAGCCTTGTAGTCTCCCTTCTGCCAAATGATAGATTTCTTAAGACATTTTTTGAAAGGCAGAAATTCTCTATGGTGTTTAACCTACAATTTCCAATATGGTAATTATTCACATTCTGTATATTAAAAATGAAAGCAAAGGGCGCCTGGGTGGCTCAGTCATTAAGCATCTGCCTTTGGCTCAGGTCATGATCCCAGGGTCCTGGGATCGAGCCCCGCATTGGGCTCCCTGCTCCGCGGGAAGCCTGCTCCTCCCTTTCCCACTCCTCCTGCTTGTGTTCCCTCTCTGCTGGGTCTCTCTCTGTCAAATAAATAAATAAAATCTTTAAAAAAATTTTTAAAAAAAAGCGCAAACCGGAGATCTGGATTTGGGCTGTGTGCAGAGATTAAACCAAACTCAAATAGTCAAGCCAGTCATATTCTACAGAACTGCTATAACTGATCAGCAAAACTGACTTATATTTTCCTGAGCTGAAGTCCACAGTAATGGGCCAGACATGAGGAGATCATTCCAGTGACACTCAAGATCATTTGTTGCCTTGTTACTATCCTCTAACTCTCTTTGTGGACTCAAACTAATAGAGAAGATATTCAGGTAAGTAAGTTATCTTTCTTTCCAATCAGGCAAAATAAGAGAGTGTCCTAAAATCTCAACTTCAATAACAAGAGATTAATTGGAGACATACAAACATGTCTTGAATCTTGCACTGATGCCAGGTTGGAGGTTTATAAATGAAAGAAATAATGTCATTTTTGAGAAACAAAGAATAGTTGAATTTCAGACAGAATATATTTCCTATAGTGAGGTATGTAATGTGGATGTATTTTAAAGAATAGAACAGGAGTTAACAGAAAGGTGAGGGGTAGCTCAAGCTTTAAAAAATAAGCAGTCAGGGTGCTTGGGTGGCTCAGTCAGTTAAGCATCTAACTCTTGGTTTCGGCTCAGGTTGTGATCTCAGGGTCTTGGGATTGAGCCCCATGTTAGGCTTCATGCTCAGAGGGGAGTCTTCTTCTTCTTCTTCTTTTTTTTAAAGATTTTATTTATTTATTTGACAGGGAGAGACACAGTAAGAGAGGGAACACAAGCAGGGGGAGTGGGAGAGGGAGAAGCAGGCTTCCGGCAGAGCAGGGAGCCCGATGCGGGGCTCAATCCCAGGACCCTGGGATCATGACCTGAGCTGAAGGCAGACGCTTAACGACTGTGCCACCCAGATGCCCCTCAGAGGGGAGTCTTCTTGAGATTCTTTCCCTCTGCCCCGCACACCACCCCCCCACCGTGCACATGCTCTCTCTCTCAATCTAAAATAGATAAATCTTTAAAAATATTAGTAAGTGTCTGCATTTAGCTCAGGTCATGACCCCAGTGTCCTGGGATCGAGCTCCACGTCGGGCTCCCTGCTCAGTGAGGAGTCGGCTTCTCCCTCTTCCTGTGCCCCTCCCCCCTGCTCATGCTCTGTCTCGCTCTCTCTCTCTCTCTTATAAATAAATAAAATCTTTAAAAAATAGTAATAAATAAATAAGCAGTCAAAAGTGACTTTCACAACAGTATCTCTTATGGAATGCCATTCTGTGTCTCACTTCTGTTAAGAAGTTTGAGTCATTTCTTATTTGCTAAGAATGTATTCTCACCTACTTCTTTTTCTGGGAGGTATGAGAGTACATGAATATTTGACTCTTTTTAATTTTGTTACCCATGGATCGACTGATTGATTGATTGATTGACTGATTGACTTATCCATTAATTTGACAAATATGCACTGGAACTATTTCAGAATCTGAACCTATGAAGTTAATAAAACAGAAGTCTTTAACCTCAGGGAGCTTATGTTCTAGTTGGAGCAAGAGGCAATAAACAAAACAAATAAGTATAGTGTATCATATAGTAAATAGTGACAATTCCTAAGTAGAAAAAGGCAAATTAGAAAAAACAAATGCTGTTTGTAATCCCTTTGAGAAAGACATCATATAATTCCTTTTACTCAGTCAACTAAAACAAATTAATACTTCCAATGTAAACATTGTAGGCTACTACAAAACTGAGCTAAGCAATGAAACCAAAGCACGTAGAAGTGAAATGTAGGGAATGAAAACGTTTCACCAACAATGTATTTCTTTTTTTTTTAATTTTCCTTCTCTAGTTGTTTACCATTATCTTATTTAAGAGACATATTTGGTACTCTATTTGAAACTCTAGTCTTCAATCGATGGAAGATAAACGTGTAGAAAGGTTAGAATATCCGCCTTCTGTGAACATTTTTTTTCCTGTATTCTACAAGCAATTTTTTTTATTCTAAAACAAGTGAACTTGGCACAATTCTAAATATCAAATATGATTAGTTAACATTAACATAGACATACAATCTAACTTATTGTTGTTCAGGGTCTTTTTTTTTTTTTTTTTTTGAAGATTTTATTTATTTATTTGACAGAGAGAGAGATAGCTAGAGCAGGAACACAAGCAGGGGGAGTGGGAGAGGGAGAGGCAGGCTTCCTGCCGAGCAGGGCGCCCGATGTGGGACTCGATCCCAGGACCCCGGGATCATGACCTGAGCCGAAGGCAGACGCTTAACGACTGAGCCACCCAGGCACCCTGTTGTTCAGGGTCTTATCATGAAACTTTGCCTTTACATCATTACAAGAATTGTGGAAGCAGGTTGACCATTATATTTATCTGTGTTTGCAATAGGAATACATGAAGTCTAGGACTGGATTAATGCGTTGGGTTGGATTGTCCCGCAAGAACCCTAATGAAGTCTGGATGTGGGAAGATGGCTCTGTGCCCTCCAAAAATGTGTAAGTTAATGGACATTCAGAATACAAGGCACAGCTAGCAAATTTTATTCTTGAGATCCTCTACCCTCTTGAAGGCACACTACTTAAAAGTTGAGAGGTGGCTCGATGACCTACTGTGTGCTATAGAAACAGCAGCACACTCACTGACACCCTACTCCTAATAAGTGAACCCTGGTAATAAGACAATTCTACTTTACTTACTTTCCCATTCCTCTGCTCTTTATGTAAGCCTCATTTCTACCCTCAAATTTACCATTAGAACATGTGTGTGCGTGTGTGCGTGTGTGTGTTGCTTGATCTGATTCTCTTCACATATTTCTAGAACAAAATGATCATTCTTGTTATTTTATGGTTGAAAGTGATTACTTTGAGGATTCTTTTGGCTTTTCAGTATCATTTTACCTACTCTTCCTCCCTAGGGGTCTCCAAGAATCAGGCACACCATCATTCACAAGGTGTTTCTAATGTTCGTATCATAAGGCTCCATCCTTGTACAGACAATCCAGGCAAAGGAGGCATTTTTTTTAATGTGGCTTTCCAATCTCCAATCTAAAGACCTTTGCTCATCTTGTATATCAAAACTGTAAGGTCTCTCCAGTTAAAATTAAAACTGATAACCACAACCTGTACAACCTCATCATTACTTAAAATTTCAATTCATTTATTCAACACATACTAAGTATTTACTATGGGTAAATACTATGGGCAAAGGATACTGCAAGTACAAGCAGACTTCTTCATAGATCTTGAGCTTTATCTCCTATCATTTCCTGCCTCATTCACAATATTGCAGGCCAACTGGTGAACCCTCTGTGCTTTCAACAAATTAAACTTGTTTTGTTGTCTTAGGGCTTTTGTACTTAACTGTTTTCTTCTAGACTGTTCCACTTCCAGAACTCCATGATGGGCTCCCCCTTGTGACTCATGTGTCTTTTAAACATCCCTTCCTCAATGAGGTTGACTTTAATTACCCAAACTAAATTAGCTTCCTTCCACACACACCCACTCGAGTCCATTATCACGCCATTTCTTTTCTTCGTAACTCTTAACGACTCTCTGAAATTTTCTATTTGTTGGCTTCTCACCAATATCCTCTTACTATAATGTAAGTTCCCCAGTAGAAGAGACCGTGTCCCTGTTTACTCTGTCAATATCGGCACACAAAACAACTTTGGCACATAGTAGGTATCCCATAGATATTTGGCGAATAAATTAGATCTATACATTTTTGTTCTCTTGTCATAAGCAATGCAGCGGGGAATATAGACAAGTTAACAGGCAATTACAATAGAGTGTGCTGCCTTATTTCTGCTAGCCTACAACATAAATCCTCATTTCAAAAATATTTAATCAGCTTTCTTTTCCTTGAGCTCCTTCCCACTCTGTACAGCTACTTGCCCTCCAGGGCTCTCCCATCTCCTCTCTGTTTATCTAAATCCTACCCTTCTTTCAAGACAGAACTAAAGTGTGATCTTCTATGAAAAGATGAAAAGATAAAGCCTTTCCCATCATTTTCAAGATCCCATCCATCTCTTTCTCTGGGCTCCTATTGTGCTCCTGCTCACTTGTTCCTTAATCAGTGCTGTACTAAACTGCTATTGAGTTACTCAGCTGTACATACTTAATACTCCCGAGCAGATGGAAAATTTCTCAATGATCTGAATGTTGTTTTTTACTTTTATCCCCATACTTTTTGTTTCCATTTTGTGAGACAAAATACTTTCATGCAGAGTTTGTTGACTGCTTATATAGCTTTTGAAGGAACTCATTCTACCTTTTCCATTCACAGGTTTCAGCTTTCTGGAAATGAAAGAGAAAATATGAACTGTGCTTATTTTTATGATGGGAAAATTTACCCGACCTTCTGTAAGAACAAACATCATTTGACGTGTGAGAGGAAGGCAGGCACGGTGAATGTGGACACACTACTTTAATGCAAAGAGATGAGCAGGATGTCACAGACAAGTGCTTGATTATACAATGAAAGATCTGGATGAAGTACTCACTAGCCATAAAATTGCTCATTATTCCCTTTATTCCCATTGGAGTCATCTTTACCTCATCTCTTCTACCAATACCACCTCATCCTTTCTTTGTATATCCCTTTATACTAAGGGATGATTTCGCCCCTTCTTTATACATCCAGAATCCTGTCTGTGAGTTGATCGTTTGTTCTCAATTGTTCCGTGTCCATGGATTTTCTTTCTTCTTGTCTTCATTCCTAATTATCTCAGCATGGTATGATTCACCACATCTTCGGACATAAACATATGCGCTTTAAATTGAAATAAGAAAGGTTAGGAGTTAATTGACTCAAGTTGTGCAAAATATCTAAGTCTGAAAGACAGCATAAGGTAGTGGAAAGAATACTAAACCTGGAATCAGTAGAACAATCTAGATGGTGTGATTCCTTAATTAACGTACAACCGTGGACCAACTAGTCATGTAGCCTCTTTACCGTTCATTTTCTCATATTCCAGGTAGAATAACACCCATTACTTCTCAGCTGTACAACCTAACAAAACATGGGAGTAGTAGCTATGTCAGAAATTCCATAAAGGCCAACAGCATGGCTTTCCCATTTACTATTGTATGCCTGGCACCAAGCATGGTTCCTGGCTCACTGGAAACAGAAAAAAATAGTTGCTTTTCATTACGTGAGAAACACCACAATCTGTAAAACACTACACAATTATAATTTAGATTCCAGGCCCACCTTTGGTCAGATTCTACAGCAAGGGAATTAAAGTTTCCTTCTGGGGAAGGAAAACGAAATTTCTGTGCAAGGAACTTGATAGCGTTTGAAAATAAGAAAATACTTCTTAAGAAGGCCTATAGGCAAGTAGACAAAACAGCAAGTACAAATGTTTTATCTTTTCCTGACAGTTCTATGTTTGGTTTTTGCTGAGTAACTCATGAAGTATTTATGGATATGTGGCGAGGCAGCCTTTCACAGGATAACAGGCAAAAATTGCATTTCTTTCCCACAGCTTCCCTGAAGCTGCTTTTTCTTCTTACATTGGTAGTAACAAAATTTATGAATATGATTCTCAAACATCTCAACTGAGATGTTTGTTAAAACATGCAGATGCTCAAGCACAAATACTTAAGGTTCTCAGTTGGAAGGCTGAGGAGACACTGAGACCTGGGCTTTTAATAAGCTCCCCTACTTGATTCTGATCAAGTACTTTTTAATACATTTTGAGAAAAATTACATTGAGACTTACTCCCTATGTGGCTTTTGCTAAGTTACTCTGTTTCCTCATTTATGAAATGGGCTTAATATTATTATTTTACTCATAGGTAATAGTGAGGATCATTTAATATAATATATAAAGCATTGACCAGAGTATCAAGCATGTAATAAATAATAAATATGTATTATTTTATACCTTTGAGCACTAATACTCAAAGACACTTGAATCACTGTCTTGTTTTAGACTATCAGTAAACAAGCAGATTTTGGGGGACCGAGGAAAAATAACACAGATACCTCAAATTCTGCTTCTACTTCAAATGTCTTGAGATCTTGGCTTTTGGGGGATAGTATCATTATTTTACTGTTTTTTTACTTGTTGATTTAGAGAAATGGAATAGGAAATAATAATTCAGAAAATCATCCAAAAAACAACCAACCATGTCTCTGGACTTTAGTGTTTTATTACCCACAAATGGAAAAACATTTATTTATATATTACTATATGGCACAAGTAAATTTCAAAGAGTAATATCTTAGTTTGTGACAAAAATGCAATTAAAAAATGTAAACCAACCAACTGTGCCTACAAAGATTCTTTTTTCTGGTACTCATATCAAAATCATCTTACACATGAAATCAGAATAGCACAAATTTTAGTAGCATAGGCTCTGTGATCAGACCACCTAGTTTCAAATACTAACTCTTCCACTTACTACGCAAGTGAACTTCGGTAAATAATTTGTCTTCTCTGTGCTTCAACGTACAATTAAGTTACAATGTACTCATAACAGTGCTTATTTCACAGAGCTGTTTTGAGAATCAAAGTAATTCATGTAAAAACCCTTTGAAACAGTACTTGGAATGTAATGAATAATAAGTAACATGCAGTATGATATAAAACATCAAAAGCAAAGCAAGTAACAATAGTCCCTTATTGGAAGAGGCCAGTGTTTCCCCCAAAGAAATTTATCAGAGAATATATCATATTAGAGAAAACTGGATCTTTCTGAGCTTGATATTTAGCACTGATAAAATTTGAGAGCACCTGGAAATTGATGACAACTCATTAAATTTCTGTTCCTGTGCTCCCAACATTAGTCTTAATGCCTATTTGGTATGCTTATGGTTTCTTCCTCTTTTTCTCCTCAAGGTAGAAATCATTACATAATGAAGCCTGCAGAGAGTTAAGTCACTTTATTTTTCAGGTCAGAATCTCAGGTCACATGAAAATCATTTGAAATATTTGGAGAATTTGCTGGATATTCTCCATTTACCTGTTGAGATCCTCTCAACCGGACCCTGTGCTTTGTGAGGCAGAACTCAAGTGAACAGCACTGTTTGGGGCAACTTTCCTCTGGCTTCCAGTTGATTTAGCTATTGAGAAGTACTTGCAGTAATCAAAGGGTCAAAGGGTGAAAGGAGAGAGTGGTCAGGGTACTCCTCATTCCCTTGGCTCTCTCCCTACCATGCCATGTTTGGCAAAGGCTGCATGTTCCCTACCTTAGGCCATGACCCTTATCAGATACCCTCCCCTTAACTCCTCAGGCGTAGGGGTGATAACATCGTGGCAACGCATAATTCACCACCTCTTTTTGTTCCAATTAATCTTTCCCCAAACTTTATAAACAGTGTCTTTATTCAATGCCCTGAGATTACTCCTTGAGTATGTCATTTGTTTTTCTTTGCTATAGAGATCAATGATTGATTCAGGGAGATACTGAAACAAAAGAGAACATTGCAATTTTGCAGATTGTTGAGATTTGCAAACTATAAATTACCAAGACACGACCTTTGGCCATAAGGACAAATGGCCAATATGTGAATGATGATTAAAATATCAAGTTTCTTAATGCGATAGTCACAGGATGTGGCAGAAATGGCCATCTATCCACTAAATAATTTATGCTTCTCATTTAGAGTAAAGTTGTCATCAAAAGTTTGCTAACCAGGCAAAAATTACATTTATCAGGCCCAGCCTCTTAGATCCAAACAAGGGCATTACATTAATGGATGTGGACGTGACACATGTTACTTCTAGGTTATGGCTTTCAAGAGGCCGATGTGGATTTGCCATCTTCTCTTTTCCTTTCTAAGGGACTCCAATGTCTCACAAGATAGAAGGAGCTTGGGTCCCATTTGGAGGAAATCTCTCCACTAACCAGGATTACTGGAGCTAAATTGTTATGTGAGCAAGAGATAATCTTTATTGTGTTAAACAACTGATTTTTTTTGAGACTTACTTGTCACAGAAACTACATTACCTTAATTAATACAGTGGGAAAATTTATTTTAGGGATGAAATCCCTTCCTAGAAGCTTTTTTGTTTAAGGATACACAGTGATCTACAGCTCCTTCACCGTGGCTTGTCCGATGTGAGCTAACCTCAGGTCTTTGCTGTCTAAGTCGTCCACATGCTTCATGCCCTGTACCAAAATATAAGTGCATTGTTTGCATTGTTTGTCTATTCTTTTTATCTTGATAATAACCCAGTGCTATCACCTTCAACATCTGCTGGACTTCAGAACCCAGAGCAATAACCTATTTTACTTTAGGCCTTTTCAAGTTCAGTTTCTTTTCTCATTTCCTTCTTTAACAAGTTGTACATTGGCTTAAACTTCATAAACTTCTACTTTCTAGATGAAGATGCATCTATTGTATCCCTTAAACCCAAACATAGTTTCCCACTGGTGTGAGAAGTAGCCAATTTCAGTTCTTTCACGAACCTGCTCCTACCACAAGAAGAGGTATTTGTCTTAGCTTCTCGTGTGGACTGCCTTAGCTATCACAGCATCTCAGACATGCAGGAGGAAGAAACATACACCTCTCTTCAGTGGGATGATCCAACACCAAGCCCTTACCAGAAACATCTGTCTTCCACCAAATATTCAGGTAACCAGTTCTGATTATTTAGTCCAAGACTTTGCAGTTTATGCTTTGTTTCTTATTCTATGATGAGCCCAAGGTGACTTTTCTAATGATATAACCCACATATGGGTCTGATAATGTGCATTATATAATAACATTAAAAAAATAAGTGATGTGTAAGAGTAAATAAAGGTGTAAAAGGAAAAAAGCAATGGATTTGACAAATATATAGTACCTTTTTTCCCTCTCTCTTGCTGGAAAGACAAAGAATTCGGGGATTTGGAAGATAAATGAAAGAAATCATAGATTTTTAAATTATTTTAGTTCCTGCATAAAACGCCCTAAAAATTACCTGACAAACACTAGGAAATAGAGAGAAAACATAGGTTGAAAAACGGACAAAACTTGCCAGCCTGGAGCTGTGTGCTGTGGTGATCAGTTCTGGTGTTCTTATTTAACATGTGTATTAGCTTCTTATTATTTTACTAATAAATTACCACAGACCAGGGGGTTAATACAACACAAATTTATTATCTTGGAGTTCTAAAGATCAGAAGTCCAAAATAGGTTTCACTGGGCAAGCTGTTGTCAGGGCTACATTCCTTCAAGAGGCTCTAGCTAGGGGAGAATCCATTTGTTTGTGTTTTCCAGTTTCTAGGGCTGCATTTCTTGCTTCACTTGGGCTCATGGCCCCTTCTTCCATCTTCAAAGCCAGCAGTGCTATGCCTTCAAATTTCTTCTTGCTTCCATCATCATATAGCACCCTGACCACTGACCTCTCACTTATAAAGGCCCAGATAAAACAGGATAATGTCCCCATCCCAAAATCCTTAATTACAGTTTAAAGTCTTTTTTGTCACATAAGGTAATATTTACAAGTTCCAGGGAGTAGGACATGGGCGCTTGGGACAGGGGCATTATTCAGCCTACCACATAATCTGAAGATAACTTTTATTTTTTCTCTGATTAGTGTTAAGGATATAACAAATCACAAATTCTTCATTTTTCTTTCCTGAATAGATGCAAAGTTACCTGGAAAAAAAGTGTTCCTCATTCAAAATTGTATGTTTAAAAGAAATATCTCTGAACCAATCATGTTCAAGTGGTGCTGAAAAGAGATGAGAGATGCACAACAGTGTTTCTCTTTTCAAAAATAAAACCCTGCTACCTGGTTTGCTATAGTCTCTAAAAGATTGTTGAAAAAGAATACATGTAACTAGTTAGTAAGCTTGTGATATTATATAAGGAGAAGAGGAGTATGTTACTTAACCTATTGGATTTGACATCTTTCAAAATCCAGGGTGTTCTGGGGCGCCTGGGGGTCTCAGTTGGTTAAGCATCTGCCTTCACCTCAGGTCATGATCCCAGGGTCCTGGGATCGAGTCCTGTGTTGGGCTTCTCCCTCTGCGCCTCTCCCTCCCCTTGCTTGTGTGCTTGCGTGCTCTCTCTCCCTCTCAAATAAATAAATAAAATCTTTAAAAAAAAAAAAAAGGTGTTCCAAGTTATAACTTGCATTTCAAAAAGTTGGAATTCTTTTTTCCTGTTTCCACAGTTCCCATGGCCTCAAGGATTCTCTAGTAAGAATGCTCATTCTTTCTTTCACTCAGTCTAGTCTCATTCTGGCCCATCTCTTTCACCTACTTTCTCTAACTCAGTGTCATTGCCCCTATGCCTTGTTCAGGAGCATGGTGTCTGGTGATGGTGATTTCATGTATTCTCTGCGTGGGCTCAGTAACAACCTCTGTTTTCTTGGGGATCAAGTGTAAGTACAAAAGGATATCTTCAAAATAATCTATATACATATATTTCATATACTTTATACATTACAAACATACATATACACTGCATGTAGCTTTATCTACAATTCTGTATATGTGTATCATTATAAATAAAATGTCATAATTTATAAATAGAAAAATCAATTAGAAACATGTAAATGCATATAACTGATGTAAAATAATGGCTTCCTATTTTTTTTTTTTTTTTTATTTTTTGAGAGAGAGAGAGAGAGAATGCATGAGTAGGGGGAGAGAGAGAGGGAGAGGGAGAGGGAGAAGCAGACTCCCCGCTGAGCAGGGAACCCCACTCAGGGCTTGATCCCAGGACTCTGAGATCATGACCTGAGCCTAAGTCAGATGCTTAACCAACTGAGCCACCCAGGTGCCCCTTGGATGCCACTTTTAATAACTTTTAAGGTTCATTTGCATGTTGTTTAACCTAACTCTAATGCCATAGAGTCTCTTTGGGGAAAATAATGCAAATAATTACTTATATGATTCAATTTGTGAGTCATATTAGCATGCTAAAGGATGCAACTAACAAGATTTCAGTATAATGCTCTTTCTTTTCTAAATGTGTATGTATTCTAAACTTATGCAGAATATTTTAGTAAGTTTTTCACTTTATATTAGGCAAAGTAGAATTTAATAAGTTTAATGCAAATCTGAGCACTTCATATAGGCCATATTTAATCACATTTTTTTTTTAAGATTTTATTTATTTACTTGTCAGAAAGAGAGAGATACAGAGCACAAGCAGGGGGAGCGGCAGGCAGAGGGAGAAACAGGCTCCCCACTGAGCAGTGAGCCCGATGCGGGACTCCATCCCAGGACCCTGAGATCATGACCTGAGTCCAGGCAGACACTTAAGTGACTGAGCCACCCAGGTGTCCCTTTAATCACATTTCTTTATTTCCTTTAGTCTAAATTTAAGACCTGTTTTCATATCTGGCAAGTGAAATTTTTATAAAATATAATTACTGGGCTGCGATTCCAAAAAACAAACAAAAAACTAATAACCTGCATTATCACTCATGCTAATACTAAGAAATACGCTTAGAAAGACAGAGATAAAGGTTATTGTCCAGATAATTCTTCCCTTTCGTATGCCCTAGCAAATCATTTCTTTATGTAGGAGACTTTAGCTGGTGAGGGAGAATTATGAGTTCTACAATGAGGAAGAGATCAGATTTGATTCCACAAAGTACAAGAAACTTAATCTTGTTCATGTTAGCTATGAGTTTATTTTCCTGATTTTTCTTAGAAAATTGTTTTAAGCGGCGGGTGAGTGGCTCAGTCAGTTAAGCGTCTGCTTTTGGCTCAGGTCATGACCCCAGGGTCCTGGGATAGGTCCTGAGTCGGGCTCCCAGCTCAGTGGGGAGTCTGCTTCTCCCTCTCTTCCCTCCTCGTGCTCTCTCTCACTATTTCTGTCTCTCTCTCTCTCTCAAATAAATAAATAAAATCTTTAAAAAAAAAAGTGATTAAGGGGCGCCTGGGTGGCTCAATCATTAAGTGGCTCAGGTCATGATCCCAGGGTCCTGGGATCGAGCCCCGCATTGGGCTCCCTGCTCAGGGGGAAGCCTGTTTCTCCCTCTCCCACTCCCCCTGCTTGTGTTCCCTCTCTCGCTGTGTGTCTCTCTGTCAAATAAATAAATAAAATCTTTTAAAAAAAAGTGTTTAAAAAAAAGAAAATTGTTTTAAGAATTACTAGAAGCTCAATAAATAATTTTTACCTTGTCTATCATCTGAAAAGAAATTTCACTGCTCACAGCAAATGTTAGCACTTCCAGAAAGCTTTCCTTATCTCACCCTATACTCCCTCTGTGCTTCATATAAAAACGCATTATTTAAACCAAATTCAAGTCCATTTTTTTAAGAAAGTCACATTTAAATATCTATTTATCAAACGGACAAACTGGAAATAGATTGCGTAGTTGAAAGAGAACTAACAGATAAGTCAATTAACAACTAATAATTCAGTTTCTTCTCTAAAACCTAGCCACTTTGAACGGAATATTGCTGGGCTCCATTCTAATGACAGTACAAGAATTCATATTTAACTGGCATTGCAAATATCAAAAGATATGGTTTAAATATCACACCTATATGATAAATTTCAATGCTGCTTTATAAATATGAACTACCTGGGGTAAGAAGATAAAACAAATGAAGTATAAAGAACACTTTCAATTAAAAACAAGATTAACTGAAGATGCAATACGTAAAGCAATATCATTAAGTGATTGGGATATAGAATTTGTCTATATATAAAAATGAACCTGTAGTCTCCAATCACCAATTATTACATAGCCAAAAAGCACATAGTACATACTAAGGATGTTCATAAAAGCATACTCTACATTTTTTCCATGTCCTCAAAAAAGTTGCTGTCCAATATATATTTACTTTTGTCTTTCTCTCTCTGTAGTTCATGAAATCTGTTTAGATGAATTATCATGTTCCTAACAAACTCTAGGTCATTTTAAATTGTACTAATTAACTTTGACCCACAAATCCCACTTTTGGAAACTTTTTCTATAGATGAACTTGCATGTATAACAATGGGGTAAAAAAAAAAAAAGATTGGAAAAACTCAAATGTCTTTCATTAAGGGATCATTTAAATTAACAATAGTATATCCACATCATGGAATACCATGAAACAAGGAAGAGAAAGAGAAGGAGAAACAGAAGGAGGAAAAGAAAAAGGAGAAGGAAGGGCAGGAGGAAGAAGAAGTAGAGAAGAAGGAAGAGGAGGGTGAGGGGAGGGAGGAGGGGAAGAGGGGAGGGAGGGAAAGAAAGGGTAAGGAAAGGGGGAGGGGGAGAAGCAACAGCAGTAAGAGCAGCTGCTCTCTATGGACTGATATGTAAATGTCTTCATGATACATCCTCAAGTGAAAAAGCAACTTTTAAAGTAATGTATACACTACCCCACAATTTGATTGAGAACGGATATTTTCTTCATATGCCAAGTGACACTGGAAGGATATATAAGAAGTAACTAAAAATGGGGTCAGGAGAGGGGGATAGGTGGTGACAATGTCAGTGTTTATTTATTTATTTTTTTAATGTTGTAATTCCGTGGATGTAGTATGTATTAAACATTTTTTTTTAACTCCCAAAACAAAAATTGGGGAAGAAAATATTCTGATGAGAATAAAAGAAAGCCAGCCAGAAAATAAAGTATTTAAAACTTCCAGTAATTTCTGGAAAATGCTTACAAATAAAAGTTTTGGCTTTCTTTTGTTTTGTGTTAATAGTTATAAATACTTTTAAAACTTTTAAATATTACTACACAAATGTAAAATATTTTTACCATTTGGTTTTTGTTCAAGTATAGTGACTTTCATTTTTTTGCTACCAATCCTGTCATTTGCGAAGGTCATCTTATACATTCTCAAAACATTCTTAGGGCTTTTATTTATTTTTATTTTTTATTTTTTTTAGATTTTATTTATTTATTTGAGAGAGAGAATGAGATAGAGTATGAGAGGGGGGAGGGTCAGAGGGAGAAGCAGACTCCCCGCTGAGCAGGGAGCCCGATGCGGGACTCGATCCAGAGACTCCAGGATCATGACCTGAGCCGAAGGCAGTCGATTAACCGACTGAGCCACCCAGGCGCCCTCTTAGGGCTTTTATTAAGTAAAGCCAGTTACAGAAACAAAAGAGTTGTGTTAAACAAGAAGCAGTTTGTTCACTTCAAATTTCCTAACTAACTGCTTGTCCTTGCTAGTTATAGATTATGTTATAGCCAGTAGATTTTGAGTTATAAAAATCTTATTTAATTTTTAATTTTTAATGATTATTGCATCTTAATCATCATTCCATTTCAACAAAAAACGTTAAATGTTTTCTCCATGAAAATTTTCAATGTAAGAGAAAGGCCAATACTAATATTTAAATTACATATATAACCACATATGATGTATATAATTTAATATACATAGTAAAAACACAGACATGTTTCTGACAAAGAGTAATGAATGAAATCTATATCTTGTTTAAAATATGATATCAAAGTAATGAATGGGTTAATTACAAATTATTCTTATATACCATCAAAAGTAAATCCATAGATATCTGACAATAAATAACTGATAAAAATTAATCAGGCTACATTGATATAAAAGAACGCACTGCAGTAATTTAAAGAAGTCTTCTAGAACTATTGTTACTAACACGGAGATATGGTTATGCGATGTTTTCCCATGAAGTAAGCAGATTGAAAAGTCAGTTATGGAAAAATATAGTTTTATAAAAATTATATGTAAAATAGATGTATTTTTTACATACAAATATGGAAAAAAGTTTCAATAGATATAAACTAAATGTTAACAACTGTTATTTGAATGGTAGTTTAAATGTAAGAAGTAATTTCTTGCTTTCTTCCAACTATTTTGTATTTTCTGTTTTTTCCTACCAGATGACTTATGCTAATTACTTTCTATTTTAAAAACTCTATAGTGCAAAATATTTTCTAAAAAATCAGATTTTTCCATTTGTTTTTACTAGTCCTTTTCATTTTTTTTTTTTTTTAAGATTTTATTTATTTGACAGAGAGAGACACAGCGAGAGAGGGAACACAAGCAGGGGGAGTGGGAGAGGGAGAAGCAGGCTTCCCACTGATCAGGGAGCCTGATGCGGGGCTCGATTCCAGGACTCTGGGATCATGACCTGAGCTGAAGGCAGATGCTTAACGACTGAGTCACCCAGGCACCCCGTCTTTTTCATTTTCTTAATTCATCAATTAGATATATCATATAACATCATATAATAAACACTTTTATTTTGGGGGCTTTAAAAACATTTGTCTTACATTCCCCTAAGTAAATATATTGTTTAATCTATATTCTTCACTTGTTGCAAATTGATTACAAGCCCAACACCAGTAAAGGTACAGTACATTGCTCCCATATAAGGAGAAACTAAAGAGAAGTCTCATTTCCCTTTCTACAGTTTTATTACAGTTTTATGTAGTACAACCTTTTCAGATCATAATAAACAAAACAGCAATAACCTCAAGAATATAGTTAATCTAGAAAAAGTTCGTCAAAATTCAAAATTTTGGAAAAGGAAATCTCCAAACATGCCAGATTATAAATAGAATAAAATAAATAACATCACTGTCTTACTTCCACTCTGGTTACATCCAACCTTTTGCTAAGAAGAAGGAGCATAATCCAAGCCACTAGCAGCCGGGATTACTTGAGCCATCCACAGATGGGTAAGGCATAACCATCCATTGTCCATAGCTCTTGAGCAAAATATAGAAAAGAGGGTGAGAGTCGTAGAGCATATTGAAAAAGATTAGTATATTTGTAATAGTAGACCCAAAAGTAGAAGACAGAGAGAGTTAGACAAAAGTAATATTATTTTAAGACTTACTGGATGAATATTTTCCAAAATGGATTAAAAACATTAAGCCATAGGTTCAAGGAATTCTATAAAAAAACAATCAGCATAAAGAAAATCAATATCCTTGTTAAGAAAAATATTTAATAAAATAGGAATAGAGACTTTACAGAATGATTTTTAAAAAGAACTGACTTGGGGCACCTAGGTGGCTCAGTCGGTTAAGCATCTGCTTTCCACTCAGGTCATGATCCTGAGGTCCTGGGATGGAGCCCTGCATCGGGCTCCCTGCTCAATGGGGAGCCTGCTTCTCCCTCTCCCTCTGCTTGTCAAAAAAATTAAGTTTTAAAAAAAAGTCTTAAAAAAAAGAACTGACTTAAAAAGCTAGTCAGACTTATAAGGAAAGAACTACAAAAAAATATAAAAATAATATGAAAATGGGAGGACTGGCCCTGCCGAATATTGAAATAAATTATAAATCTAAAATAATGAAGGCAGTGTGGTACTGACCTAAGAATAGATAAGCAGGTGGATTGAATATCATTAAAACAATAGAAATACATCAAAGTAGTTTATTGGAAATTACAGTAAGCTAAAGATGGCAATTAAAAGAGGATGAGGAGGGGATTATTCAGTAAATGATATGAGACCACAATGTCGCCATCTAGGGGAAAAATTTGGAAGTCATACCACATAAGTTCCAACAAAATAAATTCCAGCTTAACAAACTGATGGGTATTAAAGAGGGCACGTTCTGCATGGAGCCCTGGGTGTTATATGCAAACAACGAATCATGGAACACTACATCAAAAACTAATGCTGTAATGTATGGTGATTAACATAACATAATTAAAAAAATAAAAAATAAATAAATTCCAGCTACATCAAAATATGAAAGTGAAATATGCTTGTAAAAAGTATGATCTCAGGTGTAAGATTTTTGCTCAAAAAGACTCAAAAAGCATCTGATGTATGTGGGGTGAACTAGCACAAGCAAAGTCAAAAGACACATTGGGAAACTCGTGGCTCATATCACACACAAGCTAAGTTTACCCAAATGCAAGTGCACTAACACGATCAGTTAAACAGGATTGGTTGCTAAAGCAGATTCACAGGACCTGAAATGACAATGCTTACAACTCCATAGTTTATTACAAGAAAAGGATGCAGTTTAAGAGCTGCATTAAAGTCAGGATATGGTCTGGAGAGGCCAGGTACAGACAAGTACTTTGTCCTTTCTCTGTAACTATCTCCTCAGGACAAAATTTCTCTTTTGAGTCAGGAACCACTGATGTGTATGTCCACAAAACACTTCGGTAGCAGGGAGCCCAAAATGGAGTCTTGTTTGGTAATTTTTATATTATGCTGACCACATAGGATATTTCTTTCTTTCTTTCTTTTTTTTTTTTTAAGATTTTATTTATTTATTTGTCAGAGAGAGAAAGAGAGAGAGAGAGCACAAGTGGGGGGAATGACAGGCAGGCAGAGGGAGTGGCAGACTCTCCACTGAGCAAGGAGCCCAATGTGAGACTTGATTCCAGGACCCCGGGATCGTGACCTGAGCCGAAGGCAGACACTTAACCCACTGAGCCACCCAGGTGGACACCCAGGTGTCCCCACATAGGCATATTTCTTCCAGGTAACCAGCTTCGACAGCAGAGCCTGCTCAGGATCTCATTGTAACCAGGGGCAAATCATCAGTCACATGGCATCAGTAAACAATGCTGACAAGCTAGTATCATCTGACCAAAAAATCCTCAGACTGATGATTACAAACCTACACTATTAGTCAGTATGTCTCATCCCTTGTCCAGAGGTCAGTGCCAGGCAGGAACTTTAGAAATACTGTTCAGGCTGAGCCCAGGCCTGTTTGAATGCATTCCCACAGCACAATAAGGACCTCATATAAAACAATAACGAAAAGACCAGAAACCCAATGAAAAAAATTATAATATATAATTATATCTTATATATAATTATACACTTCATAGAAAAGGAAATGCAACAGACATTTATATATATGAGAAAAAGTTTCAACACCATGCATAAAAAGGGAAATGCAAATTCAAATGATATTGAAATGCCATTTGCAACAGCTTACGTGGAGGGTAATTTGGAAATATCTAATACAATTTAAATGCACATAAACTTTGACCTAGCAACTTTTCTTAAAAATATACTTGCATATGTGTGAAATTACGTCTGACTAAGGTTCTTTATTACAGTATTTATTTCTGGAATACCAAAAGATTACAAATAGTCTGAAAGTCAGTAGGGAATGACTAACATAAATCATGATATATGCATACAATGGAATCTGATACAGTTATAATGAAAGAACAAGAAAGTTCTTTATACACTGACATGGAATTTTGTCCAAAATATATTTTAAGTGGTAAAATATGAAATATGAAAATATTAAAAACCATATAAATAGATCGTTACTGTTTGTATAAAGAGGGGGCATTTTATATTCATTTACTTGTAAAATTCAAAATATATGTGGAAGAATAAAAAAGAAATTAGTAAACTGACGCTCTAGGGGAGTGAAGTTGGGTGCCTCCAGGTGGCAAAGGGGTTTTTGCTCTGTATCCTTTGAAGTTTTTGATTTTTTTTAATTAAAAAAAATTTTTTTAAGATTTTATTTATTTATTTGAGAGAGAGAGAGAGAAAGAGAGCACAAGCAGGGAGGAGGGGCAGAGGGAGAAGGAGCAGCAGGCTCCCTGCAGGGAGCCAGCCACAGGGCTGGATCCCAGGTCCCCATGATCACAACCTGAGCCCAAGGCAGATGCTTAACCGACTGAGCCACCCAGGTGCCCCAAAGTTTTTGATTCTTGAACAGTGTAAATTTTAAACAAAACTTTGATGCAAATTAAAGTCACAAAAATAACCAGTAATTTGTAGTTGTCCTTAGTCTGTATGGAAGAATTGCTTTGTTCTAATTTGTCAGTATTTTTAGTTAAGAATGATTGTTATTTATTGTTTGAAGTGTTCCAGGTATCCACTATCGCAATGAAGCAGCAAGAAAAACTCATCCATCAGGACAGAGCACTGTTGAATTTCACACAATGGAAGAGAAACCGTAACCTTCAGATGAAATATTGCCAAACTTTGATGCAAAACTCTTTCAATTCAGGTAATTGATATAAAATCAGTTTCCACTGTACAGATACAAATGCAGGAAACAGTAGCACTCATTTTACTGTCTGCAAAATTGCAGACAGAATTTTAAAATTGGGAGGGACATAATTTTGATCCACACTCCAGTTCAATGTTTTTTATATATTTATATATTTCAGTATATATAATGCAGATTTAAAAAACATACACTCAAATTTCAAAGGGAAATGTGTAGGAGTAGCAGATCGGATTTTTTTTTAAAGCAGCATTTTATGTTTTAGCCAATCACTCAAATTTATAAGTGTGTCTTTAATTATAGTCCTAAATTCTTCAATATGCTTAGTTTAAACACTGCTTTAGATTCAAATTTAGATATCTCTTTGAGCAGAAAAATCATTTTTAAAAAATCAGAGTATTTACCATAAAATTATAACAATGTAGGGTTCAACTCTTTTTAAAAATTCTATGCCTTTACTTCAGTTTTGTCTTTTACATCTCTCACTAGAATCTTAAACCTAAAACAGCCTTATTTCTACGTGCAGTATAGTTTGCCAAGTATTCTATGTTTACTTAATTCACATTAATTGTCCCTGTAGTGGATATCATTTAAATAATCACCAATGAGAGACGTCAAAAACCTACCTTCTGGTTGAAATTTAGTCAAATAAATGTTTACAGAATCCCTGGGTGCCCAACAGTGTTTTTAAATATTACAGGCTTTTGCAAGCATGAATTAGCCCCACCTCTGAGCCATTAACCTTGAGACAATGGCAATATCCATTTTGGAGACCTACAAATTTAATATGTCCTCCAAAATTTCAGCTGCTTAGTCTTGCCGTAACAATAGTCAAGACACAGATTAGCATAGATTCCAAACAAAAGATATTGAAAAGCTTCAAATAACTCAACATCCAGGCCCTGGACACTGATAATGAACTATTTGTGACCCTAAATAGAAGGCCTCTCTCTAGAAAGTAGAGTTCTGGAAATTTCAGTCTTTCCCTCTGTGCAAGAAACACTTGGTCAAGTTCTTGCGTTTTGGTCCCCCTCTTATAGTCTTGAGCACAATTCTTTTGTGAATACATTCTTTCTTAAGACAGGTTTCATAAAACTGATTAAACAATATGGCTTCCTTCTAAGTTATATCCAAGTCCTGCAATAAGCCTATTGGTCATTTATGTTTTTCTCCAATTTTC
Organism: Phoca vitulina; assembly: GCF_004348235.1. Taxonomy (NCBI): domain Eukaryota; kingdom Metazoa; phylum Chordata; class Mammalia; order Carnivora; family Phocidae; genus Phoca; species Phoca vitulina. Next base: position 9,947,494 of record NW_022589762.1, read on the forward strand.
CTCACCCACATATTTTCAAATCAGCCGTCAAAGTGCACTGTTTGTTCTGTCCGTTCTATAGGAAACATTTTCATGTTTAACTCTCAGAATTTACACATCAACTTGAAACTTATTATCAGCTTGCCTAATGGTCCAGCATATATTCCAACTAAATTGGGCGATTAAGATTAACAGACACAAAATAAGTAAACAATGAAGACTATACATGATGTAAGCTTAAAGAGAGGAAAGATTTATAAAAATAGAATCATCAACTCAGTTGTTATAGAAGAGGAACAATTTGGGAAAAAATATTCTGAAATCAATTTTATCTTAAATTCTTACAGACCTATTGCGGTTGGAAATGTAGAAATCTTTCTGTGGTAAGGACCAATGCATCTGAACCATTTGGTTACAATGGTTAGCTTCACTGGGGACGGGACAAAGGTTTCTTTTGAGGAGATGGGCTACTAATATTTTTATAATAATTTTAACAAAGTGAAATGTTTCTATTCAAAGCCCATAACTGCAACCCTTGTCCAGACGACTGGATTCAGAATGGAGGAAGTTGTTACCGTGTCTTTGAAAACTGGAAATTTTGGCACACCAGTAAAGAGGACTGTTTGAAGGAGGGTTCGAATCTTCTACAAATAGACAGCAAAGAAGAAATGGTAAACAGCCTCTCATGGTTTCATATCATTCTGAAAATACCTTGATACACATTAAAAGCAAGGACTGATTCTAATTCGACAGAATTTCTTAATATTCTATAACAAAAATATATTTATTGTATATAATAAGGGTTTAAAAGAGACAATGTAGGAATTACCAAGGTTTGTTTTCCTTCTGATTGGACAAAAACAAACAAACAGGAAGCTATCCAGAAATCAAGGGGAATATGTTAGTTGTATGTCCTTTGTTAATCAAAAAGGAGAGGGAATAAGGGAAATACCATTTTGTCACTTGTTAATTCACTCCAAGATATACATATATTATAATTTTGTATATGCTTCAAATTTGTTATTTTCAATGCTGTTGGGAAGTGTAACAACCAATAAAAATTTTGTAATTAAAAGAAAAAGCAGAAGTATAAAAAGGGAAGTGATGTCATGAAATGGCAAGGTCTATAAAAATAAGCCTTTGCTAAATGAAATGTTTAATTGACATTAAGTCTGCTTTACTAACATCTTAACAAACATCTTAAACAGTGTTTCCCTGAAATCTTTTACCCATAAATATGTGTGAGGTAGAATACACAGTTACACATTTCTGACCTTATTAAAAATGTATGCTTGTTATACTCAATAATTAGTTAAAGTTAATTTTTCCAAAAATAATGAGAGAACAATTTAAGGATATGTTAAGGATATGCAGTAAACCAAGGCAACTTGAACTTACAACAATTACAGGTTTACACTATTTTTTCTGGGCAAATTTGGTGACAAAATCAATAATGTTTTTTCTAACAAAATATGCCTACAGTTAAGTTGCCTCTGGAAACTCCTAAACTATTGAAGTATGCTGGGAAAGAATGATCTATGTGGTCTAGGATGTCAAGGATGTTTTTACTTTTCCTAATAATGAAGGTTCAGTAGGACACCTTGTTTTGACATATATTCTCTGTCAAATTCTGAGTCTGTTAAGATTATTTTAATACCAGATGCCTATTTTCCCCATAATCCTCAACACCCCATCTATCATATGGCAATAAAAAAATCTATAAAATGTATCACTTCTTTTAAAAACCCTCTGTCTTGTTCTCTAGCTTTCAAGTTCCCATTAATGTCTGTCTGGGCAAAATGCTACACTTTATATTTCATGACAGTTTGTTGTTTTCCCCTCAGTTCACTGTTCAGGTCTTGTTTCTTCTAGGACTTTATCACTGGCAGACTGAGGACGGTCAAAAGAGGCTATGATTACTGGGTGGGGCTGTCTCAGGATGGACTCAGCAGAGCTTGGCTTTGGGAAGATGGCTCCTCTCCTTCCCCTGACCTGTAAGTGTCTGAGAGAAATGTTACAAGAAAAAGTAGAAACATGAGGGAATTCCAAAGTTTATTTTCTTTTATACCTCAGATTTTCTCCAGAAGACATAGCCAGCATGATAATTTCGCAGGTTTTTGACTGGAATCAAAGCTGAGGTAATTTCAGAGTAGCTTCATGGCTTCCAAGTCTTCCTACTTCTCGGCCCCCTGCCATTACACTCTAACACAATTCACATCAAAATTTGAGAATCTGAATGAACAATATAATTATCACAGATGTTTCCTGTGTATTATTTAATGGCTAGCGAGTGCTAAGGGAAAGAAATTATAGTAACTATTAAGAGATTTCCCTATTAAGCTTTTTACTTTTATTTATTTATTTTTCCCTATTGAGCTTTTTAGATAGAGCTAGGGAGATTGGTGAACAGGATTAGGTGTTTTAGTATTTTGAAAATTAAGAGTCAGGAAAGAGATCCTAAGTTAGAGCCTATTTTTGTGTATGTATTTCCCTTAATATGAGGTTTTTGATATTATGTTAACATATTTTTATTGAGAGAAAACACCGCTATTACTGAAGGGGGGGGGGATGCCACAGGAGGGTACGATATTAAAACAAAACAAAACAAAAAGCTACCTACCTCTCATCAGTTACCCACAAGAACATCACTGTAAGCCCCATACCTAATGTCAGATTCACTGATTTGCTTCTCCAGATCACCAATACAGACACTCCAATCAACTGACCAGCTCTGTGGATATTTCAAGGACAAGTTCCTTTCTTCTGCTAACTGCAGCATTTGGAAATATTTTATCTGTGAGAAGTATGCATTAAGATCCTCTATCTGAAAGAAATTGTACCAGAAGAGATCTATTACGGTAGTATGTTGAACAGGACATTGGAAAACCTGCCACAAAATTCCAAAGAGCAAGTGCAGAAGTAAATCCAAGTGTGGGCTATGAAACTACCTACCCGGACTCAAAACCTATCTCTACATTTACACTGGGCAATTTTCTTCAATACTTTCCAGACCTTCACTTGACATTGTTTAAACTGCCAAGAATAAAACCGATTTATAGCTACAGAGGACAAAATCCTGAAAGGTTGAGAACAAACTGAAGAAAAATTATTTCTTTGTGTTTTGTTTTTTTTTTCTCTAATCTAGAGTGACTATACACTCCACACAAAAATCTATAAGCCACTGGGGGGAGATGATGCATTTCTAGCTGACTGATTTTTTAAAAATTAATAAATAAATGTGGCCTTTTAAAGTCTCTACCTGCCAGATTTTTCTATGCATTTTCTGCTATCGAACCAGTAGGATGGTCGGACAGAGATATGGATTTTCAAATTAGAAGGAAGACAGGAGCTATCTGCTGTGGGTAAGACAATACCCTTTTAGGACTGCAGAATTCTACTGGACACGTGAACTACCAGCACTTCATATAAGCAGAAGTAATAGGCTGCGAATACCAGTGAATGTCCAGTAAAGAACAGCTGTGAACTTCCTTCCTTTTTCTCGCTGACTGTCCCCACCACTCACAAATCAAAGGGCTCAGGTTGGGACTCTCAAGGTTAACACTCCAGCACTTTTTTTTTCCTATTTTTTTAAATTTTAATTTCAGCATAATTAACATACAGCATCATATTAGTTTCAGGTGTACAATATAGTGATTCAACACTTCCATACATCATCCAGTGCTCATCACGACAAGTGTATTCCTTAATCCCCATCACATATTTCACCCATCCCCCCACCCACCTCCCCTCTGGTAACCATCAGTTTGTTCTCTAGAGTTAAGTCTGTTTCTTGGCTTGTCTCTCTTTTTGTTTTTTTCCTTTGCTCATTTGTTTTGTTCCGGAAATTCCACATACGAATGAGATCATATGGTATTTTTCTTTCTCTGACTTATTTCACTTAGCATTATACTCTTTAGCTCCATCCATGTCATTGCAAATGGCAAGATTTCATTCTCTTTTATGGCTGAATAATATTTCATTGTGTGCTTGTGTGTGTGTGTGTCTATCACCTCTTCATCCATTCATCATTGATGGACACTTGGGCTGCTTCAGTATCTTGGCTATAGTAAATAATGCTGCAATAAATAGGGGTGCATGTATCCCTTTGAATTAGTGTTTTTAGTATTTGGTGGGTAAATACCCAGTAGTGTGATTACTGGATCTTAGGTTAATTCCATTTTTAACTTTCTGAGGAAACTCCATCCTGTTCACAGAGGCTGAGCCAGTGTGCATTCCCACCAACAGCACACAAGGGTTCCTTTTTCTCCACATCCTCATAATGCTTGTTGTTTCTTGAGTTTTTGATTTTAGCCATTCTGACAGGTGTGAAGTGATATCTCATTGGGGTTTGGTTTGCATTTCCCTGATGATGAGTGATGTTGAATATCTTTTTTTTTTTTTTTAAAGATTTTATTTATTTATTTGACAGAGAGAGAGCACAAGTAGGCAGAGTGGCAGGCAGAGGGAGATGGAGAAGCAGGCTCTCCACTGAACAGGGAGCTGGACGTGGGGCTCGATCCCAGGACCCCAGGATCATGACCTGAGCAGAAGGCAGCCGCTTAACCAACTGAGATACCCAGGCGCCCCTGATGTTGAATATCTTTTCATGTGTCTGTTGCCATCTGGATGTCTTTTTTAGAGAAGTAACACTCCAGCACTTTCAACTGCATCTCTCTGTGCCTCAATTTCTTCATTGTAAAATAATAATAGAATTTATTTCAAAATAATATTTGAAGATTGAAGTATGTATATGTTAATTGCTAAGAATAGTGCCTTTCTTAGAGTTTGACACTGTATCAGTGCTCACTACTGTTATCTGGAGTAAATCACCAGTCAGCTCTAGGCATCTAGAGATGTAGACCAGATAAAAATGACCTTTTTTCCTGCTCATGTTACAGGAATATTGAGAAGATGAAGTTTATATATAAAATGTCAACAACTGTCTAGACAGAATATCTGTTTTAAAGTTAATGAATATCCTCAAATAAATCTATAGACAATCTGTATCTTAGGTCTGGAGGCTCCTTGGACATAGATTAGCTTGTTCCCAAAAGACAGGAGATATGAAAGTATCTTATGATCTATAGGAAGGAAAAATTCACTAATTATTATTATATTACTTTTTTACCACTTACCATCCTTAGAATACCTTACTACACAGTAAATTTTCATCAAATACCTGTTAAATTCAATATAATTTTATTTAATCTTTCATTTTTCACAAGGAGTATTTGAGCTACATTGGAGTCTCATCTTTCTTTATAATAAAGACACCACTTACTTTTTTTTTTAAGATTTTATTTATTTATTTGACAGAGAGAGAGACAGCGAGAGAGGGAACACAAGCAGGGGGAGTGGGAGAGGGAGAAGCAGGCTTCCCGCTGAGCAGGGAGCCCGATGTGGGGCTCAATCCCAAGACCCTGGGATCATGACCTGAGCCGAAGGCAGATGCTCAATGACTAAGCCACCCTGGCGGCCCATCCACTTACTTTATTTCAAAAGTAAAATAAAACCCAATTCACTGAGGCAGTGGAAATTATTTAAATGAACCTAGAAGTCTATTATAAAAGGTGACCTCTGAAGGAGTAGGTCCTTTAAGGATGGGAAGGACATGTTTTCATGTTTTTGTTTTTTTTTTTTTAATTTACCCTTGACCTGGAGTTTAAATGGTGGGCCTTTCAGTAAAAGGGATTTTTCTAATTTTCTGCTGAACCTAGAGAAAGAAAATAGCACGGAAAACAGAGTATAAGTTGAATCCTGTGTTTGGTTTTCACAGCTGACAGCTGGAAGCTGAATAGAATAACTTGGAATGGAGGAGAAACAATAACAATTTTTAGTAGTAAAGACGTTTGTCTTCAAGATTCTTCAGAGCATTGTCATGGGACTATGTTTAGAGAAAGGATAGGAAGCATTTAATAACCCTTTTAATAAAAAGTACAATGAAGCCAAAGGCAAACATCCTTCGGCTGATGTCATCCCATCAATATGTGATACAGTCTTTGCAAGTCAGAATCTTATCGACAGCCCAGATGGCAAATTTCTTCAGTGGCAATACTGCTTTTCACATAGATATTATGGGTGGAAGATTTTTTCCTACAGGTTGCTTTTGGTCCAAAATATCAAGATCTTTTTCCAGGCACTGGTGAGAGATTGGGCCTTGGCACTGGGTTAACAAGTTTTAGATCTCGGTCTCACCAATAATAAATGGTATATCTTTGATCCATTTCATTGAAATCCAAGTTAGATTTGAAAAGGCGGGAGGGGGAAAGGAAACAGAAAACTCTGTCCTACAAATGTAAAGAAGCTTTGTTATACGCCATGGGTAAAGTGTATGAAGTGTGTAAAAAAGAAAAACATTAAAATAGTAATATTGATAGAATAATATTATTAGATCCTAAAAATCTGTTCATCCAATGAACCTTGCAAAAAAAGTTATTGGATAACTCACCCTATTAAGATTGTATTTACTCATCTTTAGCTATGTGTTAATGACAAACTTGCCTCAAAGGATTTCATCTCAGGAGAGTATTAAAATCATCTTCTTGTACACTTTAAATCAGATTATGATGGGGTTTTTTTGTACTCTTCATAAATGACAAGAATCCCTTTACAAAGTATTTGACCTCCCAAATATTAACGCTGAAACTGAGGCAATCTACTAGACTCTTCTACTTATTTCATAATTGCTTCTGTCCCCAAAGTAAAAGCTCCCCTTATACTTCTCACTCTTCCTGCTATTGCAGGACTCATGACCTGTTTCCTGTTGATAACTTTTAAGAGCTGGTTCAATATCCTCAGGAAAAGAAATAGCTCATTGTGTACCCTAGGGAACTCAGATCTACCAGGAAAGACTATGTTCCTCATTTGACTTTTCCTGAAATTTCTTTGGAATGACCTAAACACACAAGAGCCTGGAAGAAAAAAGTTCTCAAGCCAAAAAAATTCACGGGCCAATACTCTCTCTGTTTCTCCATGGAAAAATGTTCTCAGCAAATTATGTCATGATTATTTCCTATTCTTAAATTTTAAAAAAAGTTTGTGGAGAAAATGTTATACCATACTACTCTTCTTTGAAATATTTGCTCATATTGGGATTAGTGTTGTGAGTTTTGTTATACAGGTGATGGGATTGAGGGCAGAGATGGAGAGAAATAAGGTCGAGAAGAGAAAAATGTCAAAGAAATGTTATTTTTTTCCCTCCTCACTATCTAAAGTGACACTTTCCTCAGGTTGCAGATTTGAAGGGAACACTTCAAATGCTATTCAACACCCACTGCCCAGGCAGCTAGACTCTTTAAAGCAATGGCATTTAAAGAGACACTTGTCATCCAACCCTGCACTAGACCGCAGTTATGTAGGATTCCAGGGGTCAACACAATGTGTGTCATGTCCCTATTTACAACTTAGTCCACAAAGTCATTCGACTTTCCTTAGGTTAACCACATTTTCTTTCTGTAGTAACAAGACTTAAATTACACTTAACTGCTTAGCTGAAGTCCTCATCCACATTTCTTGTTACATGCTTATTATATTAACTTGCATCCATTAAATATCTGCACTGATCATAGAAAATATTTGGTAATATCCACAGCTTTCCAAAGTGCCTCTCTACAATTTACTAAAGAATACAGTTCTCCAAAAAGGGTTGTTTATGCTTGTGTGTGCTCCCTTATTTAAAAAAAAAAAAAGAAATTACTAATTCTTTTTTTTTACATATTTTTAATATCTTTTACATTTTATATTACAATTTGGATTATAAAACTAATTTCACATTTACTTCATTTCAGCTAACAGCACCATGAGAAAATTATAAACATTTGCACTTTATACTTAATGAAATAAGCTTAGTGAAGTAAAGTGATTCACCCAATAATAGATCAGAATACAAGGTCTAAAACTCTAATTTTCTGACCACAAATACAGTCTTTTTGCATGACACACTAAATGGAACACAAAATTTGTTCAACACTGAAGAAATTTCATAATCAACAGAAAATTGAAAGGAAAATTCGTAAGGAAGAAATCCACAAGCAGTGATTGCTAAGTAACACAGTCTTATGAAAATGAATACAGAAATGTTCTCTTTATCATATGTTTGCTAATTTAATGTCATTTCACTACACAATAGATGTTTACTGAAAATAAAACTGAAGCAGCCTAGTTTTCACTGCTGAAAAATAAAGATAATAGATTATCCTCATGAGCATTAAACACCTAAAACTGATTTCTCTACAAATCAACAAAGTCACTGGTTGTGATGGTGTTATTTGCAGTGACCCGTTACTATTGTGCATCTTGGCATCCTGAGAAAGGGGGTGCCTACACAAGAAGCCAGTGATGTGTGCAGATGTTCACAGTTTCTCTTCCACTTTCTGTGACCTTATTGGATAACTCACCCTATTAAGATTGTATTTACTCATCTTTAGCTATGTGTTAATGACAAACTTGCCTCAAAGGATTTCATCTCAGGAGAGTATTAAAATCATCTTCTTGAAGACAGCATGTTTCTCAAAGACTTATCCCTCAAATAATCAAATAATCAGTACTCTTGTGGAGTCCCTACAAACTCTCTGTAAGGCACAAACAACCAGAACACAGATTGCTATCACTTTTGAAGAGCATCTCCACACTGAAATTGTCCCCAAATCACAAATCTATTCTCCATCACACACATTTCACATTATTTACATTTATTATTATTAAATCTTCAGTACCTGAAAGGTATAAACATGGATCAAATGGAAGAAAATAGGAGCTGAAACCAAACTATTATAGACCCACATAAAGAGATTGACTTTTGCTCTGGTCTTCACTATTGCTGAAGGGAGCATCAGGGACAGTAATTTGGATATGGAACTGAGCTGAGAATATTTCTTTCCTGGAAGAAATTCCTAGGGAAAGGACACAATCATTGGAGTTTTTTGTTTGTTTGTTTGTTTGTTTGTTTTAGAGAGAGAGATCATGAGTGGGGAGGGGCAAAGGGAGAGGGAGACAAAAAATCTTAAGCAGGTTCCACTCAGCACAGAGCCTGAAGCAGGGCTCGATTCCAGGACCCTCAGATCATGACCTGAGCTGAAATCAAGAACTGACTGAGCCACCCAGGTGTCCCAATTGTTGGAGTTCTCAATGGATATGGGGAGGTACGTTCGTAAGAAGTTAAGATTCTAACTAAGAGAATTATCCCAGTGGAAAGCAGCCCATTGACATGGCAGATAGGGGCTTTATTGAAAGACTAGGAAGGGAAAAATATGGAGTGAAGCAAACAGAAAGAATTAATTATGTATTTAGGAGCACAGTATAGGAAATGATTGCTAATTTCTCACAGACTACTTGGCCTTTGGGGCAAAGAATGTTACGCACATTTATTTCCTCTACTTCAGTAAGTTTCTCACTTCTCCAAATATGAAGGAAGACGTGGAAACAGGGGGATGATACTAGATGCTGAGAAGGAAGAACACTAGAAGTGATCTCTAAGTCAAGAAGGTGGATTACAACTTTATGAGATTCTGAGACTGGTTGTTGGCACATGGGATTTCTTTGTGACTGGTAAATATATGCATGAACCCAAGCTCAGGAGTGCTGGGGATCCTGAACAGGAAGCATGAAAATCCTTCTTGCACCAGTCAGAAAAATTGCTTTTCCTAACTTTTTTTTCCATGTTCCAATGTCTCAAATATCCTTTGCATTGACTTTGCTTGGCTCAACCTTTATGCTGAATTGTTGTATAAATATGGATCACATGGGGAAAAATAGGAACTGAAACCAAACTCTTAAAGCTGCACATAAAGAGACTGACTTCTGTTCTGATCTTCAGTCTCCCTGAGGGGAGCTTGACATTGCAGTTATGGTGGGAGAGTCCATCACCTCCATGTAATGGCTCAGGGAAGCTAATGGAGGCTCTCGGGCTTCACCATGGCCGCCTTTCTTTCGCATGCACACCGCCTCAACTCTTTGCAGTCCTTTGAGAAAGCCTTTCCATTGAGGATGGTCACACAGTCCCTGCTTCTTAGGCTAGTAAAATCTATTATAATCTCAAACCTTAAAGAAAAAAAGAAAAGGTTCATTGAATCATAGTTTGCTTCTCAAATGAAATGTTAAATACCCAGAAAGTACATAAGGAGTACTCCTAACTCAATAAAATTATAGAATAGATATGCAGAATGAATTTACTGGAGAGATGGGGTCACCAAGCTCTTTCTTTTCAGCCCCTCAATTTCCATACTTGTTCCTAGAAGCATCAGTTCATCTAAAACAACAAAAACTGTTTGTAAGTAAAACTAAGAGGTATGCTATAATCCAAATTTATCATATTTTACCATCATCTGAAAAATCATCTACTTTCTCTGTGATTCAGTTTAATTTACTATAAAATAAAAATGATTACATTAAGTATGTCTTATCTCCTGGGAGAATAAATCCCATATGATATATAGAGAAGAAAGGTGTCTGTCCAAACATGGCTTCAAATTGTAATTATATTTTAGAATAGATATTACATTTACCTATTTCAAAAGATATCATGCACAATCTTATCTAAATACTCACATAAGTAAAACCAATTTTTGATAATATTGCTCCTTATAACCTCAGTAAATCTATTCTCAGAGACTGTATTTTTAAAAATTTTATTTCTTCATTTATTTGAGAGAGAGAGAGAGGGAGCCTAAGTGGGGGGAGGAGCAGAGGGAGAGGGACAAGGAGACTCTGCACTGAGCGCAGGACCCTGAGATCATAACCTGAGCCCAAACCAAGAGTCAGATGCTTAACCAGCTGGGCCACCCAGGTGCCCCTCCGAAACTGTACTTCTAAAGATGTGCTCCCTATTACACTGCACAGGAAGCCAAGAAATCTGAGGTCTTGCATTATCTCTGGGTATTGGTAAAGTTGTGAAGTTGTGTGGTCTTAGGCAAGTTACCATCACGACCTGGGTTTCAGTTTATTCATCCATAAAAGATCTCTTCCCCTCCTCCTCCTCTTCCTCCTCTTCCTTCTTCTTTTCTCTCTCTCTCTTTCTCTCTCTCTCTCGGTCTCTGTCTTCCCCCTTCCCCCGTCAGTGAATCCCAAATACTTAATAATGCTCCAAGGGACATCAGTCCTGAAATAAAAACCCTGAAAGCTTCCAGACAGAGAACTGTCCCTACTATTTTACTACCATTTTGTATGTCTCCTTCACTGGTTTATAAGCCATTCAAAAGCAAGCACTATGCTTTATTTTTATACATCTGTGTACATCCTCCTACAAACACAGTATCCAATACAAAGTGGAGGTTTGATTAATGCTTATTGAATCAAGTTGTTGAACTCAGTTACTCAAGCGCAAGCTCTCTACTAAATGCTTTTCCCACAAAATGTTCTGAAGGCTTACAGTTCAGGGGAGTACGGGGCTCCGTCAGTCCACAGCCAGGCTTTGCCACTGCCATTGCGAGAGAGCCCTGTCCAATAAGAGTAGAAAAACTCAGAGTAGCTCTGAGGCATGGCAAACTCCTGTGAAAGGCACACAAGAAGACCTTTAGCTTTAGACATGTTATACTATGTATACACAGAGATGCGTAGGACCAGCCAGCACTTTTAATATGAGAACAGCACACGAGTCCTGCCCCACATAGGTGATAGTACACTTGAGGGAAAAAGTGTCTGTGCTGAAGTCAGTCCAAGTTAAAGAATTTATCTTGTCTTAATAAGTTTGAATATATACGGATATTCTAAAACCAAGAATCACATCAACCAAGATTTATAAATGACTCATTATTTTCAAGTCACAGAATAAACACTAAGATTTAGATAAAAAAATATGGGGGGCGGATTTACAAAGAGAGGTGGGGTGATTGCGAAATGGAAGAATACGGGAAGAAAAGTGTAAAAATGGGGAAGTAATCTTTATAAATACATGCAAAGGGACTGACAGGAAGGAGAAGAGAATAATGAATATACTTTTTTTTTAAAGATTTTATTTATTTATTTATTTGAGAGAGAGAGAGAGAAACAGCATGAGAGGGGAGAGGGTCAGAGGGAGAAGCAGGCTCACCGCTGAGCGGGGAGCCTGATATGAGACTCGATCCCAGGACTCTGGGATCATGACCTGAGCCGAAGGCAGTCGCTTAACCAACTGAGCCACCCAGGTGCCCCAAGAATAATGAATATACTTTAATGCAAAAAGAGGTAAGAGAAAATTTGGAAGGATGATTTATGTCTCAGACAAGGAAGGGGAGAAAGAGAAATTTTTCATATATGTGTGTGTGTGTATTTATATTTTTGTATAGTATTTATATATACACACATATATCATTCCTTCTCTAATATCTATATTGATTTTTTTAAGATTTTATTTATTTATTTATTTATTTGAGGTGGGGGGAGGAGCAGAGGGAGAGGGACAAGCAGACTCCATTCTTGGCGTGGAGCCCAACTTGGGGCTTGATCTCACGACCCTGATATGACCTGAGCTGAAATCAAGAGTGAGACACTTAACTGACTGAGGGACCCAGGCGCCCCTCTATATTAAATTTTTTAGTTACCTACTTCCTTCTATCCAGTCTTACTCTTTAACATAAATTATTTAAATTTATTATAATTATCAATTTTTATGTCCTTCCTTTCCACTATGAGTTCCTTAAGGATACATACTTTGTTTTATGTCCTCAACCCTTCAGATAATTAATGCCATATGTTGATTCAATAAAAGATTATTGGAAATAGATATGAAACTATCACTAAGCAATAGTCATCTAGTAGGCATATCAAAGGAAGTGTAGTTGAAAATACTTCCAATTTATGGTAGACACCTCAAATTAAAAGTTCTAAAAATAAGTCATATGAAAATGACTTAAATATGTACAATTCTTTGAAGTGCATGAGACAAAATCACTATATAACTTACAACTTATATATAACTTATATCACTATATAATCACAATATTTCCTACTATTATATATAATACAATTCAATTATAATATACCTGAATCCTCAGTATGTGCTAGAGGTGGAGGAAACAAAGAGTACAAGAAAAATCAGGTGGGCATAATTATGGTAGGACACATTGTCTCAGTCAAATAAATTATTTCCCTTTCTGCTGAAATTGAGCCATTGAGAAAGGATAAAAAATATTATTTTAGTAGATGAGAGACACTTCAGAGTTGTATTCATCACAGATTTCAGAAAAGTGGGTAGGAATTAAGATGTAACTAGAAGGATGTTAAGAGTTTGCATAGTGAGCTGGGCATTTATTTCAGTTAAATAATCCTTTGTTGATAAACTACTCTGTGCCAAGACTTCTGCTAAAACAATGATAAATAAATAATGGTCACACTGCTTAAGGGATTAAATCCAAAGGCAATAATAAATATTTTTAAAAAGGGTGGGAACAATTACACGATTTTAAAAGTTTATCTTAACTGCATATACTTAATATATGTCAATTTATAATTTTACTTTCATATTTGCCTCGACTAATCTATGTTAGGTTATAAACTTCTGGAGGACAAGATATTTATCTACAGGTTATAGTAATGAATTAATTAAATATTTTTCAATTAAAAGCTTTGTCCTTTTATAACGGAAGAACAGGAAATGCTATTTTCATCTTTCTAACCTTGCCTCAATATTGTGCCCTTCCTGCCCAAACCAAAAGCGGTAAGAAATTAAGGGATTTTTTATTTGATTCCTGACTGGTGGGGATTTTGAAGAGCTTCCTCTAATGGTTTTTTGTTTGTTTGTTTGTTTGTTTGTTTTTTTGGAGAGCAGAACAGTTTTTACATACTCAGGGAATCACTAAAAACAATAGGAGTAAGACCTTGATTGCAGTAAGTGCAAAAGTCTGGGCACGTTGACTCCTTAGACTCTTCTTGTATAGCTCTTTTAAGGACCTCTTTTTCGAGAATAATTCAAACAGGAATCTTACCAGCACTTCTTGTGTGTTTATCTTCAGCATGGTTGCGTTCTCAGCGATGCAGAAATAGTCACAGCCCTGCCAATTCTTGCTCTCTCTACAGAATCGGTAGCATTTGTCCCCATGCCACTTCCATTCTTCTGGACAAGGGCTGCATCTGTGTTCTTGGAAAGAAGCTAATTTTAATGCTATTTTCTATCCAGGTCTGCCATCTTTCTGCCCCTGAAATTACATAGTACTTGATGATTTAAGTACTCTTATTATTTAGAGTACTTTCTTTTAGATATTTAATTGCCCAGAAATGATAACTACAAATGTTTACCAAATACTCACTATATGCCAGAAATTGTAATTGGGACTGAGTATACAGTAAAAATTAAAACAGACACTACCTGCTTTCATGGACTTCGGAATCTAACAATAAATGATTAGAACTTCCTTGCTTCTTGCCCTATATAATTCAGCACACAGAGGATATTCAATTTCATAAAGAACTTTTCACATGTTCAAAAACTCATTATGCCTTGTATTTAAGAAAGAACTGAAGCTTCCACAATTTTTTCCTCAAAATCCTCTTATATAATTATAAAAGGATTTTTTTAATGCGATATATACCAATAAGATATGGACTCTTCTCTTATTCTAAACACAAGTAAATAAAATTTTAGAAAAAAAAGACAAATATACTAAGCAAGGTATGATTTAGAATGGTAAATCTCCATGTGTCAGATATTAAGATGGGCACCAAAGTCAGAGAAGTAAGTGCAGAAGTCAAGGGTGAGATGGACTAATAGGTAGAGGTTGTAAGTATAGGAACTAGTCCCTAAGAGCCATGTTTGTTTGTTTGTTTGTTTTTAAGATTTTATTTATTTATTTGACAGAGAGAGACACAGCAAGAGAGGGAACACAAGCAGGGGGAGTGGTAGAGGGAGAAGCAGGCTTCCTGCCGAGCAGGGAGCCCGATGCAGGGCTCGATCCCAGGACCCTGGGATCATGACCTGAGCCGAAGGCAGACGTTTGACGACTGAGCCACCCAGGCGCCCCTGAGAGCCATGGTTTTAACACCGATGAGGATACATGGCCTTGGGCCTTTGAGAGTTCTGACTTGTAATCAACTCCCTGATGGTGGGATGGGAACTCAATCATTCCATAAAAACGTCTTTATTTTAAGAACAATCCAGTGTCAAAATGTTAACATGTTAAAATTTGAATGGTCAATATGCACTTGAATATTATGTTATTGTTTGCATTTTTGTATATTTGAAATCTTCCTTAAGGTAAAATAGTTTTAAATAAATAAATAATTGAGAGATTCCTTTGTGAGTCAGTTCATATTTCCGGCCCAGACCTTATACCAAACTACTTACTCAGATCTCCACTTCAACATGCCCAAAACAGCATCCCTAACCTTCCCCACTCGTAACCACAGAATTCTTCCTGTTTCACTTGATCACATCTCTTGTAATTGCTTTGCCCCCAAACTCTGGAAGTATCCTTGACTCCTTTATTTCTCTCATGTCACCTTTTATTCCATCATGCATTCATCTCCTCTAATAATATCCTAGTTTGAGGCAACATCATCTCTCTCCTGGATTACTGCAAAAGCCATCTCTTAGGTGATTTCTCTTTTTATTTTTCCTTCTTCCAGTGTATTTTCAACATATTTGCAGAGTGAGCCTTTAAATGCTCATGTCAGATCTATATTTCCTCTGCTCAAGATCCTGTAATGAATCCTTATTTTGCTCAAAATAGAAGCCAAATCCCTAATAACATCACCTAACGCCCTATATAATCACTACCACATCTCCTATCAGTCCTCTCCTCCTTCACTCTGCTCCAGACACACAGACTCCTAATTGTTCCCTGAACATGCAGCTCCATTCATTTCAGGGCTCCTGCACTTCCTGTTTTCTCTACCTGGCTTCTGCTTTCTTCATGTATCTACATGGCTAATTCCCCTAAGTCTTCAAATCTTTGTTCCTATACCCTCATCTTAATTAGGAATTAAGTATTAATTAATTAATTGTATCCCTACATAAATTAGCAACCTACCATCCCTGAATCCCTGATGCCTCATACCATATCTACTTTATCTTCCATAGGATTGATTACCTTCTTACATACTATGTTTAGTTTGACCAACCATTTTGCATGTCTGAAACCTAGGCTTTCCCAAAATGTAGGAGTTTTAATACTAAAACTGGAAGAGTTTTGAGCAAACTGGGACAAGTTGATCATCTTATTTTACCTTTTTAAATTGATTTATTAACACCACCCCAATCGAGTAAGAGGTCTATGAGGGGAGAAATCTGTGTATGCTTTGCATGGCATGCATCAGTAAATCTTATCTTGTGTGGAAGAGTAGATGGATGGATGGATAATGGGAAAGAAATGGAGAGCAGCAGGATAACACTGAGAACTAACATCAAACCAAAGGTATATGAACATTTTCATGGGAATAGGGTTATCATTAATACATTTGCATGTTAGATTTTATATTTAAACAAAATATAGTTTATTTGTATATACAGCTTTCTTTTTGTCTTTATACACCTAGATGTAAATTCCAGAGACCACTGGTTTCAGAGAAACCTGGATTATCTTTTGATGACATGGCACCCAACAAAGAAAACAATATACAGTGGGTTGTCAGAAACACAAGAAGAAAAACAAAACTATATGAAGTGGTAGATGTATTAATTATCTTGGCCTTGATAATCATTGTATAATGTATAGGTATATCAAATCATCACATTGTACCCTTTAAATATATACAACTCCATGTGTCAATTATTCCTCACTAAAGTTAAAAAAGAAAAAAAAGAAAAGAAAGAAAACTGTGACCAGTGAGATCATTAATCATGTGGGGAAGAATCACTTAGAGAAGTGGAAATGTGCCTGTGGGTGTTATTTTACTGGGTAACCACGCAATCTGGCCTTCTGGTAATAAAAAGTGACAATTTCGGGCGCCTGGGTGGCTCAGTCGTTAAGCGTCTGCCTTCGGCTCAGGTCATGATCCCGGGGTCCCGGGATCGAGTCCCACATCGGGCTCCCTGCTCGGCGGGAAGCCTGCTTCTCCCTCTCCCACTCCCCCTGCTTGTGTTCCTGCTCTCGCTATCTCTCTCTGTCAAATAAATAAAATCTTTAAAAAAAAAAAAAGTGACAATTTCGAATGTATGTTGCTTCCTATGCATGCAAGATAAGCAGAACAGAAGAGAAGGCTAACATGAATAGAGTTAGACACTATGAAACCCAAAAAAAGACAGGAGGAAAAGGCACAGGAATGAGGTAATGTGTCTAGTCTTGTCCAGAGGTGGTTATCAAAGCATGATTCATCTTCCACTGGCATTGTCATCATTATTGAAATGCCGGTTTATGGTACCCAGACAAGGCACAGTGGATTTAAATACCTGTAATTTGATTCCGTTCATCAGTATTTTTAACCTGATCCCATATGACTCTTAAAATGTGAGAACTTTCATGGCTCATTAACTTCTTAAGGGGAAAAAAAATTATGAACGCATTATGAAACGTATACTACTGTTAGGTCTTTGTGTACCTAGGTAAATTGAGAAATAACCCTGTGTTTTATTTATTTGCAGTGTTATTTTGGTTATTTGAAGTTAATTGTTTTTTTTGTTTGTTTAAAATGTCTGAATTTGAAGAATCTGTTTATGTATTACAACACAGACCTATCTGAACTAAATGATCCCAATAACTGGGGATTGACCTGGGTGCCCAAATTCTTCATGAAGTTTGCCTGACAACTAACTAAATAACTTGTGACTCCCAGACATACGGATGGGAAAGTCAGTTCTATAATAACAGCTAGCCTGAGGGCAGAGGCAGCTTAGTGATCGGGACTCACCTCCACTTTTGTTATAGAGCTCTCGACACAGTTTTTCAGCCACGCGCTGTAGGATTTCTGCAAGCTTCCTGTTCTTGGTTTGGAGAGACTGCAGCTGTCGGGAGAGATTCCCCAGTCTTTCTTCCTTGTGAGAAATGCTGTCTTGCTGAGTATTGGAAAGCTGATAGAACTGAAAAACTAACCCAAGTTACCAAGTCAGACTGGACAGCTGATTTCTTCATTTCTATTTCTACTTTTTACATATGGGGGAAGACAAAACATCGTATTGTTTAAGATCTCATGCTCTGAGATTTCATTTTGCCTGTGTTCAAATTTGAACTGAAGCACATAATAAATTGCACTGTCTTGGGCAAATTAATGTCTCTAAGTCTGTTTTTTTAATCTGAAAATGTAGAATCTTAGTAACAGTTTCTAACTTCAGGACTAAATTCCTTAACCATATTTACTGCTCAATAAATATTTTGTGTCTACTCTTAAACCACTGCTTAATAAAACCACAAATCCATTTATCTATTGATTATTATATTGAGCATTGACAGTGTACCATATATTGTTATCTAATTCATTCATTAAAATAGTCATATTATCATTTCCATAGTTTTATAGCTTCCAAATTGGGCTCAGTGAGAACAATTGGGCTCAGTGAGAACAAGCAATTTCCATAGTATCCCTTGGCTAGAAAATTTCAACACTTAGGTTTAAGCTCCAGATTTCTAAATCTAAGTAGAGAAATCCTTCATGAATCATGAAAGTTGATTTATATCCCTAAAAAGAATGGTGGTTGTGAAACAAATTATATCAAAATGAAGTAAAAATTGGGGGGCCATGGTAGAAACACTAAGAAACATTTTTTTTTAATTTTAAAAAAGTTACAATAACAAAGGACAGTTCTAACATTTCTTAAAAAAACCAAATGTTTGACCTGCTCTTCAGGGTAACCTCTTCACCTTGAGCCACCTTCTTCAACTGCTCAGGAAACATTACTGTAGGGTCTCAATCTCATGAAGCAAATTCACCCACTTCCTTTTTTTTTTTTTACTTTTTGAACTTGTCTTTACTTGTTTGAAATTTAAAGACTTTTTCACATGCATGCATTTTTCCTTGTTTGGTTTTCACAAGATTTTGCGAAATGATTCTATAATTTCCTGGACTTTTTTGAAAAATACTGTAGAAATTAAGGACCTATTCTGCTCTCCTTATATTGAGGGAGTAGATATAAATGAAATCTCTTCTCTCTGTATTAGCTGCTGAGCTATGCGTACTAAGAGCAAAAACCACAGCCTGTACTCTTTTGTAGAATGAAAGAGAGATAAATCATGCATTCATTAAAAACTGCTGATTTTAGGGGCTCAGTCATCTGACTCTTGATTTCGGCTCAGGTCATGATCCTAGGGTCTTCAAGTGAAGACCCTAGTGCAGCTCTGTGCTCCCTGTGGAGTCTGCTTAAGATTCTCTCTCCCCCACTCTCTCTGCCCCTCCCCCTCCACAGAGCCTTTTCCCTGCCCCACCCCCCCAAAAAACTGCTGATTTTAAATACTGACATGTAAACAAACAGATAAAACCTGCTTATCTCAAACAGAATGTAAAAGTCTAGCTAGCAAGTGATTGCTGTATTTTAATGCTTCTTTCACTGCTCGTCATATTTCAATGAGTGCTTTAGAATAAGGTATATTGAATTATCCATGGGCCCCAGAATTAAAGTAAAAAAAAAAAAAAAGAAACATAACAAGTATTTCTCATCCTAGACAAACCTTAGAACCAGGATCCTCCCCCAAGTCAGAGCGCAGACTTACACACAAGCCCCAGGGCTAACAGGCCAATCAGCAGCACCAAACACAAAGTCAGCAGGGTCAGGGCCACTGGACGCCAAACTGAAGAGGGAGGCCGGCACTCTGCAGGAAACAAAGAGGAAAAGGCAGGATTTCGCTTTTTCTTTCTCTTGGATCCATTCCACCAGCAGGTCAGAAGAGCTGGTTCTGGGAAAGAACAACAGTAAGCAGGGGCTAGATAACACTCCCTCTGTCCTCAGAACACTGTCAAAAGGCTCAGTGCCAGGCCTCCCTTCCACAGCGGGATTCCCTCACACACCCCGCCCATTTCCATAGCCCCAATGCCACCAGCAGTTCCACTACGGAATCAAGTTACGCATTGCCCTTATCTTTAAAAGGTTGTTTGCATAACCTTCTTTGTGTGAAAATTCGAGTTATGAAAGACATAGAAATGACTGAACGGGGGAACCGTTTTTCATATCATCAGAGAAGAGATGAAATTAATTTGTTGTTACTTTTGCAAAACGCCTCCCCACCGAGTTCCGTATGTGCTTCTTCTGAAAAGAAAATTGCATATCAGTAATGAGAAATGATCATTTGACTGTTTCCTTTTTGGGATTGCTTTGTTGAAAGTCCCTCTTTTATAAGGATTTTGTTCATTCATTTGATTTCTATCTCTGCAAAAATGGATTATAAAGAGACATGGTCATCAATTTCTTGAGGATGGAGCTAAGCTATCTCAATTTTGAACAGTTAAATAATAAATGCCACGCCCCCACGAGTTTGCCTTCTGCTAATTGCAGAGGCTACCGAGTCAACAGTGAACCCATCATCACCTAGTGAGACTGTTAATCTAAATGACCTGTGATATCAGACAAGGAAGACCCTCCCACTCCCATCCCCTCAGGTACACATAGCATCTAGCATTGTGATTAAAATGAAACAAAGGGAGAGCAACACCCTCAAAGGAACTGGTGTCTCCAAGACCTGTGTTTCATTTCATTGGGAAATGAAGTCATGTTCTTTTTAAAAATTTTTTTTTCTAAATTTTATTTATTTATTTGACAGAGCACACAAGCAGGGGGAGGGGCCGAGGGAGAGGGAGAATCAGACTCCCCGCTGAGCGGGGAGCCTGATATGGGAGTTGATCCCAGGACCTGGAGATCATGACCTGACCCAAAGGCCAACGCTTAACGGACTGAGCCATCCAGGCATCCCTTGAAGTCATGTTCTAATACAAAAAGATTAAAGACATATAAATTCTTTTCCTCTTTAGCACAGTCCTTTATGTAATGTAGTCTAGGTATAGAAGTTTCTGTTACACATTATTTCCAAATGGGGAATGGTAAGTGGGAAAGATAAAAATGGAAAATGTGATTACTATCCTTTGGAATTTACAGTCTGGTAGGAAAAATCATGGAGCAGACCTTGAGATTGATATATAAAAAGTGAATCTTATTTTCTCTTAATAATTATCTCCGTTAAAAACTTTCAATGGATTGCATTACAGTTGGAATAAAATCCAAATCACTCTTCGTGAAGATTCAGATTTCTCTTTTTAACACAATTTGAAATTTGAAGTTATGTTATTTCCCAACTTAAAAACTTCCAATAACTTTTTTGCACTTAAAATTACAAGTCTTTTTCTTCTGGACCCAACCTACTTCTTTCATCCTTTTCCGAACTACTCTCCCCTCACTCAAGTGTTCTACTCACTGGCCTCTGTTTATCCTTGAAACAAAGAAGCTTATCCCAGTCCTGGTACCTTTGAGTGAGCTCTCCTCTGCCCTGCATTAATTAATACTCAGAGCACGTGTTGGTAGGCTACTCCCTGCTACTCAGCTTTCCACTTAAAGGTGCATCCTTGGAAGAGCTCCATGAGTTCATTTCTAATACATAACGCCTTTACATATATTTTTTAAAAATAAGATTATTAATATTTTCATGGCTTTCATGTGTTTGTTTTCGTTTATATCCTCCCTCCCATTGAAGGTACATTCCATGAAAACAGTGATATTGTCTGTCTTGCTCACCAGTATATTTCCAGGACTGAAAGTAGTGCCTTGCACATAAGGGCTGAATACATATTTGAATGAGTAAATGAATGAAGAATGAAATTGTGAAAACTTAATATGACTTAAACTATGTAATTTTTACAGCAGCACAGAGGATTATCTAAAGTTAAACTTCGTTGATTTTTTTTAAATCTATTGACCTTTCAGCAGTATTTCTGACAGCAGAAGGTGGACTCAGCTAAATTTATCTTCTAGCCATACTAGTCTCTATTCAGACTTGTGTGAGATTCTGAATCATGAACAGATATTAGAGAGATTTGCTTTCTCCCCTATTTCCTTCAATTAGCTTACCTATGTAGTTTGGTCTAAATTTTCCTGGAAATTGTTGACTTCTCAAGGCATTGACCTAAAGAGTATCTCAAATCAGCAGAACATAAAGGAACAAGATCAGAGGGCAGAATACAGCTTAAGCTAAACATTCTCTCCAAACCCTAAGTCTCTTGAAAGTTCTGTGCAGCCCAAGAAACTTGAGTAGGTGGATGGTTCTAGATTTCAGAAGTACAAGTGCATATGTGGGCCCACCACCATGATGGCTTTATTTTTCTCCATAAATCTTATTACTATCAAATATATTATATATCTTACCCATTTCTTCTGGTTTATAGCTGTAGAAAGTAAGCTCCTTTTGAAGAAGGTTATTATAGTCTATTTAGTCACTAGAAGAACATCGATTCTAGCACCTAGAACATCAGATGGAAGAAGCTCAATTAACGTTGAATAAATGTGCCAACTATATATAAATATCTGTTATATGCCTATCTACCCCTGCTCAAACCTATTTATATTAGTACACATCTGAAAGGTATAAACTATTTTTTAAGTATTTTATTTATTTATTTGAGAGAGAGAGACAGAGCAAGCAAGAGCAGATGGGGCAGAGGGAGAAGGAGAGAGAGAATCTCGAGCTGACTCTGTGCTGAGCACAGCTGGATGCGGGGCTGGATCTCAAGACCCTGAGATCATGACCTGAGCTGATACCAAGAATCAGTCACTTAACCAACTGAGCCACCCTGACACCCCAGGCATAAACTTTTTTTTAAATGTTGTTCTTTCTTGTAATTGATATTTCCCTGGCCAAATATTATAAATAATAAGAGGGTAAAAGAACAACCATGGAAATCAACCAAATTATCCCTTAAGAAACCTGCTTTTCCTTGTATAATACAGGGGCAAGAGAAATGCTGATCTTCTGCTCAAAGGATCAAAAAGAATAATCTTAAATCCTTACTGTGGAATGAGGGCATGGACTTAAGGAATTAGAATATTATTTAATAATAATTATATCCATGTAAACAGATCATCCTTCCTAAGGTTGTCTCTAGGACAGAAGATGCAAGTAGTATATGATATCTTCTGCTAAGGAACAAAGTTTTAAAAATTCCCTTCCAATGAATCATCTTTCCCTGGTCATTTGGAAATTTTTCTACTCTGACTCTCTTCTCTCTCTCTCTCCTTCTCTCCCTTCCTCCTCCTTCCCTTTCTACCTCCCTGCCTCCCTTTCTCAATATTCACAATCTCTTTGTTTTATCTCAGGACCCAGAAAAACACAACCCTAGGGAGTTTCTACAGCAGATATGGCAATTTCCTAGGAACCTTGGCTTCCATGATGGAAAGACCATGGAGTTGAAAGTTTCATTTTTTTTTTTTAAACTGTAGAGAACAAACTGAGGGTTGTTAGAGGAGAGAAGAATGGGGGGATGGTCTAAGTAGGTGATGGGGATTAAGGAGGGCACTTGTGATGAGCACTGGTTGGTGTATGAAAGTGATGAATCACTAAATTCTATACCTGAAACAAAAAGAAAAAAAGAAAAAGTGAAACTTTCTTTTTGATGCTGTTTTTCCCTCTATTTTCCTAACTATAGGTTCAATATCCCTAAATTTTATTCCAAGTGCCTTGATCATAATGAGGTCTCTCTCTAGGGACCACCCACACCCTAAAGTAAGAAAAATAAGCTGCCTGGAAGGTGCTTCAGTTTGGCTTGGCTTTACTGTGGTTTTATTTTTTGGAAGAGAACCCCTATTCTGTCTCCTGAGGCATGTTTAGAAAAAGGTGTGGACAGGGCAAGGAATGATATAAACATCCTTAGGAATAATAAGATATATATAGAAAAAAAACACTGCTTTCCTGTATCCTTTTACTGTAACTATACCATAAAAGGCTACAGTGCTAAGGCCAAGTTTTGATCACAAATTCCTTTGTAGATATAAGAAACTTTGTAGATGAAGACTTGTCATACTTGACCAGTTACTCTTCATCAGGCATCAGAGAGGGGAAATTTTATACACTTCCATTCCCAGAGCCGAGGAGAAATGAAACATATATTACCAGATATAGTCTATTACTATGACTCTGAAATAGCATAATAAAAGCTGGAAAAGACACAAAGACTTTATTTTTTTTTAAGATTTTTTTTTTTTTATTTGAGGGAGATCTAGAGAGAGGGGGAGAGAGAGAGAGAGAGAGATCAAGAGCCCAAGCAGGGGGGAGGAGCAGAGGGAGAGAGAGAAGCAGACTCCCCGCTGAGCAGGGAACCCACTGCAGGACTCCATCCCAGGATCTAAGGATCATGACCTGAGCCACCCAGGAGCCCTGGAACAGACAAAGAAACTTGAGATAATTTGTACAAAGCCACATTGCAAAATAGGGGCAGAGCCAGGATTAAATTGTCGTGCTTAACACCACACTTTGTATACTTCTTCTTGACCAGGACTCAGACAATTGGGGACTAAACTGGTGACAAAGTGCATAATATTTCAGAAATTACTTTTAATATTTTTTAATCATGAGACATTGCTGATTGGATATCTGACTTTTGGATATATTTTTAAATTTTAAATGTTGTCTTTTCAGCAACTTCCTGTTGTTTCCTTAATCCTCACATATGGCACATAATAAATCTCCTCATGGGAGAATATTCAACGTTCTATGAGTTGAGAGTATTTTTCAGTGTTTGTGAAAATGCAGGTTTTCTTTATCTTATGAGTCTATTTCAAATATGTGATCTTTTCATTCTCTCTAAAAGTAAATGGGTGTTATTCTTCCTATAATTTCAAAGGAATATACATCCAAAAATGTATAAGCTATTTCCAGAATATCAAGTTTTCAATTCACGGCAATTAGAAAGTCAAATATATATATATATATATATATATATATATTTATTAGAAAGTCAAATATAGTGTCTCTCTCTGTCAAATAAATGAATAAAATCTTAAAGAAAAAGAAAGTCAAATATATATATATTGGTATATATAGTAAAATTTAGCTGAGTCAATTTTTATATCCCAATTAGGGAGTTTCATTTATGACATATAATTTAAAAATAGCATCACTATTAATAACGATTGCTAACACTCCTTGAGTTACTAAAATAAATGCCTTATATGCATTATCTCATATCCTGGAACACCCTATGAATAGATATTATTATGGTCCCTACTTTACAGGTAGGTAACTGAGTCCTACGGGGGTGAGCTAGCTTACCCAACAACACACAGCTTCTGATAATAACAACTCCTGAGTGTATTATGTATGCTGTAGTGTTTCATTTGACTCATCCAAAAATTATTTAAGTTGGCACTATTTTTAACCTTTGTTTGGATTTTTAAAAACTGCAGTACCTAAGAGTTGCTTAATCTGCTTTGGCTTGCATAGTCAGTAAGTGATGGAGCCAGTAGTACTAATACTCTCCTTCCAGATCCGAATATTTTAAATCATTTTCCTATCCTCCCAACAAATCCCACATTAATATTTGCCCTTTATGGCAGTTCCTTATGAAATTGTAGAAAGGCTCTAGTGTTTTACTTCTTACTACTTTCCACTTCTTTATTATGAAATATCTCAGGAATAGCCACCTTAAATTATACATTCTCCACTCTACCCCCCAAGGTGAACTTTTTCAAGTATAAATTTAATCTTTTCCTTAAGGAAAAAAAAAAAAGTTTCTTAGCATGCTACATAAGACCCTGCATAGTAGGATCCGTCCTACTTTTCATTTATTTTATTTTATTTCATATTTTTTAAAGATTTTATTTATTTATTTGACAGAGAGAGAGAGAGAAGCAGACTCCCCGCGGAGCAGGGAGCCTGATGTGGGACTCGATCCCAGGACTCCGGGATCATGACCTGAGCCGAAGGCAGACGCTTAACCAAATGAACCACCCAGGCACCCCTCTGTCCTACTTTTTAGCCTCATCTGCCCACATGCCCCCCATATACCCCTCCCTTTGAGGACTAACCATTCCTCAACCCAATAATCTACCCTGCCATTGTGTTTGAATCATCCGCTGATGATTCCCCAAATGATCTTATCCTGTTCTAAATTCCAATCCAAAAATCACACTTCCTCTTTTCCCTCTGAATTCTTGTCTTTCTTAATTTTACCCATTAATACACTGCACAATGCTAGCTCTTATCTATCTGCTTTTATCTCTGTGCATCTAGTCCTCACAACTAGTTTCCATCTTGCTCTGCCTGGAAAACTTGGACTCAGTCTCACAGACAAGAGCAAATGTCATCTCATTCAAAAATACCCACATGAGTAAACGCAGTCAGGAACTTATTCATCCCTATTTGCTTCTGTGGTCTCCTACATATATTCAATAGCACTACATAACATTTACTTATAATTGATTCAAATTCTTCCTTCCACTTCTCAAAGCACCTAAAAATAGGGTCTCCCCATAAATACAGAAAACAAATGGATGGTTGCAGGAGAGGAGGCAGGTGGGAGGATAGACAAAATGAATGAAGGGGAGTGGGAGGTACAGGCTTCCAGCTATGGAATGACTAAGTCAAGGGATAGAAGGAACAGCATAGGAAATATAATGGATGGTATTGTAATAGTGCTGTATGGTGATGGATGGTAGCTACACTCATGGTGAGCACTGCATAATGTATAGACTTGTCAAATCATTATGTTGCACACCTGAAACTAAGGTAACATTTTGTGTCAACTATACTTCAATAAAAAAAGCGTCTCCCATGCCTATCATACCACTTGATATTAAGTAAGTATGCACTAGGGCGCCTGGGTGGCTCAGTGGTTGAGCATCTGCCTTCAGCTCAGGTCATGGTCCCAGGGTCCTGGGATCGAGAAGCAGGAAGCCTGCTTCTCCCTCTCCCACTCCCCCCTGCTTGTGTTCCCTCTCTCGCTTTGTCTCTCTCTGTCAAATAAATAAATAAAATCTTTAAAAAAAAAAAAGAAAAAAGTATGCACTAAAGATTTGTTGAATCAATTAGATGTGATGTGAATCAATTTATGCTATGACACTTCAATGAAGGGTTATGCTTTAGCTGAGGAAGTGAAGCTAAAAAGCTAGAGAAATTTGAGAATATTGTAATTAATGTAAGTAGGGGGAAAGTAGAACTTGAATTTATTATTAAAGGGTTTTTATTTTTTTCTTAAACCCAAATAGGTTTTCATATTCTTTTGATAGGTTTATATTTCGTCTTCAGTAGGAATTTTAGCCTATCAGTGATTTTATTCTTTCTCTCCCTGATATATTATTACCGTGATGCACTTTTGCTGTACTTCTTTTCAAGCTGCAATTGAGTTAGAATCTCACATCTTAAAAAATAATTTTAAAATGCATTCACACAAACTCATAATACCTCAGGTCTAACACTTTATCTTTTCTCTTTATAGCTGGTTTCTCAAAAAGAAAGAAATTTAAAAAAAAGAAAATGACAAATTATTTATTTTCCTATTTAACTATGGTCTTTTCAAACACCTGCTATTAAAAATCACCAATAATCTATTTTTCTCCTTATTGCTAAAACAATAAATTGTTTTTAACCTTCCTTTTACTTGAAATTTCTGCAGTATTTATTGCTTATTATTTTTAAAATTCACTCTTTGTCACCATTGACTTTTCCGTCTTGCATGAAGTTATTGTTTCTTGGCTTCCTTAATGTCTCTCTCTCCTGGTCCACTTCTACCACTGTCTGCCATTCATTCTTAGTAGCTTTTATTGAAATCTCTCAGTATCCCTCCCCTCAGTTGGTATATTGCCTAAGATTCTCTCCTTGATACTCTATTCCTTTGGGTTTTTTGGCTTTTCATTTTACGCTCTCATCCTCAGTGATCTTGCTCATTCTCAGAAAGCTTAATTCTTACCAAAATGTCAACAATTCTCACATACAAATGTAGCTCAGAATCCTTACCTGCACCCCACATGCAACCTATGCAAGTGTCTTTGGGCAAATACAACTGCACGTTCCTTCTCTTCCAGGCATCTCAAACTCAAACTGGATTCATCATCATTCTTAATTCCTCCTGTAGCTTCTACCTCAGTTATCAGCAGCACTATCTACATAACATCCTATGGGACCTAGTCAACCTATGTTTTTCTTTCCTTGTCTTCCCACTTCTAACCAGTCGCCAATTCTTTAAACTCTACCTCCTCAGCATCTGATTCCTCCTCCTCATTCCCATACTACTTCAGTTCAGATTCCTCTAATCTCATGTTTAGACTAGTGCGAAATACCTAGCTATTAGTTCATCCAATTTCCTACTCCTTCAATTCATCCTCCTCATTGCAGCCTAGATGGTCTTCTAAAAACACAAAATTCATTATGTCACTTTCTGTTTAAATCCGTGAGCTCAATTTACGGACTTAGAATCAAAATACCTGAGTGTAATATAATAGGCCCTTTATAATTTTCTATACTTACTTCTTGTCAGCTTCTTCCTTCTCCAACTCTACACATCAGCCAGAACACATTGCTTATTGTTCTCCAAAAACACAAAGTTACTTAAGAATTCCATGGCTTTTCTCTCATGTATCTGTCTGACTATGTCAGCCCAACCCCTTAAACCCTCCCATTTTTGCTTTCATATAATGTGGAACATATTAAAGTCAATTCAACTCAATGGCCATTTCCTCCCTCAAACCCTTCCTGATCTCCTTTACCCCTACCAGATAGAAGTGACCAAGCTCTCCATTGTATCATGTATATACTTCTATCGTGGCACCTTATCATACTTATTTCATAGCTAAGAGTTGTATTAGACTTTTAAGTTTCCTTATAAACAGGGATCATATCATATTTGGCATTATACCCTTAGTACTTTGCAATAAACCTGGCATAGGATGAACCTGAGCATAACATGAACATGAAACTTTCTTTGGAAAGGAGGTATGAGGACGTTGTCTTTCACTTTTCCTTTTTATCTTCTGAATTGTTCAGCATTTTTAAAGATGAACATAACTTTTATATTGAAAAATGAAAATCTGGAAAATAAATGAGTATACATAATTTATTTTTATTAATTCTAAAGAAAAAATTTAACTTTCCAGTCATAATGGTATCACAACATTATGTTGAATTTAAATTTTCTTCATTGCCAAAATATTCTTGGAATGATTTTTGCTTTGTTATTTTTAATAGCAAAATTGTATCAAATCATTTTTCTAAGAAATAACTAAACTTCTGTAGTGACATTCCTCTACATATTTGCATTATCACAAGATGAAAACAAGGTATCATACGTGTAGGGTAAGATTACTATTTCCAGAGGTTTCCCTTCAAGACACTTCTTTGTAACCTCTACTCCTACTGTTTCAGTTTCCACTTCTTACGGAAAGATTGCCAGATGTTTCAGTAAGTGTTTTATCCTGCCCCACCTACCTCACCACCCTTGAGCTCAGCAGAACTTATTTGTACACTCTGTTCCTGATTATGCTGATCACCAATCCTTGTGAGAATTCCGGGCTCTAGTCAAAGGTGAAAAATGAAGTTATACACAAGCCACTTAAAACCACAACCCTGAGACCGGATTCTTCACAGGATTTGTTGGAGGAAAACATAACGTATCTTATTACACGTATCCTGTGGCTACAGAAACTGACATCCCAAAGTTGTCATTTGCTTCACATCAAGGAGGCTGGAAGTCCCCAGTATCTTCTTATAGCTTAGTAGATAGTTTACTAAAAAGAAAAAAATAAAATAAAGTCACACCAGTGAGTCTCAGGTGGTGATCACTCAGTGAATAGAAAGGGAATGAAAAAGTTTAACAGGGGAAAAGGAAGAACACCTAAAAGCTATGTGATAAAGGAGAAGTGGGAGAGAACAGTGAAAAGGTATGTGCCCAGATTTCTAGAGGTGAAGAAAACCTGAGTGTGGTCAAAAGAGAAAAGACATACTAAGATACAGTCACTGAATGAGAATCTCTCTGGTGCCGACTGACACAAAAATGTTAAACAGAACACTTAGGAATTCTCGAGGAATGGAATACTGAAAGAAAATGCACATTTCTGGTGTGTCTGCAATATGCCAAGGACTTTACATAACCTAGCAACCTTATACTCCAACCACCTTATAAAAGAGCTGTTTGAATTGAATTATAAAATATTTAATTTGGGGGCACCTGGGTCGCTCAGTCGTTAAGCGTCTGCCTTCGGCTCAGGTCATGATCCCAGGCTCCTGGGATCAAGCCCCACATCGGGGTCTCCGCTCGGGGGGAAGCCTGCTTCTCCCTCTCCCACTCCCCTTGTTTGTGTTCCCTCTTTTGCTGTGTCTCTCTCTGTCAAATAAATAAATAAAATCTTTAAAAAATATATTTAATTTGTTACATTTAGCTTCCAACTTATACCTTCATTTCCAATAATTCGCCTTCTGACATGGTAATAAAAATATTTTTTTTTCACTCCCTACAAGAGAGAATTCACATACATAGAGAAGGATCTTATTTCCTGGGCAACTCAGCCAAGGTAAGGCAGAAATGTGACTTGAGTTCTAGTGAGTGGAAAGATCTCACAGTAGAACACAAACAGGATGATGTTCTAATACCAGGTGTGCCACTTACAAACTGTGATACTGGGGACATCTGAGTGGCTCAATCGGTTAAGCATCTACCTTCGGCTCAGGTCATGATCCCAGGGTCCTGGGATCGAGTCCCGCATCAGGCTCCCTGCTCAGTGGGGAGCCTGCTTCTCCCTCTCCCACTCCCCCTGCTTGTGCTCTCTCTCTCTGGCAAATAAATAAATAAAATCTTAAAAAAAAACAAACCTGTGATATTGGACAAGTTACTTAAGTATTCTGGGGCCTCAGTTTCTTCATTTACAAAATGTTACTGATAGTAAACATGTATATAGTGAGC
The DNA here is from genome assembly GCF_004348235.1 of Phoca vitulina. Lineage (NCBI taxonomy): Eukaryota > Metazoa > Chordata > Mammalia > Carnivora > Phocidae > Phoca > Phoca vitulina. Next base: position 9,978,175 of record NW_022589762.1, read on the forward strand.
ATTATGTGCCTGGAATTATTTTAAGCACTTGTATACATAAAGTGCCTCTCTTACAAGATGGTTGGAGTATAAGGTTAATAAGTTATGTTATATATACATATGCTGAGTTGCCCAGGAAATAAGATCCTTCTCTATGTATGTGAATTCTCTCTTCTATGGACTGGAAAATAATAAAAGGGAATGGGATGGGATATAATTGCATCCGAGGCCACTATTTAGATCATCAAATCACAGAATTTTAGAGATAAAAGACAACTTCAAGATGCAGAATTATGACAACAATATACCAGGGTTGGTGTGTCTGCTTGGAAACCTCCCCCTAAAGCATGAGTTCAAAACTAGCAAAAAGATAGCCTTTATAAATTCAAGTTTCCAGATCAAATCACAGATGGTAAATAAAACAGCATTGGATCTGGCCTTCACAGGAAGCCAGGAAGAAGAAGGAACACTGCTTTAATTCTGCATACAACCTCACTTTTGTATACTATACCGACTTGGTAAAAACAACACACCCTCAACTACAAACCACTGTGCCAACAAAATCTTAGAAAAACAAACATCTGTGTATACACTGAGTTTAATTTTTCAGATGTTCATATACGTGGCACACGAGTTGTGGAAAATGCACAGTTACACGTAAGTGTAAGTCAGGAAAACACTTTCTCTTTCCCTCACTTTGCACATTCCTCAGATAGTTCATCTCATGTATTGCTCAAGAGTCTGACCAATTTGGACGGCCGGAGATAGAATACCTGTGTGCCCAGCCTCTGGCCGCTGGGTTGTAGAAGAGGTTCGAGATTGCACACTCCTGATGGTATCCCCATCGAAGTCCAGCATGTCCCTTGTGCTGCTGTACTTGGCCTGCATCTGGACTCCTGCAGGGGTGAGGTTGAGCTGCAGTTTGATGGCCCCCAAGCTGTGTAGCTACTGTGAGACAGTGTAGGAAGTACGGCGCTGAACGTCATTCCTAATGTTCTTCTCTCCCGGTGAGTAGCGGCGAGTAGCAGGGGAAGCCTCTGACTCCAGTTCCTGCTTAGAGAGGCCCAGCCCCTCTCCTGGGAACCTCTACTCTGAAGGTCAACTTCGTCAGGCAGAGGGGAAATAGCATGTGTTTTCTATGTGGGCGGTCTCTTTCTGAACAATTATTGAAGGGTTGCCCTTCTCCGATCTCTTTTGTTCATTTATTTGTAATTCCTGTGTAAGTACAGTATAAAAAAAGCAAGACCCTATAATCACACAGAGATTCCTTCAGGCTCTGTGGAGCAATAATCAGGCAAAGGAATACATATCACCTAGTCTCTTATATACCAGACACTCACTGAGTCACTTGGATGAGGTTTAACTTCTGAAAAGAGATCATAGGACCAGCCTCTTCTTTTCTCCAAGGGCATAGTATAAAGCATCATATACATGGAATGTCAGCACAGAGTCTTTTTGAGAATATCTATTGATTCTACTTTTTCATTTTACAAAAAAGAAGATTGAAGCCCAGTTAGATGAAGTGGCTGTTTTAAAGTCACATAGCTGCTTAGTGACAGTATTAGCTTCAAAAGTGTTCTCTTGTTGGATTTCTCCAGGAACAAAGGAGCTGTCAGGTGCCATTTCCCTCCCCTGCCCTTCAGCATAAACAACAACCGCCTGCAGAAACCAGTGTGGTGCCTAATTTGCTAACACACACACCCCTAACCCCTAACCCCTAACATCCCACCCCACCCACACTGCTTCAGAAGATCCGCCCTTTCTAGTTATGCTCACCTCAGTCTCAGCACTGCAGGTGCCCTCCCCTAGAAGACCAGCACAAGCTTGGCCAACACCCAGTCTCCTGCCCCCACACACTTTGCAGGACCTTGGGCCAGCTTTGGTAGTGACAGTGGTAGCAGTGAGTCCCGCAGAAGACCAATTGTTAACACTGTGTGCCCTGCCCATGCATTCTTTACAGATCTGCCCTAGTCAAGGCAGTGGTGGTGGCTGGTCTCACTTTGCAAGCAGACCAGTATGCACCTTGTTAAAACTGTGGACCATGCTCTGGCCAGTGCGAGAGGCAGTGGCATGGCTGCTCCAATACACTCTTGGGCAGAATAATTCAGACTGGAGCCACAGGCTGGCAGTGTGCAAGCAGCCCCAACAGGGGCCAGCATCACTCCAAAGTGACACCTGCCCTGGAATAAGAGGAGATAAGCACATACACCAATCAGAGGGCTGCCCCAGCCGTGGGCTGGGGGCAGACAGTGGGTTTGATTGTAGGCCCCGCTGACCAATGAAAACTACTCAAGGAAAGTGCCTCACAGTTTGCTGCTACTGCATCTCTAACAAATGTTTGGTCTGACTCAACTCAAGCCCAAGGTGGTCCCAGACGGTCCACTAACACCACAGGGACCAAACACTGCCCACAACAGGGAAAGAGAGCTAGATGACTGGACTGAAGAAAAAGCAGTCAAGACTCAAAAGCAAGGCCCACACAACACACATAGGAGACACCTCTGAAGCACCAGGCCATACTTTCAAGAGCAGGAGGTGTAGCTGACTTCCCTAACACACTGAAACAGACACAGAGAGTTAGACAAAAGGAGAAGACAGAGGACTATGTTCCAAATGAAAGAATAAGACAAAACCACAACAAGAAACTTAAGCAAAATAGATATAAGTAATATGCCTTAAGAGAATTTAAAGTAATGATCATAACTTTACTCATAGGACTTGAGAAAAGAGTGGAGGACATCAGTGAGACCTTTAACAAAGAGTTAAAAAAGAAACAATCAGAGATGAAGAACACAATAAATGAAATTAAAAGTACACTAGATGGAATAAATAGCAGGCTAGAGGAGCAGAAAAACAAATTAGCAACGTGGAGGACTGAATAATGGAAAGTAATCGAGCTGAGCAGATGAGAAAGAAAAAAAAATATGCAAAATGATAATAGACTTAAGGAACTCAGCAACTCCACCAAGTGTAATAACATTCACATTATAGGGAGCCCAGAAGAAGAAGAAGAGAGAAAAGGGGACAGAAAATTTATTTGAAGACATAATAGCTGAAAACTTCCTAAACCTGTGGAAGGAAACAGATATCCAGATCCAGGAGACAGAGAGAACCTCCAACGGGATCAACCCAAGGAGGTCCAAGATACATGGTAATTAAAGTGGTAAAAAGTAGTGGAAAAGAGAGAATTTTAAGAGCAGAAAGAGAAAAGAAGACACTTACCTAAAAGGGAAACCCCATGAGACTATCAGTGGAATTTTCATCAAAAACTTTGCAGGCCAGAAGAGAGTGACATGATACATTCAAAGTGCTGAAAGGGAAAAAAAATTCTGCAGCCAATAATCTTCTATCCAACAAGGCTATTTATTCAGAATAGGAGGAGAGGGACATCTGGATGGCTCAGTTGGTTAAGTGTCTGCCTTCGGTTCAGGTCATGATCCCAGGGCTCTGGGATCAAGTCCTGCATAGAGCTCCTTGCTCAGCAGGAAGCCTGCTTCTCCTCTGCCTGCCACCCCCCTGCTTGTGATTGCTCTCTCTCTCTGACAAATAAATAAATAAAATCCTTACAGAAAAAAAAAAAGGAATAGAAGGAGAGATAGAGTTTCCCAGACAAGCAAAAGCTAAAGGAGTTCATGACTACTAAACCAGCCCTACAGGAAATGTTGACATGGACTCTTTGAGTGGAAAGGAAAGACCATAAGTAAGAGCAAGAAAAGTAGTAAGCACAGAGGCAGTAAAAATAAGTATGTCTGTAAAATGCAGTCAAGGACTCATTAAATAAAAAGACATAAGGTATGATATTATATACCTAAAATATGAAAAGGAGATGAGTAAAGAATGGGTTCAAACTTAAATGACCATCAACTTAATATAGACTGCTCTATACAGATGTTATATACAAACCTAATGGTAACCACAAATCAAAAACCCGTAACAGATAAGCAAAAATAAAGAGAAAGGAATCTGAGTATATCACCAAAGAAAATGAGCAAACTGTGTGAGAAGAGAGCAAGAGAATTAAAAATTAGAGAAGAACTACAAAACAACCACAAAACAAGTAACAAAATGGCAATAAATACATATTTATCAATAATTACTTTGAATGTAAATGGACTAAATGCCCCAATCAAGAGACATAAGGTGATGGAATGGATAAAAAAACAAGACCTATCTATATGTTGCCTATAAGAGATTCATTTCAGATGTAAAGACAGCATGTAGATTAAAAGTGCAGGGATGGAGAAACATTGATCATGGAAATGGATGTCTAAAGAAAGCTAGCAATACTTATATCAGACAAAATGCTTTAAAACAGAGACTGTAACAAGAGACAAAGAAGGACATTATATAATCATTAAAGGGACAATCCAACAAGAAGATAAAACAATTGTGAATATTTATACATCCAACATGGGAGCACCTAAATACATAAAACAGTTAATAAGAAACATAAAGGAACTAGTTGATAGAAATACAATAATAGTAGGGGACTTTAAGACCCCACTTACATCAGTGGACAGATGATCTAAACAGAAAATCAACAAGAAAACATTGGCTTTGAATGACACTCTGGACCAGATGGATTTAACATACATGTTCAAAATATTTCATCTTAAAACAGCAGAATACACATTCTTTACAAGTGCATATAGAACATTCTCCAGAATAGATCACATATTAGACCACAAAACAGTCTCAGGAAATTCAAAGAGATCAAAGTCATACCATGCATCTTTTCTGATCAAAATGCAATGAAGCTAGAAATCAACCACAAGAAAAAAAAATACGGAAAACCCACAAATACATGGAGGTTAAATAACATGCTACTAAATAATGAATGGGTCAACCTAGAAAAAAGAAATAAAAAATTACATGGAGAGAAACAAAATGAAAACACAGCAGTCCAAAATCTTTGGGATGCAGCAAAAGTGGTTTGAAGAGGGAAGTTTATAGCAATACAGGCCTACCACAAGAAACAAGAATAACCTCAAATAAACAACCTAACATAAACTTATACCTAAAGGAGCTAGAGAAAGAAGAACAAACAAAACCCCAAACCAGTAGAAAGAAGGAAATAATAAATATTAGAGCAGAAATAAATGATATAGAAATTAAACAAAACAAAACAAAAACACTACAAAAAACCCAATAGAATGGATCAAATGAAACCAGGAGCTCGTTCTTTGAAAAATCAACAAAATTGATAAACCTCTAGCCAGACTCACAAAAAAAAAAAAAAAAGGAAAGAGAGGTCTAAAATAAACAAAATCAGAAATGAAAGAGGAGAAATAACAACCAACACCACAGAAATACAAAGGATTATAAGAGAACATTATGATAAATTATATGCCAACAAATTTGACAACTTAGAAGAAATGGATAAATTCCTAGAAACATACAACCTTCCAGAAATGAAACAGTAAGAAATAGAAAATTTGAACTGACCAATTACTAGCAATAAAATTAAATCAGTAATTAAAAAAAAAAAAACAATTAAAAAAAAACACCCAACAAACAAAAGTTCAGGACCACATGGCTTCACAGGTGAATTTTACTGAACATTTAAAGAATAGCTAATACCTATTCTTCTCAAACTTTTCCTAAAAATAGAGGAAGGAAAACTCCCAAATCCATTCTATGAGTCCAACATTACCCTGATACCAAAACCAGATAAAGACACCACTAAAAAAGAGAACTACAGGTCAGTATCTCTGATGAACATAGATATAAAAATCCACAACAAAATATTAGCAAACCAAATCCAACAATACATTAGAAAAAAAAAAAAAAAGTCATTCACCATGGGGGCACCTGGATGGCTCAGTCGTTAAGCATCTGCCTTCGGCTCAGGTCATGATCCCAGGGTCCTGGGATCGAGCCCCATATCGGGCTCCCTGCTCCGCGGGAAACCTGCTTCTCCCTCTTCCACTCCCCCTGCTTGTGTTCCCTCTCTCACTGTGTCTCTCTCTGTCAAATAAATAAATAAATAAAATTTTTAAAAAAAAAAAAGTCATTCACCATGATAAAATGGGATTTATTCCTGGGATGCAAGGGTGGTTCAATATTTGCAAATTAATCAGCATGATACATCACATTAATAAGAGAAAGAATAAAAAGCATATGATTATTTTGATAGATGTATAAAAAACATTTGTCAAAGTACAGCATCCATTCATGATAAAAACCCTCAACAAGGGCACCTGGGTGTCTCAGTCAGTTAAGTTTAGTTTTCAGCTCAGGTCATGATCTCATGGTTCATGGGATTGAGCCCTGCATCCGGCTCCATGCTTAGTGGGGAGTCTGCTTGAAAGATTCCCTCTCTCCACTCTCTATCTCTCTCCCTCTCTCTCTCTCAAAATGAATAAATAAATCTTAAAAAAAAAAAAAAAACCCTCAACAAAATGGGTTTAGAGGAAACATACCTCAACATAAAAAAGGCCTTATATGAAAAACCCATAGCAAACATCGTACTCAATGGTGAAACACAGAACTTTTCTCCTAAGGTCAGAAACAAGACAAGGATGTTCACTTTTATTACTTTTATTCAACATAGTACTGGAAGTTCTAGCCACAGCAATCAAACAGAAAAAAATAAAAGGCATCCAAATTGGTGAGGAAGAAGTAAAACTCACTATTTAGAGATGACATGATATTATATATAGAAAACCCTAAAGACTCCACCAACAAACTACTAGAACTGAAAAATGAATTCAATAGTTGCAGGATACAAAATCAACATAGAGAGATCTGTTGCATTTCTATACATTAAATGAAGTAGCAGAAAGATAAATTTTAAAAAAAACACTCCCATTTACAATTGCACCAAAAATAATAAAACACCTAGGAATAAACTTAACCAAAGAGGTGAAAGACCTGTGCTCTGAAAACTATAAAACACTGATGAAAACAATTGAAGACAACAAAAATAAATGGAAAAACATTCCGTGCTCATGCATTGGAAGAATGAATATTGTTAAAATGTCTATACTGCCCAAAGCAACCTACAGATTTAATATGGTCCCTATCAAAATGCCAACAGCATTTTTCACAGAACTAGAACAAACAATCCTAAAATTTAAATGGAACTACAAAAGACACCAAATAGCCAATGCAATCTTGAAAAAGAACAACAAAACTGTAGGTATCAAAATCCCAGACTTCAAGTTATACTATAAAACTGTGATCAAAACAGTATGGTACTGACACAAAAATAGACACGTGGATCAATAGATTAGCATAGAAAGTCCAGAAATAAACCGATAATTCTATGGTCAATTAATCTTTGACAAACGAGACAAGAATACACGATGGGAAAAAGTCTCTTCAACAAACGGTGTTGGGAAAACTGGACAGCAACAAGCAAAAGAATGAAACTAGACCACTTTCTTATACCATACACAAAAATAAACTAAAAATGGATTAAGGACCTAAATGTGAAACCTGAAACAAAAAAAATCCTAGAAGAGATCATAGGCAGTAATTTCTCTGACACTGGCCATAACAACATCTTTCTAAATATGTCTCTTGAGAAAGGGGAAACAAAAACAAAAATAAACTACTGGGACTATATCAAAATAACAGGCTTCTGCACTGAAAAGGAAACAACCAATAAAACTAGAAGATAACCTACTGAATGGGAGAAGATATTTGCAAATGACATATCCAACAAAAGGTTAGTATCCAAAATATAGAAAGAAATTATACAACTCAACAACAAAAAACCAAAAATTCCAATTAAAAATTGGGCAGAAGACATGAACAGACATTTCTCCAAAGAAGACATTCAGATGGCCAACAGACACATTAAAAGATGTTCAATAACACTCATCATCAGGGAAATGGAAATCAAAAACACAGTGAGATAACACCTCACACCTGTCAGAATGGCTAAAATCAAAAACTCAAGAAACAGCAAGTTTTGGCAAGGATGTGGAGAAAAAGGAACCTTCTTACACTGTTGGTGGGAATGCAATCAGTGCAGCCACTCTGGAAGACAGTATGGAGGTTCCTCAAAAAATTAAAAAATAGAACTACCATATGATCCAGTAATTGCACTACTAGGTATTTACCTAAAGAATACAAAACACTAATTCAAAGGGATACATGCACCCCTATGTTTATTGCAGCTTTATTTATAATAGCCAAACTATGGAAGCAGCCCAAGTGCCCACTGATAGATGAATGGATAAAGAAGAGGTAGTGTGTGTGTGTGTGTGTGTGTGTGTGTGTGTGTGTGTATAATATAGGAATATTATTCAGCCATTAAAAAAGAATGAAATCTTACTAGTTGCAATGACATGGATAGAGCTAGACAATGTAATGCTAAGTGAAATAAACCAGAGAAAGACAAATACCATATGATTTTGTTCATATGTGGAATTTAAGGGAAAACATAATGAACAAAGGAAAAAAGAGACAAACCAGAAACAGACTCTTAACTACAGAGAACAAACAGTTACCAGAGGGAAGGTGGGTGGGGGGATGGGTGATAGGTGAAGGGGATTAAGAGTACACTTATCTGATGAGCACTGAGTAATATATGGACATGTACCTGAAACTAATGTAACAGTGTATGTTAACTACACTGAATTTTTTTAAAAAGTAGTCTTCCTGTTGTCAATTCAATGATCTTTCTTCTTACGTTATATGAACTCAATTTAACATTTTCTAACACTTTCGGTAGACCATGATCATGAACAATTACACAATTAATTGTAAGTCAGGACTTTTAGAATTATTGCTAACTACATGTAACTTTATATGTGACTCCAGGAAACCAGGTAATAATTTTTACCTAAATTTCCTAAGCTCAGAAGGAAATGAAAAAACTGTTTTAGATAATGTCCAAAAATCTTTCTTGAATTAATAAAATACAACTGTATTATTTTACCAATACTTTTCTATGTTTTGGTTATTAGCCTAGCTAAATCAAGCATACAAAATATAAAGAAATGGAGAAGATGCTTGGGTGGGGACAGGCAGGCCCTATGAGGGGTGGATTAGGAAACATGTACTGTAGATTTATTATGTCTCAAACTATGTATTGTTCATCAGGTTATTCTAAATAAAACAAACCTAGAGAGACCTTTCTCTTGCAGCATGCCTTGTAAAAAGCAGTAAATAAAAAATTATTTGGTTATTTGCATTGGATTGATGTATTAGAAAATGTTACAGGAGATAAGGCAGTAAAAAAACTTGAAGGAAGAGGTAAGTGAAACACATAGAAGAAAGGAGCAGGAAGATCAATAATAGAAACTGCAACAGCTGGGGCCTGAAAGAATACATTTAGAAGGTGCTAATGATTATGATTCACATGAAAAGCAGTTAAAACTATTCTCCAAACTTCATTGATTCAAGTAGATCCTAGATACTTTTCACCAAACAACCTGTACTAACATTTTTCCTACTTGTCCTTAAATACTTATTTTTTCAACAATGACAAAAATATTTTTTGAACACCTGCTTTGTTTCAGGTGCTATTCTCAGATTCTAGGATGCATCAGTGCAAAACAAAACTTTCTGTCCTTTAGAGCCTATATTTTATGGAGGAAGGCAGATAACATAAAAGAAAGTAAGTAAATAATAGAGTATATTAGACTATAATAAGACTTATGAAAATATATGGAAGGTAAGGGAGATTAAGAATATACAAAAAGGAGGGGCACCTGGGTGGCTCAGTCAGCTGGGTGACTGACTCTTGATTTAGGCTCGGGTCATGATCTCAGGGTTGTAAGACTGAGCCCTGCATTGGGCTCCACACTCAGTGGGAAGTCTGCTTGAGATTTTCTTTCTCCTTCTGCCCCCACCCTCTCTCTCTCTCTCTCTAAAATAAATAAATAAATAAATCTTAAAAATAAAAAAAAAAAGAATATACAAAAAGGAGGGTTGGTAATTTTAAATATGGCAGTCAGAGTCAGCCTCCTTAAGAAAATGATGTATGTGCAGAGATTTTATAAGAAGTGCAAGAGTAGGCCCTGAAATATCTAGGGTAAGAATCATTGAGGTAAAGAGAACAGAAAGCTCAAATGCCCTGAGGTGGAAGCATGCCAGTTATTATGAAACAAGAGAGAAACCAGTGTCCTAAATGGAATGAGTGAAGAGGAGAAAAGTAGATTAGGTCAAAGGAGTAAAGTGGCCTACTGACAATTGAAAAGGTCTTTTCTTTTTCATTTTTATTTATTTATATTTAGTTTTACTCTGAGGTACATGGGAAGTCTAGGAGATTTTGAGTAGAGGGCTGACATGATTTGTTTTAAATTTAAAAGAATCACTCTGCTATGTTTGAAAAAGTAGCTTAGAAGGACAAAGGCGGACACTGGGAGATTACTTTGAAAATTACCACAATAACTCAGGCCAGAGAAGATGGTGGTCCTCGAGTAGGTAAGTGTTTCCTCTAGCATGATCATTACTCATCTTGAATTTACCCTTTAGACAGAAGTTCAGGGGCGCCTGGGTAGCTCAGTTGGTTGAGCAGCTGCCTTCAGCTCAGGTCATTGTCCCAGGGTCCTGGGATCGAGCCCCCTGTCGGGCTCCCTGCTTGGCTGGAAGCCTGCTTCTCCCTCTCCCACTCCCCCTGCTTGTGTTCCCTCTCTCGCTCTCTCTCTCTGTGTCAATCAAATAAATAAATAAAATCTTAAAAAAAAAAAAAAGTTCAGCTAGTAGCTATTTTCCCTTTTCTGTCTCTTGGAAAAATGGATGTTTCCTGTTCATTCCCACGTACATGCCCATGTAAACTGTGGTATAAACATGTATTAACCAGTCAGGTATAGTATGCTTGGACAACCTAGAGCATCTTACTTTGTACCATCATTTTGTTATAGTCACACTTTTATCTTTAAATCATAAATATTTAAACAATAAATATTGTCTGCTCTAAGTACATTCTGCATCCAGAATTATTTTTTATTATTATGACTTCTCAAATCATCCACTCCATTCTCAGGACCCAGGAGGAATTGATCAAACCAAAAACAAAATTAAAAGACATGGTACTCTTCAAAATCTCACCTTGTGCCTTAATTTAACTCTCAAATTATCTTTGCCCTTTCCACATGTCTTTTCATATAGTGACAAATCAAGTTTGTATATTAAAAGCCATTAAGAGACTTCACCAAAAATTTCTATATCTTCTTCTTTTCAATCTTTAAATACTTAAGATCCCAAATTTATTCTTCAACATAAAACTACTACTATACTACCTCTTCCTAAGAGCCAAGTTCACCATCATTTTCTTATGGGGAGAGGGCATATTGTGATAATATTACTACACACAGCATTTGGAGGCCAAAGGTTCTTTGATTATCATTTTTTTATTACAGTGAAATTCACATAACATAAAATTAATCATTTTAAAGTGAAAAATCCAGTGAACTTGATGCAGTTTTCTGTTCACATGGTAATAACAATGGAAATAAAAACACCACCAAGGAGAAAATTTAAGAGAAAATAAGGAAGAGACAGATCATCATATAAGGAAACATGTTCCAATAATACCTTTTAATTATAATTATTGAAAAATTGCTAAAAACTGCAAAACAGTAATCATAAAAAATAGTAAGACATGTTTTGCCTTTCAGAATGTTAATACCTCAGTGATAAGATTTTTTTTTTTTTTTTAAGATTTTATTTATTTAGAGAGAGAGAGCATGCACAAGCAGGGGGAGGGGCAGAGGGAGAAGGAGAGAGAGAATCCCAAGCAGACTCCACGCTGAGCGTGGAGCCTGACACGGGGCTCAATCTCAGGATCCTGAGATCACCACCCCAGCCGAAATCAAGAGTTGGATGTTCAGCCAACTGAGCCACCCAGGCCCCTGGATTGTTTTTTTTTTTTTTCTTTTTCTACATTCATTACCAGATCTTTTTTGATTGATAATATTTACAATGGAGAACACTTTCTTATAAGAGCAGTTACCATACTATTTCACATTATACAAGATCCTATTAGTCAGAGATGTGGCAGACATATTCTCTGGGCTATTTAACTGAGGGAAAAGAAAGAGATGGAGTTGCTGCTTTTTCATGATGTTTTTTGATCATAACCATATTGATGAACAAAATAATAAAATAGCTCTGATTGTAGTGAAGATTTTTTTTTCCTCATTTTGCTATTCAGAAATACATTTTGCCTTCCACCTGTGTCTGATACACTATTAGACGTGGAGGAACATATCATGGAAACACATCATGTGTACTCCAGGGCATTTTTTAAGGACAAAAAGCAACTTTAATAGACCCAGAAATAAAGATCTTCTTGAAACACCAAAGATTTATGGCTAATTCCATGTCAATATTAGGTCAGTCAGTGGTAGAATGAAAATTTAAGTTTAGCTGACTTGACTCCATTTCTAGGGCTCTATTAACTAGAACCTAATACTGGCCTGCCATTTCAGTTGGTAAGTTCAGAATCATAGCTTCTCCATTCTCATCTAAGATTAAAGTTGGCTGAGCTCTCTTGATATTTTCAGCAGTTATTTTGACCTCAAATATCTCTCTTTTCTGTTTTGTTTTCTGCCCTTCTTATTATTTTACGTACTTCTGTCTGCTCTTTCACCCTGACACCCCCATCATTTTATTGACAACTTCTTCTCACAAATACTGTATGAGGGCACACTACAAAGTTGGTCATAAATTATTGACAGGTGAATCCACACACAACTCTGAGATGAGTTTTCTTGGGTTTCTGTGCTTCTGATTTGAAACCTGTTAAAATATAATGAGGTAATTAAAACAAATGTAAGAAATACTGTCTACTATCTACACAATGCTGAAATAAATTAGCAAGGATATGGGTAAGGATATTGGTGAAAAGAGTTCCTAAATGGTTACGTTATTGGGAAAGGAAACTTGAATTTAGATTGCATTAGTTCTCAAATGGTAACAGAAGAGTGTTCGTTATTAAGGCATAAAAACGACTCAAAAATTTTTTAAGAAAGATACTATTAAAACTAAATAAAGCTCCTGACAGATAAGAAAAATCATATAGTATTCTATAGACAGTTCTTTATTTATCTTTCAACCTCTTACCTAGAAGTATATTTATCAAATAAAACAACAGACTAGTGAAACCAAGCAGAAGAGTTATTGAGAAGTATCTAGAACTAAGTGAAGAATCATAGGTGCACCTGGGTGGCTCAGTCAGTTAAGCATCTGCCTTTATCACAGGTCATGATCCCAGGGTCCTGGGATTGAGTCCCACATCAGGCTCCCTGTTCAGTGGGGAGTCTGCTTCTCCCTCTACCCCTCCCCCCTGCTTGTGATCGCTCTCTCTCATGCGCGCTCTCTCTCTCAAATAATAAATAAAATCTTAAAAAAATAAATGAAGAATCATAGATATCAAGGCCATTTAAAGGCAGGGAAAACAGCATTATATATTTTAATGCATTCTGAAGACAGAATTATATTACAATACAGTGATAGACAATTATGATAATTATCATGGGTAAGTGGGAGTACAGCTCTGTTCTATTTGCTCTTCAGTCTCCTGAAGGAGCAGTGTTAATTAGTCGAGCTTAAAAGGCAACACTGAGCTTCACTGTAAAAGCTGTGGACTGGTACTCTTCATCTTGTGTATCTAGCTCTTCTTGGACCTGGGGCTGGAGGATTGAGACAATTCTTTTGTAGAAATGACTAGGCTAAAAGCATGAAACAACGTTGATTCAGGCCTCAGGGAGAATTCTGACTGGTGTTCTCCAAAAGTTTTCCTTGACGTCCAAGAGTTTTTTTTGGGTATGGACAGAGCTACATTAAGTTACTGCCACCCAGGAAACCAAGGCATAGTAACATATCAAAGTGATAATCTGGGCCCACTCTTGTGATTTTTAGAAAGAGTCCACTAGTCATATGTTTAAATAGCAAAAGAAAACTCAAGACAAACAAGTGCTATAAAAAAAGTAGGACATATATTTTGTCAAGATTGTTAACAAATTCACTGTGCTTAGGCTGGTGGAAGTGAAATAGTTAAGTGGTGTTAAAATCAAAATGTGATCATACGCAGCAGTTTGTATTATTTACACCCAAATAATGCCTACCAGAAGCAAATTAAAGGCCACTCTGTAAATTTCAAATTAATTATACAACATTTAAGATATAATGTTGAGCACACTATCAAAAATAATCAGGCATGGGGTGCCTGGGTGGCTCAGTAGTTAAGCGTCTGCCTTTGGCTCAGGTCATGATCCCAGGGTCCTGGGATCGAGCCCCACATTGGGCTCCTTGCTCAGCAGGGAGTCTGCTTCTCCCTCTCCCATTCGCCCTGCTTGTGTTCCCTCTCTCGCTGTGTCTCTCTGTCAAATAAATAAATAAAATCTTAAAAAAAAATCAGGCATAAAAATCAAATAATCCAATTAAAAAATGGGAAGAAGACATGAACAGATATTTCTCCAAAGAAGACATTCAGATGGCCAACAGACACATGAAAAGATGCTCAATAACACTCATCATCAGGGAAATGCAAATCAAAACCACAGTGAGATATCACCCCACACCTGTCAGAATGGCCAAAATCAAAAACTCAGGAAACAAGTGTTGAAGATGTGGAGAAAAAGGAACCTTCTTACACTGTTGGTAGGAATGCAACTGGTGCAGCCACTGTGGAAAATGGTTTTGAGTTCCTCAAAAAATTAAAACTAGAATTACCCTAGGATCCAGGAATCACACTACTGGGTATTTACCTAAAGAATATGAAAGCACTAATTCAAAGGGATACATGCACCTCTATGTTTATAGCAGTTTTACTTACAGTAGCCAAATTATGGAAGCAGCCTAAGTGGCCAAGGATAGATGAATGGATAAAGAAGAGGGGCTATACACACACACACACACACACACACACACACACACACACACACACGCACACTGGAATATTATTCAGCCATAAAAAAGAATGAAATCTTGCGATTTGCAATGACATGGTTAGAGATAGAGAGTATAATGCTAAGTGAAATAAGCCAGTCAGAGAAAGACAAATACCATATGATTTCACTCATATGTGAAATTTAAGGGAAAAAAACAAATGAACAAAGGAAAAAAGAGACAAACCAAAAAACAGACTCTTGATTATAGAACACAAACAGGTTACTAGAGAGAATGTGGGTTGTGAAATGGGTGAAATAGGTAATGGGGATTAAAGAGTATACTTTATCATGAGAAGCATTGAGTATTGCATAGAATTAATGAATCACAATATTGAACACCTAAAACTAATATAACACTATATGTTAATTATACTGGAAGTAAAATTTTAAAAATTAATAACAAAATAATCAGACATATAAGAAAAATCAACATGAATGAAAAATAGGAGAAAAACAATAGAAACAGACATACATGAGTATAAGACGTTGGAATTATCAAATACAAATGTTAAAGCAACTACATTCTAGGAGTTAAAAGATAAATTTGAGAATGTTGGAAGAAAGCTAGGAATTATAAATAGTGACAGAGTAGATTTGGCAAAGAACCAAGTTGAAGTTATAGAACTGAAAAATTCACTAAACAAAATTAAGAACTTAATGGAGGCTTTTAACACCAGATTAACCACAGATGAGAAAAAAAAAAATTGAGAAATGAAAGATACATGAGAAGTAAATATATAAAGAAAAAAGGATGAAGGATTAAGCAAACAAGACATACAGAATGTTGTAAATGGGTCTATAATGTATATAACTGGAATCCCAGAAGAAGGGAAGAAAGATAGGGTGGAAGCAACATTTGAAGCAAGTTGGCTGAGAATTTTCCAAAGCTGAAAAAAGGCACCAGGTTTAAAACATATATTACCTTCAAACAGCTGACCTTTCAAAAACAATAATAAAAAATAGGAAAATATTATAATAGTATCTTTGAGCGGCTGAGAGAAACAAACTACACATTTCCAATTTTATAATCAAAGAAATTATTTTTTTTAGAAAAGTTGAAATAAAAACAGTTTTAGACACAGAGAACTAAACCCTAAAATTTCTACTGTAAAGGGACTAGTAGAGAGTATTCTTCAGGTTTAAGGAAAATGGTTGAAATGGAAGGTAGGAGACAGAAATAAATAAGAAGCAACGCAAACCATAAATACGTGGAAAAATCTAGATGAACTGTGTATAAATCTATACATCTACTGTTTTCTAGGGCTATATTTTTTACTGAATCTAGATGCCATCAGTTGTTGAGAGACCATTTATTTAACTAATACTGTGAAATAAATTCATCCAAGATGGGAATTTAGTAGAAAACCCTGCAGAACAAAGGATTATTCTGGTGTAGGAGTAAATGAAAACTAAAACTACAACCAGAAAAGAGTAATAGTGAGCAGTGCCTGTCTCAATCTTGCCACCAAGTGGAAGATGGGAGAAAAAAAATTACATCCCCTGAGAAGTTGAACCACAAGCTCATACTTACACAGATCTTCTAATTGAATCCATAATACCAGTGTATTTAAATAACAAAACAAAACAAAACAAAAAAAACAAGCAGAGTGTTTAAGTAATCTCAGGTTTGTGGTGCCTCTCTTTGACTGGCAGAAGCAAACACTAAGCCTTCTTAACAGGGCTCAACTTGAGTTCGGACCTACAATGATTATAAAAGGCCTGCAGTTGTAAGACAGGTGCCAATTGTAGAGATTTAAAATGTGGGAAAAGATGTGAGAGCATTAAAGTACACAAAAATAATAGCATGTAAATTGGGGAGGGAATACACAGAGTAAAGAAATATTCTAATATATTTTTATATTGCCCAGGAAGAACATTATAAAACAATTAATATTAGACTTTGATGAGTGAAGAATGTGTGTTGTAATCTTTAGAGAAACTATGAAAAAACTAGTAAGAGTAAATTCTAAATTAATATAAGAAAAAATGGAGTCATAAAATCATTTAAGCGGTTCAAAAAGAGGAAAGACAGAAAAGAAAAAGTACTTTGAACGGGCTGTGCACCTGTACAGTATAAAAATTCTAAATCTATATGTGCCTAATAATACAGCATCAGCCCCTCAAAATAGTTACAGAATTTTAAGTAGAATCACAGTAGGAGATTTTAATATACTTTGGAAACTTTGCCTTTTCCTGCCTCACTTTGTGAGCTGAGACATCTGAGTGTAGCTCATCTTCTTTCTACCTGAGCCCTGGGTTTTACACCATTAGCTCCCCTCGTTCCCAGCCCTTCATACTTGAAGGGAATTTATAGCCCCAGGTTTTCCTGGGTCACCAGCTTGCAGATGGCAGATTGTGGGCCTTCTTAGCTTGCATACTCATGGGAGCCAATTCCTCATAATAAATCTCCATGTATCAATTATTCCTCATTGTGTGTGGATCAGTCAGAGTTCTTCAGAACCAATAGGAGATCTATATAGATCTTCTTCTCTGAAGAACCCTAGCTGATCCACACACAGTAAGGGAGAATTTATAATGAAAATGGAAATATGTTTAAAAGAACTTTATAAAGTGTGAAATGTGGTTACTTTCAAAATTAATAATAGCATTTGTCACATATTTAGGTGCAGGACACTATGCTAAGTGATTTGACTTTTATCTCCTTTATCTTAAAATCCTAGCAGACAGGTATTATTTTTATTCTCATTATTCTCATTTACAGATGAGGAAAGAGGAAGGGGTTCAGGCAGGTCAAACAGCTTAACCAATTTCACACAGTGAGTGGGCCAATCATTGTCTCAACCTGAGAAGTGACTCCAAAGCCCATGCTCTTCACCACAGTTTTATACTAACAGTGATGGCTCCTAACGACTACTTCAAACAGGTGCCAGATGCCCTCCTTGTAAGAAAGCTGAGGAACATTTGTGTTGACAGCACTAGATGACCACTCAACTTGTTTTGACTGTAAAATTCTCCTCTACCCTCTTTTCTTTTTTTCCCGATTCACTCTTTTTCTCTCTTCATCACCATTTCCCTTTCTCTCATTCTCACAAATGGCTCACAAATCAGATTCTTAACTGCTTGACATGCTCTTGTCTTTCCGAGAAAGGATGTGAAGTTTTGTCTTTCCAGATACTCACAAGTTAGAAGAGAACATTGAGCCGTCCTCCCAGAGCCATGATCCTTCAGTCTGATGGCGAGAAAGTCCTATCCAGAATGAATTATCAGGTTGAGAAGACGTTTGCCTTACTATAAATTCCTGTAGGAAAGCATAAATACAAATACATGTCAAAGAGTCACTGAGAGAGTGAGACAGACAGAGATGATAGAGATAAAAAGATGGAGGGAGACTCTTACAGACACTGAGAAAGAGACAACAGATTGAGTCGCCTTGGTGAAGAATGCATGCATACACTGGCATCACCCTAGAGAGAAGTGTCAATTATTAAATGCCATCGAGTGCCTCAAAAAGTATATTTCATTTCTTCAGAGTCATTATTGTTTAATTTTCCAATAAAGAATAGACCCATAATGTCAAAATTATAATGCCTCCATGCAACCTGCCTGACAAGATCCAAGAATGACAGAGCTCCGAGGCAATTTTCATGGACAACAGACCACTATCTTCTCAAATCAAATATATGAATTTATCACATTTTTGTCAAGAAATCCTTTGCAGAGTTAGATAAAAATATAAAACTAACATAGTTCCATTGCATGTTCTATGAATAAGTAATTTGATGTTTAATGATGACATTTGACAAACAACAGGAACATCGAAAAGCCAGACTTCCAGTGTCATTCCCTTTCTTTGCCACAATCTACTTCCACTCATTTTCATGCGAACTACAACTGTTGGGTAATGCAGGACAGAAACACAAAAGTTGAAAGGAAGTGAAAGTAAATGTAGGAGTTACAGATTGTTTTTAATCCCTTCTTATAGCCCAACCGAGTTCTACCCTTCACTCGCAATGCATTATAACTTCCACTTTTTCTGTAAAACTTTATGTATCCAGGGATCTCTGTCTGAATTCCTATGTCACTGAGTGCCAATACCAGATATTTAACTTTTAGCAGCTGTTGAGTTCTTTCTTTCTTCTTACAAACTATATAAGCATTGAAATAGCAAGGTTACTTTTTAAACCTCTTTGCCTTTCCTGGTATCTTGCAAGGAGTAAATGACTTATAAATGTATACTATCATTGCTGCTATTTTCCTTGATAGTGATGACAAGGGGGAGAATTTTCTATTTTACTCCACCAAATTTAAGAATTGAAATCCAAACGCACAAAAATGAGTAGTGACCTGATTCTTATTGTCATGCAAACTTGGAGTGTGTTTGAATAGATTTGTTTTAAGGTAAAACACACTGGGGCCCCTGGGTGGTGCAGTTAGTTAAGCACCTGACTCTTGGTTTTGGCTCAGGTCTAGATCTCAGGGTCATGAGATCGAGACCTGCATCAGGCTCTACACTCAGTGCAGAGTCTCCTTGAGATTCTCTCTCTTCCTCCCACCCCCTCCCCGCCTCAAGCACACACACTCTCTCTCTAAAATAAAATAAATACAATCTTTTAAAAAATAAAGTGAAAATATTTATTTTTGAATTAATTAAAAAACCATATATTTTACCCACTTAATACATGCTGTTATTATAATTATGGAGGATATTAAATGTGACTTTCTCTTAGGGAAAATATATTTTTTTAAGATTTTATTTATTTATTTGCGAGAGACAGAGAGAGAGAGTGCTAGAGAGAGTGTGTGAGCGGGGGGGAGGGGCAGAGGAAGAGGGATAATTCCTTGCTGAGTAGGGAGCCGGATGTGGGGCTCCATCCCAGGACCCTGGGATCATGACCTGAACCGAAGGCAGACACTTAACTGACTGAGCTACCCAGGTGCCCTCTTTTAGGGAAAATTATCATTACCTGGAATCTACCTCTATTTCTCTGCTCAATATAGACCACAGATAATTATAACTGAAGTCTACACTTACCAGTTCTTCTGCACTGTCTATCTTCAGGAGGTTAGAGTGCAGTTGAGAGCACTGTCTTTTACTTCTATTCCAGGAAGCTAATGATGTGCTAAATAGATAACAGTTGTTTTTATGTATGATCCAATTAGGAGGACAAGAGCTGGAAAAAGCTCCTGGAAATAAAAAGTAAATACAATGAGGTTCATAACATGCCAGTTTGCTCTTTCAGTGCAAGCATCATTCATCCCAAGGATACTTAATAATCAATGAATTACCAGTAATATATTCCATTTTCAGTTCAAATTATAGGGATATGATTTTTACAGAAGAGACCACATTGAAACCCCCTCATTCATTTAAAACTTAAAAATGAATTAACTATAAACAGTGTTTTAGACAGTCAACCCTCCTTTCCTTCTTGACCTGTCTTCCATTCTTTCACCTTCAGTCCATTACTCCTTTTCTTCATGATAATTTTTAAAATAAATCAACTCAAAATCAATCTTCAAGATATACAGTAATTTCATGTTAACTTATTTTAGAGTTGTGAGATCCATTTAAGAATGCAACTTTCCAAATGAGAAACGTATAAGAGCAATTATTCACATTATAAAGTATCTCTACTTTCTATTTTTAGCTACTTGATACAAATAGTGAGAAGGTATGGGTCCAGAGATGGAAAATTGAACTCAAAATATCATCATAGTCAATTATGATACAATTAGAAATAAAGGTCAAGTGTGTATAAAATTGTAATGAAATTGTATGATTAAAGAAAAACAAATATAACCAGAGTTTTCAGAAACGTATCTATTCTATTAGGTCTACGTATCTTGTATATGTTTAATTCACATACAATTCTTATTCTAAGAACATTTTCCCTTCTTTCCTTTTCTCTCCCTTTCTTCCTTTCTGACATCCATTTTCCTATTCTATCTCTGTTACTTTAAAATGTCAATTCTTGGGCGCCTGGGTGGCTCAGTTGGTTAAGCGACTGCCTTCAGCTCAGGTCATGATCCTGGAGTCCAGGGATCGAGTCCCACATCAGGCTCCCTGCTGAGCAGGGAGTCTGCTTCTCCCTCTGACCCTCCCCCCTCTCATGTGCTCTCTCTCATTCTCTCTCTCAAATAAATAAATAAAATCTTTAAAAAAAATAAAAAATAAAAAAAATAAATAAAATGTCAATTCTTAAGGGGGGGAGAACATATTTCTTTCCTTTGCATCAAATTATACAATCTCCTATAGGTCTAAATATGTAGAGAGTGATAAATTCATCACTAATTTGAAAAAAAAAAATCCAACTTAGAAATCATTGGCCAAATGCATGGGATATTTATATCACTTTATTACATGTATGACAGGGACATACTATACTGAGATAATACTGATGTGTGCTTTCCTTGAATGCACAATCCTTGCATGTAAAAATACTGTCTTTACCAACCCTACTCCAGGCCTTAGCCACAGTAATTAACTTTCCTGTATCAAGGATTCCATTCATCTTTTAACCCTGCCCTTGCCTGTGGTTGTGAGAGTCTTGGTAGGAGCCACATGGTCTTCTAAAGATGATTGTGTGGGTTGACTGTGGTTCTCTTTATTTCTTGATGGGAAGTTGTCGTTCTTCAATGGGTTGCTCCCTGAATTGGATCTCCAAATAGCTTCATATACCAACAAAAATTACAGTGACAGAAAAAAAAAGTCATTCTACTATATTTGAAATTATAATTCCAAAATCCATATTTTTGTTGGAATACAAAGGGATATATTCTTGATTAATGATAAATAGATAACACATTGCTGATTGAGAGGTAAAAGTAAATGATAGAGAGATAGATAGATAGATAGATAGATGACATATGGTAGAATAGAGGATAGATAAATAGATGGAAAGAAAACATTACTTCCATGAGGGTGTAGTAAAAAGGAGAAAAACAAAGCAGATAGAGGAGTGTGAAAGGGAAAACAAGAGGCACATGAAATACCATCAATTGGAGCATGATAGATTTGAAATAGTAATAAATCTTCTATCTTTCTTCTGTTATTTAAAAATGAGAGCTCCTTGGGTCGCCTGGGTGGCTCAGTTGTTAAGCATCTGCCTTCGGCTCAGGTCATGATCCTGGGGTCCTGGGATTGAGTCCCACACCGGGCTCCCTGCTCCGCAGGAGGCCTGCTTCTCCCTCTCCCACTCCCCCTGCTCGTGTTCCCTCTCTCGCTGTGTCTCTCTCTATCAAATAAATAAATAAAATATTTAAAAAAACAATAAAATAAAATAAAATAAAACCAGCTATTCAAGGAAGATACTAGAGCAATATAGTTAAGAGTATGCATTTTTTAGGGGTGCCTGAGTGGCTCAGTCAGTTAAGCCTCCGACTCTTGATTTCAGCTCAGGTCATGATCTCGGGGTCATCAGATGGAGCCCCGTGTCAGGCTCAGTGCTGAGTGTGGAGCCTGCTTGAGAATCTCTTTTCCTCTGTCCCTCCCCCACTCGTACTGGCTCTCTCTCCCTCTCTAAAACAAAAAAAGGAAGAAAAAAAAGAGTATGCGTTTTTTCAGTCAGATTGCCTAAATTTCTAATCATGGTCTTACCACTAACTAGTTTATGGCCCTAGAAAATGAAGTGCACCTCTCCCCACCTCTCACTTCTCTTATAAGTAAAATGAATTAGTAGCACTGATTCAATGTGGTTAATATACAGATTCAATTAGATTATGCATGTCAAGCTCTTAAAAGAGTGCCTGGCACATAATAAATGCTTATCAAATGTCTGTTGTTGTTGTTGTTGTTGTTGTTGATCTCCCCCACCAATACTCACCCATGGTACCCAGGATCACAGCTATCACCAATAGTAGCAAGCATAGGATTCCCAAAGTCACAGCAATGGGACGCCAATGAGGAGATGTAGCACAAGTTACTAGGAAGCCAGAGGGAACAGAAATTAAAATGAAGAAATATGACAAATCACAGAGCATTTCAGTTCTACAGTTCATCAAAATCTGGAAAATTCTAAAGTGAACTATTAATCTCCAATATGCAGATAATCTAGTCATCTAGGATTATCTGAATTTTCCCTCACATTTAGCATACCTCCTTAGGTCCTGGAACTATAATTTCAGCACAGTGCCCTGATACCTATACACTCCTAATTTCAGGTTCACACTGATGGTCCTGACATTACCAGAGTTTCTGAAATCCCATTCATTTTTATAGAAGACATATTACGGTAGGGGAAATAGCCCTGGTTACTGAGGATAACCTTCTCTTTTCACTTATTTGTTGCATAGCCTTGGGTGAATTACTCCCTCTGTTTATTCATTTCTCTTTGTGAAAAATTGGGTTAATAATACCTCAGAGGATTATTGTGGAAACTAAATGAGCTAACACATAAAAGCACCTAGTCTAGAGGCTACTAGCACATTATACATAACTCACTGTTTGTCAACAAATATGTAGAAATACACCTGCCTCCCTATCTCTTGTATCATCCAGTTTTTCTAGTCCTCCTCAACAGGTTGAGCAAGAAAAGGATTGCATAAGTGGTAAAGGGAAAATAATTGTGCAATGTGGGTTACCATAAAGCAGAAGAGAGCAAATTCTCATGTCAAAACTTATGAATAATCTTTCTCTTGATAACAGGAAACTGATTTTATATTAATACCACTGCACCAAGGATATAGTTCTGTCTTTGAGAATAAACATTACAAGCATTTCAGAGAATTGTCAAATAGGAGAACCACAGAGGAAACAAATGACTCATTCTATTAAGGGAGAGAGCGTATAATGCCTTTCTCCATATTTTACTCCTTTTCTATTATGTTTAAGACTCATGTTCTGCAAATGGAATCTTTTCATCTAGCACATATATTTTCCTTCACTAGTATACAAAAGACTCCCATTTGGTTAAAAAAAAAAATCCAAATCAATGTCTTACCCCAAAAAAACACATCAGATTCATGATTCCAAACCCTATGACTTCTGAAGTCCCTTTGGCCTTTACCACAAAATCACAAATTTGTTTTTTCCCTCACCTATCTTCTCTCTCTTATCTCCAATATCCTGATGTTGTTCATATACATTTAAGTTTCCGCGACTTCCATTCTACGATTTACTCCTTTCTACCAAACAAGCAAGTCACTCCTATTGAAATTCTTACATCTTTGCATTTCATCACACTTATTTACAGTTCCTTACTGCTGAAGTGTCTATTTCTACAGAACAGAGAAATTGTGTTTTCTTTTTTTCTTTTTAAAGGTTTTATTTATTCATGAGAGGCAGAGGCAGAAGGAGAAGCAGGCTCCCTGCTGAGCAAGGAGCCCAATGCAGGACTCAATCCCAGGACCCTGGGATCATGCCCTGAGCCAAAGGCAGAAACTTAACCAACTGAGCCACCCAGGCACCTGAGAAATTGTATTTTCTGCCATCTTAATAATTAATTTAAATACCAATAATTAGTTACCAAATGCTTGCAACGAACAAAGATATTTCAAAATATCTTCAGTGACTTCTGAAAATCTTTTAAAAGGTTTTCAGCCTACAAATCATAAGTCTCTCAAATTTTTTCCACATAAGTGTTTTAGTTGATGAGAACAAGAACACTGAAAGCAGAAAGAAAAGATACCTTTCTCTAAGACCACAGGTCTCCTAGTGATGCCTTGAGAGCGGAAGTCTAATTGAGTATAACCATCTTCATCCAAATTTTCTACTCCAGAACGGGATTCCATTGTTCTACTGAGTTCTTAAATTGCCACAGCATTTGAGAGCTCTTCCCTTTCTTAAGACAATTGCTTGTGGACAAAAGAGGATGTATGAGTCAAATCATGTGGAGTAGGCATTTACTGAGTTTTAACAAGTTGAGCTTAAGTAAGTAGTCCAACCAGATATAGCCAAAGGCAGGAAATGAAAACTATGCTGTGGTAAGTTCCCATTTGTACCTTTAGATCCTATTTCTAAGACTGATGAGTCTTAAGAAAATTTTAAGGCAGCACAATAGATAGATCTTTGTTTCAGACCAAATATAAGAAAAATGAAACATGAATTCACACATGCATTCATTTATTCATGTACTTGCTCATTCACTAAACATTTATCAAATGCCCATCTTTTCAAATGGCAGGAGCTGCGGATATAGGGATAAAAGATATCTGTGAAGAAGCTCACTGCTTATTAGAGGAAACCTACAGACAGGTGTGTGAAGGATGCCATAAGGAGGCATTGTAACGACAAAGAGGAGAAGCAAATTTCTTCAGGATTTGTCAGGGATTGATAATTCAAAGTAGTAATTATTTATTGAACAATTACTCTGAGCTATGTATTACCCATTGCACATGTTTTCTCATTCAATCTCAATTTTCCAACAAGTCCATACAGTATGTATTTATTTTACTCTTTTAAAGATTTTATTTATTTATTTTTTGAGAGCATGAGAGATAATAGAGGGAGAGGGAGAAGCAGACTCACCACTAAGCCTGATGTGTGGCTCGATCCCAAGACCCCAAGATCAAGACCTGAGCCACCCAGGTGCCCCCTTTTTAATTTTCAAATGAAGAAAATGAGATACAGAAATTTTAGTCTCTTACCCAGTTTTAAGAAGCTAATAAAAATATTGAAGCAAAGACTCAAACTAAAGTGTACTTTTGCTACAAAATGCATGATCTGTTCATACACTTATACTACAAGTACGTAGTCCCCACTTTATTTGTGGTTTTGCTTTCCATGGTTTCAGTTACCCCCAGGCAACTGCAGTCATCAGGAAGCAGATGATCCTCCTAATATACCATCAGAAAGTCAATAGTAGACTAGCCCTATGTCACAAGGCCTATTTCATGGCTATGTATGTACAGGAAGAAGAACAAAACAGTACATATGTAAGGTTCAGTACTATCCACTGGGGATCTTGGAACATATCCCCCAGAGATAAGAATAAACTAGTGTGACAGCTTATAGAGAATTCTGGGACTGAAATATTATGCAAAATACCTAAATTAATGAGATATGGAAAACACTTATCATTACTGGAAATCAGAAAGGTACCCAACCCACTTACAAGACTATGCAGCAAGCAGAATGAAGGAGACATCTGAAACGAAGCCAGACACTCATTAAAGCAGTGAGGACAGTTTTCATTCAGTAATATAATTACTGTGGAAAAGAGGGACCAGCATGAAGGAACGCAACTTCCCCAAAACAAAATACTAAAGACTTTTTAAAGGTATGCTAAGGGAAAGACACTGGTGGTATTAAGAGGTATTAAGATTTGTTAGTTGGTGCTTATCTAGGAGAGAAATAAACTTCTCCTATCTTTATGATTGTGGCACCCGTACACATTAAAGCAAGATCGTGACCCCGCTGAAGCTAGACCCTTATGCTCCCACAGGGACTGGGAAAGTGAGAATTATCTCTCTTAACTCCCTGAATGTTTGCATTTCAGAGAGATGGCTCTCAGGTCCTTGAAGAAATAGTTTCAAGTAGTAGACTTACTTTTCAAAGGTCAGAGAAAGGAATTATAATTGTAAGCTTTCTAAGATAACTGCTCTAAGAGGGGATTTAGAGGTGAGTCAAGTTTTGACTAGAACAAACAGTATATTTTCCTGGAAGCACTAAGCTTTCTCAGGCAGGCATTTCAGGGGGGATTCTAGCCATGCTAGACGATGTCAAGTCTCTTAGAGCAGAGGTTTGGATGGAGATATTATAGCCAAGAGCTCTGTGGTTCTTACTAACACATATCAAAATGGAAGGGTTCAATGGAGAGTAAATAAGTGAGTTTTTCCCCCTTACTTAGCCTGCCACGAAAGTTTTGCTAACTTTCTGTAGACACGTTGCAAAGTAGTCATGTGGATCTTAATCTCAATGTCCATCAGCCTCCCAGTTCTATAACACAGTCTTTGGAAAACGGGATTTTTCACAGATTGCATATCTGGTTTAAGGAAGAAAAGCCAGCCTTCTAACAGAACAGTAAGGAGATGAGCACCTTCCAGGCAATAATAAACTGGATTTCTACAGTCAATCCAGACTGTCCACTGGGAGAATTTTGTGTAATAACTTTTATTTTCTAGGAATCTCTTCCTCTAATCACAATCCTACAAAAACAATTGGCTAAGTTGTCAAAGAGATTTTCAATAAATGTAAACTTTAGTCTTCTCTTTTTGTCTAGGATTAAAACAATTGAACACTGATTACACGAATCCTTGATGAACCAGAAAAAGAAATCTCTCAGTATTTCAGTATTTCAAGGAACAGGAGGGGGTGGGGAGAACAATCCATGTATTCAGAGGAAAATACCCCTGGTTAAACATGAATGTAAGAAGCAGGTAAAAAACAAACCAATCTAATCAAAACAAACAACAACAAAAATAGCAAACAACAATTATCTAATTCACATTCTCAGTGAAATTAAATTTGATGAAAAATTGCATTCATACAGCAAGTTTCTCTTGAAAGAAAAATGAATCTGAGAAGAGTTCTTAAAAATGAAAAACACATTTTATAAAGTGAAAATACAATTAGTTGAATCAAGAATTCAATATTACATCAATAAGTCATCACATTCAGAATAGCTGAATCAGCCTGGTCATGTTTTCATTTCTATATATATTTAGCTTGTTATCAAGAGTAGCATTTACTCCCAGAATTAAAGCTCAAAAAATAATATCTTTCCTACACAAATATCTATTTTGTTAGGTTTACTAGAATGAGTGTTAAACCAGCAAAAGGAAACACAGGAGAGCCTGAAGCATATGTTCAGGGTGACTTTTTGGAAAACTTACATAAAGAAGTGAATAAAAATAAATAAATAGATATAAATAGATGAATAAATGAATTAAATAGAAAACAAGATTATTAAAAACAAATTAGCATTCACTTAAAACTGTAGAAAAAAAATATTGAGTCTACAGGAGATAGCAACCTTCCAAAGTATCTTCCCCATTAATGTTCACAAATTTCCAAAAAATCCTCAAATTGCATCTCTAATTTGAATGCTAACTTGGATCTCCTTCCTCCCTCCCTCCATCCCCCCCTTCTCTAACCTCTTCTATCCATTAAGCAATTAAACATCAATTAAACATGTACCATATTCTCAGAAGTCTGAATACAAAGAAGAATGAGACCCAATCCCCATCCTAATTGGTTTCATATTATATTTGGAGGACAAAAAAACAAAACAAAAAACCAACACTTAAATTGTTTAAGTACCTCTGGTTTGGGCAGACCAAAAAATTACTTAGCTTTGTTCACAGCACTCTTTCCAGTTTTAATTTTAAGCTTATCACAAATGAGGTAGTTGACATGGAATTCTTTCTTAGAGGGCTAACAACTTTTTAAATAAACCAAAGGCTGTCTTTATATCAATAGATCCTTCATAGTTAAAATGTGCCTTCAACCATCTTTTCCGAATCTATTTATGCTCCTGCTACCCTTCTGCTCCAGTAGCTTCATGGTTTCCATTTGCTACATTGTTCACATTTCACATATAACTTCTATTATCCCTTCCACCTTGTGCCTCTTTTCTTCCATTTTAATGGGGGAGAAGTATATATAGTGTATACATCACTCTCCTATGGCATTTGTATTTGAAATTTCCCAATCTCCCCAAGGAAGAGATGAATTTATGTGTCATTTTCTTATTGTTAGATGCTTATAACAGTTTTCCTCACTAATCCTTGAGTTCTTAAGCAGTGGTGTACCTAGCATATTTAACACCCAGACTGTTATTTTTGTTTTGTTTTTAATTTTTCCTTTCCTTTCCTTTACACAACAAAATAGTTTTCAGTAATGATCATGAAATGGAATGAATGAATAATAAGGGTCAGAAAACAAATGTAGGTAGTGAATATTTTTTGTTGAAAGTTGTATATAAAATAGGGGTGCCTGGTGGCTTTTTCAGTTAGGTGTCCAACTCTTGGTTTTGGCTCAGGTCATGATCTCTAGGTCATGGGATCGAGCCCCATGTGGGGTTCTGAGCTTGCACAAGTCTGCTTGGGACTCTCTGTCTCTCCCTCTCCTTCTGCCCCTCCCCCAGTTCGTGCATGCTGTCTCTCTCAAATAAATAAATAAAATATTTTTTAAAAGTTGTATATAAAATAATGCCAATGAAAATTAAAATGTGTGGATAAAATCTTTTCAATTACATTAATGCCTTTATTTTTTTGGAAAGGGAGTGGAATTTACACCTATATATAGGTATGTCACAATAATAAATACTATTACAATTTCTGTTTGTGTCCCTTACCTTCTCCAAATTTGTCAATGATATTGTCAAAATTAATCTTTTTTACATGTTCGTGGTAAGTAGACTGTGTTTCCAGACACATCAATTCATCTTTGCTCAAAATTGATTTAAGACCATTTTTTGTTCATTTTGTTGAGGGAACAGAAGGCAAGCTGAGGACAAAGCAGAAGCTGACACCCCACAACCCCCCACCCCCATGGGATATATGTGACATTCCTCAGGCACTCCTGGCTGCCCTAAGGGAAAAACAAATAGTTAACTTAAAGAGAGTTAGCATTTGATTAGCAAATTACCTTTTCCTTTAGTAAATGTATTCTACATGGAAGTTAATTCACAGAACTCCTAGTTGTGGTTGTGGAACAATTTGGAATGGTTTGGAATTGCTCAAGTTCACTCAGAGTACCGCTCTGCAATCCTGCAAGACCGGAGTCTTCCTCAGTTTACTTACAAAAGCCTTAGCAATAGCTTCCAGAAGGGAGTGTAAATACAATTAAATGTCTTTATGACCTGCCGCCCATCGCCCATCGACATACTTGAAGTGGGCAGAGTGTAATGTTCCTCCCAGAAGTTCCCAACTGTCTTCATGTTAATGCCTTACTAGAGGGGTAAACAACCTTAACTTGACAATGGTGAGGCCTCTGGGATCCTGTGAGTCTTCTTTAGCATCTGAAAGTTCTTTCAGAAACCTCCCTTTTTCCTCACCTCCCCCAACCCCATAGTATATAATCAGCCACCCCTCACAACCCCGATGCAGCAGCTCTTTCTGCCCACAGGTCCTGTCACCGTGCTTTAATAAAACCACCATTTTGCACCAAAGACATCTCAAGAATTCTTTCTTAGTCATTGGCTCTGGACTCCACCCCATTGAACCTCACCTATATCCCAAAACTGCATCAATTTTAATTCTGAAAAAATTTCTTTCACTGAAGCAACAGATATATAAATAGGAAAAAGACTTATACATAGAATATGTGTGGCAAAGATTTATAAAAATTCTATTTCACAGTGATTCCAGAAATTACAATATTGTCTATGTCTTTGTTTTCTCAGGATAAATTTTAGAAACTTCAAATTTCTCTGTAGGTTGAAAAATTGTGTAAGGACATATGATAATTGAAAATTGTCACATAGAACTAATAGAAGCTCAAACTCTTTTTCACTTTATAATCACTGGGCAATGCTATCGATGTTGATTTCAAATCTACATTTTAAACAGAAATATTCCATAATGAGTAATTGCAAGCAATGCAAACCAAGCGGTACTCTGAGTGAACTTGAGCAATTCCAAACCATTCCAAATTGTTCCACAACCACAACTAGGAGTTCTGTGAATTAACTTCCATGTAGAATACATTTACTAAAGGAAAAGGTAATTTGCTAATCAAATGCTAATTTGAAGCATATATAGATAGATATAAATATAGATCTATATACACAGATAAGTTGATCCTCATTGTTCGTGGATTCCAAAATTACAAATTTGCCTACTTGCTAAAATTTAATTGTAATCCCAAATCAATAATCACGGCTCTTTCACGATCATTCACAGGCATGGGCAGAACAGTGAAAAGTTTGATCCTCGCTGTTCGGGAAAAAGACCCTCCTTTGCCCTGTGGTCCTTCTAGCTGGACTTAGAATCAAACTACACGAGACAAAGTAACAGGAGGAAATCAAAAGTAATAGGCATAGGTAAGGGACAGAGATTCTGAAGACAAGGAGACAACAGGAAGCTTATATGAGCTAAGGAGAGTAGGCGGGTCTGGGGACACAAAGGGGAGGAAGGCCTTTAGCAGGAAGGTGAGAGGAGATGTTTGGAGGAGCAAGTTTGTCCTATTATGCAAATAAGTTCCTTCAGTGAAAGAGAGTCTCAGTTAATACTCCTGTACCGGTTGCAGGCTCTCCTTTCCAATGTAAATTTAGGCAGTTGTGGGGGAGGCAGAGAGTTTTTCCTGCATCTGCTGGGCTTTGATTACCTTTAACTGAAAACAATCGCTATGCCAAAGTGGCCCATCTTGGGGCAGCCTGCAACGCAACATGCCTGATTCCAGATGACTTTGAACAAAGCAACACTGCCTTCTAGTTGCAGCCATCATATCGTAAGAGTGTCCTTTTCACGGTCTATTTAGCGCCTTTTTTTTTTTTTGCATTCTTTGTTGATTACTTCACTGCTTAAAATGCCCTCAAACATCGTGCTGAAGTGCAGTCCGGTATTCCTAAGCTCAAGAAGGCTGTGATGTGCCTTACAGAGAAAATATGTGTATTAGATAAGCTTTATGCAGGCATGAGTAATAGTGCTGTTGGCTATGAGTTCAATGTTAATGAAACAACATTATATATTTGCTAAGGCGTCTTTAAACAGAAACATATATAAAACAAGGTTATGTATCAATCTGTTGACAGAAAATGTTGGGATCAGATGTTAAAGAAACGTAACCCTGTATTTCCCACAGAAGCAATAGTTATTCAGTGTTCTCTGTCACGCCATAGATCATAACTACCATAAATAACGAGAATGGACTACCATGAATAACGAGAATGGACTGTGTAGATAAACAGATAAACAGAGTTTTAAGACTAAACAATAATCACAAAAATTGTTCAAAACTTTGGGCAGCAAAATATATTTTCAGGGACTATTTTATCATTGACATTGTTAAGTATTGCTGGTGATAAAAAGCAGACTGACCTTTAATAAATTTTGTTATTTTTTAAATTCTCTGCAGATAGTTCACTGCACCCCTCTCGCTGCTTGGCTCTATCTCTCAGCCCTACTGGCCTTCTTTTTTATCACACAGACACACGGATTTGCTCCTGGCTGAGAGACTTTGCACTTATACTTTGGCTACATGTTTTGCCTTCAGAACTTTGCATGCGGGATTTTTCTGGATAATCAGTTCTCAGTTCAAACATCATTCTCTCTGGGCAGTCTTCCCTGATTCCTCAGTCTGAAGCAGAATACAACCGGGGTGCTTTCCCATCATTCTGAATCACATCGTTATTTACTTTTTTTCTTCAAAGCACTTCATGCTATTCAAAAATCACTCCTCTGTTTATAATTAGACTCCCCCTGTTCATAAGTTTGTAAGCTCCATGAGTTAAGAATTTTGTTTGTCTTATTCACTGAAATATCCCAAGAACCTACACTAGCTTCTGATTCATGGCACATTAGCAATAAATACATGTTGGGTTAATGTATAAATTAATTAAAAACCTTTAAAAGTAATAATATATGTGCAAAATATACACATTTACCTTCATATATTATAGTCTAAAATTATCCAATTCTATTGTCTGATCCAGTTTATAAACTCCAAAAAGATAAGAATTCTGTCTCTATGGGTATTCTCTGTCCAAAGTCTAGTACAGTGTCTCCAGAGTTGTGTCTATTTGGGGGGGAGGACAAGCAATTATACACCTTATGAAAGAACCAAACTATTGGCAATTCTAATTTCTAGTCCCAAATCACAACCAAGTTGTCTTTAAATTTCCTTTGGAGAGCAGAGGAAAACAATGGGCAGTAGGTGTCATTTTCAAGTGGGAAGTATTTTTTGTGTGTTTGTGTGAGGTTACCTGCGGCATTGTCCCTCTCTCTTCCACCCATCATGGCTCTTCTTTCTCCATTGTGTTTACTTTTATTGCTACATTGGACATTCACATTTTAGTGGAACATGACTGCATTAACTGCATTTTTATTTTCTCCTGTATCCTTGAACTCAGCCTCATCTTTAATAGGAAGAAAGATACAGCAAAATGTGATACAGGACAGAACAAACAGGGAAATCTCTAGACTGCCCCAGCATTGATACAACCAGAGCATCTCTGATTTTGTTTGTGGTTTTTGTTTGTTGTTGTTGTTGTTTAACTAGGCTCCATGCCCAACATGTGGCTTGAACTCAGGACCCTAAGAACAAGAGTCGCATGGTCTACTGCCTGAGGCAGCCAGGCACCCATGATTTTGCTTGTTTTATATGTAGGAATTTCATATATAATTTCACTTAGAAGAAAAGCAATTGAACCCACAAAATAGAAGCTATTCACCTGGTATATCCCATTCTTTTTTTTTTTTTTGAGAGAGAGGAAGCAACCCAAGATAGGGGACTTGAATTGCATAGGGGGAAAAAATATCCCTAAGAACTTCTTGTTGGCAGAACTTCTGTATTCGAAGTCCATGTTCTAAAAAATGCATCATGTTGCCTGGCCGCTCCTGATTCTGTCGCTGATTGACTTTAGATATGTTGTTTAATTTTTTTTTTTTTTATCTGCTCGTTTCCTCACCAGTAAAATGGGTATGATGGGTCTTAAATCTGTACTGGGAACATTGGATGGTGAGTAAGAGAGGTACAGGATAACTAAAAAAAAAATGAAAACAGATTCCATGGGGTGTGTGATCTGAGTGAAGTCAGAACAAAGTAATCAAAAAGATTTAGCAAAATTTGGCAGGCATGAACGAGGTGATGGGGCCATCTGCTGCTTTGTGGTGGGAATTTCAGGGCAAGTTAGAGGAAGTGACTATTTTATTCACTTGTGAGTAAAACTGAAGAATTTCTGCAGGTTGGTCCCAATTCATAATAAAAATGTGACTTTCACTCTGCTTAAAGGCATCTATATTATTGCCATGTATGTTTATTTAATTTTTAATTTCTTAAAGATTTATTTATTTTAGAGAGAGCGAGAGAGCGTGTGTGCCTGAGAGCATGGTGGAGTGGGGCAGAGGTAGAGAATCTTCAAGCAGATGACCCATGAGTTCATGACCTGAGCTGAAACCAAGAGTGGGATGCTTAACCGACTGAGCTACCCAGGCGCTCGTAATTTTTTATTCTTAATTTCTGCCACCATATCATAAGTTCCCAGAGGGCAGAGACCTTGTCTTGTTCACTATTAATTCCCAACATCCAGAATAGTACTTGTACATGTTAAATAAATGAATAAAATTGTATACATGTAGTTATTTTTAATTTAACTGTTGTCTTTCTTCATCCACACTAGATTGTAAGCAGCATGAGAATAGGCTCTATGTATATTCATTACTGTTTACACTGTGAGTATTGAAGAAAGAAGGCACTCAAGAGAGCTGTTAATGAATGAATAACCAAAAAAAAAAAATGTAAATGAGAAAAATTTAATCCACATCTCTCTGTGAAAGTAAATTAGAATAACTTGGAGAAAAACAAAATATCTTGATACTATTATTTGGGTATTTAATAGATAACCAGCTATTTTAAAATTAAATATTAAGTAGGGCGCCTGGGTGGCTCAGTTGGTTAAGCGACTGCCTTCGGCTCAGGTCATGATCCCGGAGTCCTGGGATCGAGTCCCGCATCGGGCTCCCGGCTCAGCAGGGAGCCTGCTTCTCCCTCTGACCCTATCCCCTCTCATGCTGTTTCTCTCTCTCTGTCAAATAAATAAATAAACAAAATCTTAAAAAAAAAAAAATTAAATATTAAGTATCCCACATTATTTTCAAAATGTAACACACATGCTTAATATGATGGTCATAATATTTGGAAAAATTGCTCATTCAAATGTTTTTGTTAATATTTGAGATTTGTTGCAAACAAATAAAAGACTTGGTCCTATATAAGCATATCTCAGAAAAAAGCTTAGCGAAGGCAGATCATTTGACATTTATGAATATATTGAGGTAGATTTCTGCTGTCAGTCTTATAGGCTGCTTTAGGGAACTTAAATAATTTATACTACCCCTGGATTGTCTATTCTCTAATGGTAGAATTATAAATGATCTGTCAGCTATGCTCTTA
Organism: Phoca vitulina; assembly: GCF_004348235.1. Classification (NCBI taxonomy): domain Eukaryota; kingdom Metazoa; phylum Chordata; class Mammalia; order Carnivora; family Phocidae; genus Phoca; species Phoca vitulina. Next base: position 10,012,960 of record NW_022589762.1, read on the forward strand.
ATGGAGTAAAAGCCCCAGGGAAGAGCTGAGGCATGTAACTGTTCACTGACTTATTATAGGGACCATTAAGTTTAAATGTGTCCTAACTAAGGGCCAACTCACTAATGTTCAAAGCCGCTTAGATTTTCTTATGGTCCAGGTACAAGCCAAATGGCTAGTACTCTTACTTAGAATTCTGAGTTTCCCAACTGTGCAGATGCTCAGAACCACTTACTTCTCTCTCATTTTTAAAATTTGCTCCCAGGAAACGTGGTCCATCAATTCTCTGGTCCATGGAATCCTTGACAGGTTAATACCGTGCACACTGTGTGGATGAGGATAAATGATCATGGAGAGGCAGAAGTTGGAAGTAAATGTAGGTGCAAAGAAGGTACATTTGGAGATATTAAGATATGAAGATTGGATATTTAAAATTTGCTCATTTTACTTGCTAAGCTGTAAAACTTGAATGATAGGTTCAGGAAAGCATACATATTCTGCTCATGTCTCCAAACCAGCATAACCTAACTCTGTGAAATGTTCTAAGGTAACCCAATATTTGAAATCATATTCACTTATATGCCATCTATTCTCATTCTGACCCAAATGTCTTGCAGAGCCCTGATTAACTCAGAAAATCTCTACAAAGTAGAAAGGAAGAAACGTTGAACAGCAATTTTTTTTTTTTTTATGGTTAGGGAAACAAGTGCCAAGTCAGGGTACATTCCACAGCACACTATTTCAACAACAACAACAATGAAATTCTAAGCAATGTTTACAAACACAATTAAACCTAGGTTAAGAAAGTCTTTGTTATTTGGCCAAAATTTGTTGAAAGAGGTTGAGAACCTACTATTAAAAACAGAAACACTTGTAGGACTTTATAAAGACAGGAAGAAAATGAACTAATAATATAAATAGCTAACATTTCTTGAATGCTTGACAAATCTTAGGCACTACGTGAGGTATTACATAAACATTATCCCATTAAATTCTCTATCTATGAGCTACTAGATGTGATAGGAAGATCTATGAGCCACTAGCATGATCCGTATCTTTCAATTAAGGAAATAAGGTAGTAAGATATCCAATTAAAGATTTCAATTAAGGAAATCAAGGTACTAAGATATCAAGTAACTTGCCTTAAACAATAGAGATAGTAATAGACTAGAATTTGAACTCAGGTAGTCCAAATTCAGCATCCTTGTGCATGTCTTTAATGCATTAAGTTATTTATATCAGGAGTCAGCAAATGTTTTTGTGCAAACAATGAGAGTAAATATTTTAGACTTTGTGGATCACTTACAGTCTCTGCTGCATATATTTTTTTTAAATAACACTTTAAAAATGTAAAAACCAGTCTTTGCTGTCAAGGTATACGTAAATAGGCTACAGACCAAAAGCTGTAGTGGTTTAACAATAACTTTATTGTTTAAAGTGATTTAAACCAATCAAGAAACAGTCACCTAAAATAAGAAAGAGAGAGATCCCCCAAATTGATCAGATTAGGTCAATTGCCTGTGAATCTAAGGTTTAGGAAGACAAGCCACCAATGTCTGTAAGAACGGGAGATAGAAATAGCAAGTGCGACTGGACAGTGACTCATAGGCACTGTCAGCCTGGCTTACAAAGACAGCTCTGTCATCAACTTTGAAATAGAAACTATGCTAGACACAGAGTCAAGAAATTCATGTTCTAGAATTTTTTCCCCAGGGATTCTTTCAGCTCAAACTACCTTTTTTTTTTTTTTTAATTTATTTATTCGTAAGAGACAGAGAGAGAGAGAGAGAGGCAGATGCAGAGGGAGAAGCAGGCTCCCTACTGAGTGGGGAGCCCAATGTGGGACTCGATCCCAGGACCCTGGGATCATGACCTGAGCTGAAGGCAGACGCTTAACTGACTGAGCCACCCAGGCGCCCTCAAACTACCTTCGTTCAGAGATATCAGTAGCTTAAGTACTTAATTATGAAATCTTTCTCTTGGACTTTTGCTTAAAGTCAAGACGGATTTACCTTTTAACTTGAAACAAACAAAGCAGGCAAATCATAAAACAGCAGTTTTCAAAACATTGCTTATCAGACAACAAGGGGCCATGATTCATGGGAGATGGAAAACAAACAAGGTGAGCTCTGCCGTTGCCCCAGCCTGTCATGTTTACAGTTTGCAGGCCACACACAGGGAAGGGGAACTGAGGAGGGTACTGGAAAATACTTGAGTTGAGAAAGACAAAGCCAGCCGGAGTTTGAAGAAGAGCACAAGAGAAATAGCTGCTCAGAGAGAGAAGACATTTGCAGATGGTCCACCGTGAGCAATCATCAGGGGACAGATCAAAGCATGCGTGTGAGGGAACTGCCGGAAAACTGGGAAAAAGAACCCTCCAAGAAGAACAGGGGAAATACTACACAGTATTCACTCCGGGCAGGCAAAATTGCCCTTTCTCAACAGCAAGGCTGGAAAACAGCACAGTTCCTAGACCACTGAGAAGACTCCTCAGAAAATCTCCCCTTGGAGAATAGTTAACCCCAGGGTGAGAACTTCCTTGGTACTGCCCAACAATCATAAAAGGAATAACCAGGAACACTGTACTGTTTCTATATAACTCAAATGCATCTCACAATAAAATTTAGGAATATTTATAGGAACACAAAAATATCTGGCATTGACTTAGGTAAAATTAATGATGCCTGGCTTTCAATTGAAGATTAACAGTCATGCCAAGAGTCAGAAAAACTGACCCTTATGGGAGATGAGGTCATGAGGAGAAAAATAATCAAAACCAACTCAGAGGCTAGAATTAAAAGGTACAGATATTTAAATAGTTAAAATTAAAAGGTACAGACATTAAATAGTTCATATGTTCTTAATACATTCATATATTTAAAAAGCTGCATAAAGACATGGAAGATATTTTTTAAAAAATTAGGGGCACTTGGCTGGCTCAGTAAGTACAGCATGTGACTCTTGATCTCTGAGTTGTGAGCTTGAGCCCCACATTGGGTGTAGAGATTACTTAAAAATAAAATCTTTAAAAACAACAACAACAAAGCACACTTCGAGAAATGAAAACTATGAAGTGTAAGATGAAAACCCCACTGAAGGATATTAATGACAGACACTCAGCAGAAGAGATTAATGGACTTGAAGATTTAACAATAGAAACTATCAAACATGAAACATGAGAGAAATAACTTTAAAAGGGAAGGAATGAGGGAGAGAAGGAAGGGAGAGGGGGAGGGAGGGGAGGGAAAAGGAAGGAAAGAAGCATTAGGGTACTGTGGGATAACTTCTGGCTACCTAATATACATGTGATTGGAGTCCCTGAATAGTGTGTGTGGCAGGGAAGAGGGGTTCAGGGTGAAGCAGAATACATATTTGAATAGATAATAGCTTAGTAGCTTAAATTTTGCCAAACGTGGTCAAAAGGCAGAAAGAATTCCTCACAAGCAGACCATCCCAACAGGAAATGATAAAGGAAGTCCTTCAAGACAAATGAAAATATCACATGATAATAATGTAGATCTAGGGGGAAAAAATGAAGAGCATCAGAAATAGTAACTACATGGGTAAATATGTAGTTTTTTTATTATTATTTAAACATCTTTAAAAGATGACTTACATTGGGGTGCTTGGGTGGTTCAGTCAGTTGAGCAGCCAACTCTTGGTTTTGGCTCAGGTCATGATCTCAGAGTTGTGGGATCAAGCCCTGCATCTGCTGGGGATTCTCTCTCCTTCTCCCCTCCCTTCCCCAGAGCATGTGCTCTCTCTGCCCCCCCCAAATAAATAAATCTTAAAAAAAAAAAGATAATTTACTCTTTAAGCAAAAATAATAACTATGTATTTTGATGTTTATAATATATATAAAAATGAAATGTATGGTACCATTAGCAGGACAACTGGGAGAAGAGAAATGGAAGTAGCCTGCTGTAAGGTTCTATTCCTATACATGAGGTTGCATATCACTTCAATAAGTTATGATGTGTATTATAAATCCTGAAACAACTACAAAAATAATATAATGAAGAGAAATAGCTAATAAGCCAACAGGAAGATAAAATGGGATAGTTAATTAATACAAAAGTGGGCAGGAGGGGCGCCTGGGTGGCTCAGTCTTTAAGCGTCTGCCTTCAGCTCAGGTCATGATCCCAGGGTCCTGGGATCGAGCCCCGCATCCGGCTCCCTGCTCAGCGGGAATACTGCTTCTCCCTCTCCCACTCCCCCTGCTTGTGTTCCCTCTCTCTCTGTGTCTCTCTCTGTCAAATAAATAAATAAAATCTTTAAAAAAAAAAAAAGTGGGCAGGAAGGGACACCTGGGTGGCTCATCAGTTAAGCATTTGACTTCGACTCAGGTCATGATCTCAGGATCCTGGGATCAAGCCCCACTCTGAGTTCAGCGGGAAGTCTGCTTCTTGCCTTCTTCCTCTCCTTCTACCCCTTCCCCTGCTCTTGTGCACACACTCTCTCTCTCTCAAATAAATGAATAAAATCTTTTTTTAAAAAAGGAGGCAGGAAAAGGAAAAGAGAACAAAGGTAAGTTGAGACAAATGGAAAACAAATATCAAAAAGATTTAAATCTAATTATATCAAAATCACATTAAATGTAAATGGTTTAAACACCTAAAGGACAGAAATTGTCAAATTATATAAAATAGCAAGACTCAACTATATGTCACCTAAAAGAACCACATTCTAAGTATAAAGAGAAAAAAATATGTTAAAAGTAAAAGGACTGGGGCACCTGAGTTGCTCAGTCGGTTAAGCATCTGGCTTTGGCTCAGGTCATGATCTCAGGGTCCTGGTATCAAGCCCTGCATCAGGTTCTCTGCTTAGCGGAGAGTCTGCTTCTCCCTCTCCCTCTTGCTCTCTCTCTCTCACTCTTGCTCTCTCTCAAGTAAATAAATAAAATATTTTTTTAAAAAAAGGTAAAAGGACTGAAAAGGTCAGAGAAAACCAGGAATGGCTATATGGCTACATTAATTTCAGACAAATAGATACATAGCAAACACTACTAACAGAGATAAAGAAGTTCATTTCATAATGATATAGGGGTTAATTCCTCAAGAGGGAATAACAATCCACAATATTTATGCCTCTATTATCAGAGCTTTAAAATATACAAAGCAAAAACTGATAGAACTACAAGACAAACAGATAAAATTACAATTATAGTCAGAGGTTTAGATATTTCTTTTTCAATAGTTGATAGGATAATAGACCCCAAAAAATCATCAAGGATATAGTAGACTTGAACTAAGTCATCAACCACTTTCATCTGATGTACATTTTTAGATCATTCCACTTAACAACAGCAGAATTACACATTCTCCTCAAGTATACATGAAAAATTTAACAACAGGTCTCAATAAATTTAAAAGATCAAGTCATAGAAAGTTTGTTTTCTGCCTAGAATAGAATTAAATTGAAAACCCATAGCACAATGATCTCTGGAAAATCCCCAAATATTTGGAAACTGAATAACACATTTCTAAACAACCAATTGAGCAAAGAAGAAGTTGTTGGGGAAGGTTATTGAAAAAAAAAAATGTAACTGCTAATTGACCTGTGAGCTAACCCCAGGGAGGCTCCTCACCCTCTCCTCTGTTTTTGGATATGATTCCTCTTGCTTTTCCCACTCCCAGGGGCTGCTCCAAGGACATAAGCTTGAGATAGTGATGTGGTGTTGAGAACACCTGCATAGTGTAGGTGATTGAACCTAATTAAGGTCTCTACATAAACTTTTAAATTGGTGGGCATAGGGATTCACTGTCTTATGACCGCCCATGACAAGCTTTGTACGTAAGTTTCCTTTGCTTATTAAACCTGCCACCTACCAATCTTGAAAGGCCTGCCTCTTTCCTTCATTTCTCTCTGCCCTTGGTGAATATGGGGCTGGTTTCAGACTACGTGGAGGAAACTCCCAAGAGGGTTGCGAACCAACACACTGGTGAGCCAGCCAGGAGACTGAAGAAACAAGCCATGGGAAAGAGGGATCTTCTGGGGGAGTCCATTGACTTTTATGTGGGGAGGGGTGGTCCATATGTTAGATGCTTGTGGACCACTGCATGACTCCAGGGACACCTCGAAAGCGCTGGCTGCTGTAATATGCTTATTGGGGAAACTGAGGACAGCACACTGTGGCAGAGAAAGGAAGCATATGGGTGCTGCATCGGGCTGGCCTCTACCGTGGGCATCTCGGCTGGCCACCGATGCCCAACTAGGCTGATGCTCTGGTTAGAAAGTTAGAAGAGCTGACGTTAGAGAAGGATGTGTGGGTGTCCACTAGTCCGCTGGCTTCCGGCTGGCTGCCAAGGTAGGAGAGCAGGATAATCAGTTGGAGAGATTAGCATGCTGTTTTGCAAAGCTAGGAGGGTGCAAGCTGCCACAGATTAAGATCCAGGCATTGGTGACAAAGCCTGATTAAGAGGTGGAATTTCTGGTAAAGATGAAAATGAAGAGGAGGCTATTATGGTGATTGATGAGGGAACAAAGTACCCCATGACTTGGGATCCTTTATACAAAGAACATTTTAAATAGCAATTACCCCAAAACTTCCAAGAGAAAACTTACATTCTTTCTGTGTCCTTTTGAGCTGTAAATCTTACATGTCTTTGAAATGTAAACACCCAGTAGATAACCTTTGCCCACAGAGACTGAAGGAAAAAAAAAAAAACAAGGAGAAAGGCTTTTTAAAACGCACAGTGCTGTAGAAGTTCCCTTGCCCCAGAACTAGTCTACAGCCTCCAAAGATCACAAATATCAGTGAAAAGCTTAAGCCATGGGAGTGGGTACCCAATTCCCAGCTGGAATTTTGGAATGACAGCTGTATGGGTTTAGAAAGTTGCAGAAGGTTTATGGAAAAGGCATATTGAGAAAAGAATTTTACCTGTAGTCAAGCTAAGATTAGAATTGATTTATGTAAGTTTGTTTGCTTTAGAGGAGAATTTTGATTTCAAAAGTACACCATAGTAAAATGAAAATTTGGTTTTCTCTCTAGTAGGAGGACAAAGTTCTTGTAGATTATTGGTCTGCTCTTAATAAGAAATTATAAACGAAGGTTTTCCTTTACTCTTAATGTAATCTGCCTAGAAAATAAAGATTCCATGTTTTGTCTTTACCAGGTTTTTATTAAGAAACTGAGTCTTGTCTATTAAAAAAAATAAGGGTTTTTTTTTTTTTTTACAACTATGTAATTTTTTTGTCTAGGTTAAATTTCATGAGAAGCATTGTCAAATCAGAAGTGGTGCTAAACTTGCTTTACGGTATATTTGTATAAAATTCTTAATATCTGATATGTCCTGGTATAATGCTACCAATCACAATTTTTTTTAAAGATTTTATTTATTTATTTGAGAGAGAGAGAAAGAGAGGGAGAGCACTGAGGGAGAGTGAGAGGGAGAAGCAGACTCCCCGCTGAGCAGAGAGCCCAATGTGGGACTGGATCCCAAGATCCTGAGATCATGACCTGAGCCAAAGGCAGACACAACCAACTGAGCCACCCAGGCGCCCACCAATCACAATTTTAAAATGTATGTCATAGAAATAACCAAATTCCCTTGTCAATTTCATCATGATGAACTCTCAAGTCTTTAAGCATGGCCATTTTAAGTTCTTTTGTCATTTGCAATTATTGTTTTACTCTGATGCTTTGGTTAAAAAAAAAAAAAGTCTTGTATAAGTGCTTCATCTTCAAGGAGATTTCATGGAAAAGACTTGGACAAGCACAGGTTTCTGATAATTAAGATCAATTTGCCTTCATGTGTGAGGGACAAAGATGAACCTTTCAGTGCTCCTGCAAGGCTACCTACATAGACCCACCATGTGCAGGATGGTAGCTGGGACTTGTCCCTGTTGTCCTTCCCCACATCAGTGAAATGGGCCCCTGACACTGATGATACAGTGTTAACATGGGAAGACTGGCCTCTGCTGCAGGACACCCTGCAGACTTTGCTAGAGCATCTGTAAGAGAGAAGATGGGTAATGGACCAACGGAAAATCCAAAGCCCAGGCACCGCTATAATGTTTTAGATGTTGTCTGGTTGGGTAAAACCCATGTTGCCCCAAAAGCTATAATTAATGATGTACAAGCCTTTGTAAGGATTATGGGGTTCTGGAAGACTTTTATTCTTCTCCTGGCTCAGTGCCTCCATTCCTTATACTGCCTGCTAAAAAAAGGGTGCATATGGGACTGGGGATCAGAGCAGCAATGAAAAAGCAAAAATTCGAGTTAAGTAAATTAAAGCTCTGGGCATCTCTCTGGAGCAGGGCTACCATTTGAGTTACGTGTATGTGCGACTCCAGAAGGGATGAGTTGAGCGCTGTGGCAGAGACAGCAGGAAGGGGAGTGCCCCTAGGACTTTGGTCCCGGCTCCGTAAGGGGACAGAAACTCATTATACCCCTACAGAGCAACAGCTCCTGGTGGCGTACACAGTGTTCCTCCAGGGAGAGCCTCTCACACAGCTGCCAGTGCAGTAGCCCGTGGGCTGAGCTCAAAGCAATCTGCCTAGTGATCACTCATGAGTCCTGGTCATTAATCCTTTGCAAGGACAGTTGGGCAGTTTTCAGAGGGATCGATCCTATGGCTTGGACAATGGGAAGCCAAGGGATGGATGATCATATATAAGCTCTTGTGGGGGCAGGATATGTGGAAAGACATGTGGGTCCATCTGCAAAAGCCTGAGGCACTCTTCACTGTCCCCCAAGTCCCAGCTCACGAGGCACTGACACCCCCTTGCAGTCAGAAAGCTGATGCTCTAGCTCAGTTACGAACCTATCTACTGACCCTTCAATAGATTCAGCAGATTGGGAGCTCTGGGTGTTACACGTAAACAATGAATCATGGAACACTGCATCAAAAACTAATGATGTAATGTATTGCAATTAACATAACATAATTTAAAAAAAAGCAGATTGGGTGCGTACAAAAATGACCACCACAGTATTGCCAAGGATGCTGGACTGCCCTTGAAGTACAGTGACTTGGTTAATGAAGTAACAGCATGTCCTGTGTATTCTGAACAATGCCCAGGACAACTGCCGGAAGAATCTGGGACCATCCACTGAAGTTCCCAGGCAGTAAGGGATTGACAAATTGATTATGTCAGCCCCGTTTCTCTGAGTGAGGGTTCTAAGTATGCCTTGGTTTGTGTGGACACTGAATCTGGCCTAATCCAAGCTTTCCCCTGTCACTGGGGAAACCGGCTGCCACCACTAGGGGATGAGAGAAGCTGAGTATTACACACAGACAGTAGTGAGGGGTCACATTTCAAAGGTTATGATGTACAAGACTGGGCAAAAGAATTGACATTGGATGTTCCACCTCCTCTACAAATGGCAAGCAGCAGGGTTGGTAGAAAGGAAGAATGAACTACTAAAACAGCAGATTAAATTATTAACAGGTAAAACCATCTTGACTGGGTGGGCTAAAATACTATCCCAGGCTTTAATACATTTGAATGATCCACCAGTAGGGCCTGTCGCCTCACATGCCAGACAAGGGACCCCGGCTGAGGCACAAATACAATAAAGGTATGGAAGTCTTGGGAAACAGCCATTGACCTGATTCTCACTGAGGATCAATGTTCCATGCTGCTGAGAGCACAAAGCCCCATAATGACTGGGGGAAAAAAATTATCTACTGGAATTTGCAATGGGACATCCCCCCAAGATGGGTGAGTTACTTTGCACCCTCTGGGTGAGGGGAAACTACTTAATCTCCACTGAAATTCTGTTGTCCTGATGCAAGATGCACCTGTTGGAATATATGAACAGACAGGAACATGTGTCATTGAAAGAGAGAGAAGATAGGGGTCCTGGTCTGCTGTATCCTGTCCCCAGTCCATTTCCTGCCTGACAGTGCTGCCTCCCCCAGAGGTATGTACAACTAGGTCAGGTTCCTAAAACTGCCAGCCTCCCTCTTCGCGAGGCCAGGTGGGCACATTCTGTTTTCTACTAGTTCATTATTTGGCTGCTATCTTTGCTCCCCATTAGTTTAGAGGATGTTATAGGACACATAGAAGCCCTTACGAAATTCACCCAACAGATAGTCAACACAACCTGTCCTTACTGAACGCTGAAATGACTCTAATGAGAGTCTTCAAAAATATGGCCTTAGACATTATTACTAACTCTCAAGGAGGCACCGATGCCGTTATCCAAACAGAATTTTATGTGTTCATACCTAATACATCTGCTAATGTATTATCTTTATTAAGTCACAGAACGACACAGGTAAATGCCCTAAATGATCCAACCCCCAGCCCAGGGGAATTAATAAATCAGTGGTTTGGATCACTGGTCTCTTGGTAGAAAAAATGTGTCACTGATTTTAAAATCATTGTTTTCTCTTACATGTACCTGTATTCTTGCTGTGGCATCTGCCTCCAATGCAGCCAGAGAACCACCAAAGGAGCCGCCTCCATGCTGGTGAAACCCCTTGCTGACTGCTCAGGGCACATTGTGAAAGAGAGGGGTACGTGAGATTATAAGAGCCAGTCAAGAAGGGTGGAGTTTTGGGGAAGGTCATTGAAAAGACATGACCTCCAATTGACCTGTGAGCTGGGCCAGCAGTCAAAGGTTCCTCATTCCCTCCTCTGTCTTTCAAATGTGGGTTCTGCTTGCCTTTTCTGCTCCGAGGAGCTGCTCCAAGGATATAGCCTCGAGACAGTGATGTGGTGATGAGAACACCTGCCTGGTGTGCATGGTTGAGCCTAGTTAAGGCCTCTGTATAAATTTTTAATATTTGGAGTGTGGGTGGGGGATTAACTAGTCTTGCTGCCACCTGAGACAAGCCTTGTATGTAAGTTCCCTTTGCTTATTAAACCTGCTACCTCCCAACCTGGAGTAGCATGCCTCTCTTTGGTTTCCCCTTGCCCTTTGAGTAAGGGAGATGAGGCAGTTTCAGATTTCATCCAGGAACAGGAAGCTCCCAAGGGAGTTATGAGACAACAGAAATTAAAGGGAAATTAGGAAGTATTTTGAACTGAATAAATATGAAAAAAAATCAGAATTGTTGCATACCACTACAGTTAGTGCTTAAGGGGAAACATAGAGCACAACATGGCTATATTTAAAAAGAAAGAAAAGATCTGAAATCAGTGAACTGAACTTTCATCTTAAGAAACTAGAAAAAGAAGAGCAAATTAAAACATAATTAAGTAGAAGAAAGAAAAAATATCAATTGAAGCAGAAATTAATAAAATAGAAAACAAAAGTAATAGACTGTACTTTTTACAAAAAAAGTAAATTCAATGAAAAAAAGAGTTTCATCAAGAAGAAAAATGAACTTTTTCTTCTAAACCAACTAATTAAAAAAAGAGAAAGACAAAAATTAACAATGTCAAGAATGAGAGAAGTTGCGTTAAGACAAAATCTAGAGATATTGAAATGATAAAAAGAAAATACAAGGAAAAATGTTAGGCCAAGAAATTAAATATTTAGATAAAGTGGACAAATTCCTTGGAAGACACTAACGCCCAACAAAGTACACTCAAGAAAGAATTATTTGAATGATATTACATCCATTCAACTGAATCTATTGTTAAAAATCTTACAAAAAAAGAAAACCCATGTCCAGATGACTTCAGTGGTAAACTATATAAATAATGAACAAATAGTACCAATTCCACACAAAACCTTCCAGAAAATTGACATAGAGCAGTACTTCTCTAAAACATAAACCAGACAAAGCCATTACACAAAAAGCAAATTACATATCAATATCCTTCATAAACATACTTGCAAAAATCCTAAAACAAATTTTAGCAGAACTAATCCACCGATATATTAAAATGATAATAAATCCCAAGAACCCAAGGTTGGTTTAACCTCTTATAATTATTCAATGTAACTCATCACGTTAAAAAATTAAAAAGAAAAATATTAAAATATGTAATCATTTCAATAGATGTAAAAAAAGTAGATGTAGACAAATCAATACCCATTCCTGATAAAATCTCTCAGCACTCTAGGAATAAAAGGGAACTTCTTCAAATGAAAAAAGAGCATCTATGAAAAATACACAGTTAACACCATACTTAATTGTATTAACACTGATTTCTTCCAAGATCAAGAACAAAATAAGGATATTCACTCTCACCACTTTCTTTCAATGTTTACTAGAGGGTCTGTCTAGTCTATGAAATCTAGCAAGGAAAAGAAATAAAAATCATCCAGAAAGGAAGAAATAAAAGTGTTTTTATTTGCAGATGACATGATTATCTATGTAAAAATCCAATGGAATACACACACACACACATTACTAGAAAAAATAAGTGTTTCAGGATATAAGGTTAGTATAAAAAAGTTTATTATAATTCTATATACTATCAAGAGACATTTGGAAATTAAAATTATAAATGATAACAATACCATCTCTAGTAGCATCAAAAATATGAAATATATGATGATAATCTAAGAACATATGTGAAACATCTATACAGAGAAAATTACAAAACATTGCTTAAAGAAATTAAAGAACACAAGTAAATGGAGAGATATACCTTGTTTATGAGTTGAACAAATCAGTATTTTTATTTTTTTATTTTTATTTATTTATTTATTTTTTGCAACTTTATTTACTGAGCATGTCATTATTTTTTTTTTTTTTTAAGATTTTATTTATTTTATTTGACAGAGAGAGACACAGCGAGAGAGGGAACACAAGCAGGGGGAGTGGGAGAGGGAGAAGCAGGCTTCCCGCAGTGGGGAGAGCCCAATGTGGGGCTCGATCCCAGGACCCCGGGATCATGACCTGAGCTGAAGGCAGACGCTTAACGACTGAGCCACCCAGGCGCCCCCAAATCAGTATTTTTAAAATTTCAATTTTCCCCACATTTTTCTAATAGATTCAATGCAATCCTTCAAAATTTCAACAGGGTTTGTTTGTTAGGTTTTAGAAATGGACAAGCCAATTCAAAATTTAACATGGAAATACAAAGACATAGATTAATCAAAACAACTTTGAAAAAAGAACAGTGTTGAAGGATTACCACTACATGATTTAGAGAAATTGCAATATTCATGGTGGTGTAAAAATATGTAAGTAGATCAGTGGAACAGAATAGAGAGACAGAAATAGACCCATGCACATATGGGTAACTGATTGTTGACAAAAGTGCAAAGGCAATGTAGTGAAGAAAGAATAGTCTTTTCAACAAATGTTGCTAAATCAGTTGAATATCCATATGCAAAAAAAAAATAATAATAATAATAATGAGAGAGAGAGAGAGAGCACTTTAATACATGACTTACAAACTAACCCAAAGTAAGTTACAGATTTCCATGTAAAACCTGTAACTATAAAATGTCTAGAAGAAAACACAGGAGAAAATTTTGTGACCTTGAGTTTGCCAACAAGTTCTTAGAAACACCAGTAAAAACATGAAAATGGACTTCATCAAAATTTAAAACTGCTTTTCCAGAGAATTAAAAGTCAAGCCATAAACTGAAAAACAAAAACAAAAGATGATCAAAAAGACATCTGATAAGGGACTTTTATCCAGCATATACAAAGGGCTCTCAAAATGTAACAATAAAAAAACAAACAACTCGAAACTTCTCAGATTTGTACATTACTTTATCAGAGAAAATATGTAGATGGTAAATAAGCAATATAAGTAAATAAAAAGACCTCAAGATTATTTTTCATTTAGGAAATGCAAATTAAACCACAGTAATATACCGCCATACACCTATTAGAAGGTTACAATTACAAGACTGACCATACCAAGTGTTAGCAAGGATAGGTGGAATTGGAACATTCATACATTGCTGGTAGGAATATCAAATGGTACAACTTTGGTAAATAGTCTGGCAATTTCTCAAATACACCTACTGAGTGATCCTGACATTAAACTCTTAAGCATTTACCCAAGAGAAGAGAAATACTATGTACAAACAAAGACTTGTACACAAATACCTATAGCACCGTTATCTGCGATAGACAAATACTGAAAACAACCCAAATGGTCATCAACAGGTAATTTATCAACAAATTGGGGTATATTCATATATATACTCAACATTTAAAAAGAGTGAAAAATTGATGCAAGCAATAAGATGAATGAATCTCAAAATGATTAGCTAAGTGAAAGAAGCTAGACCAAAAATAAAGAAGAAGACATGCTGTTTGACTCCATTCATATAAAATGCTACAAAATGCAAACTGAAAGCAGTTTGGTGGTTGTCTGAGGAGAAGGCATTGGGGAGAGGATGATAAAAGTTGGTTGATGGAAATGTTCACTATCTTAATTGTGGCGATGATTTCAATGGAAAATGTTCACATATATGAAAATTCTTGTGTACTTCAAATATATTAAGTTTGTTATATGCCAATTAAACATCAATAAATGTGCTAAGAAAAGAAAATATCTCTTGTCTTCCTAGGAATGATACAGCTTTTTCTTTTTTTTATGAAGTTGGTGCTAGATTATGTGCAACAAAATGATAAGGCTTCCTTTAAAAAGTAGAATAACCTGTGAAGGGAGGTAGCAAGGGAGTAGAAATACTGAAAATAGAAGGAATACTTCTAATTCCATCTGTTTCTATTCAGCTGTATTTCCATACCTGGCTCAGTTTGTTCTTTAATTGAGTATCTTCATATTTTCGTCCTGTGTGTTTCCATATTAGCACAGCACAACAGAGTTGAGAAGAACTCATTTACAAATGGTGTGTACTTTAGGGAAAAAAAAAATCGATTTTTGCCTCAGTCCCCATGATTCTAACAAATACTATCTGAAGGATTAAAGCGATTAAGCTATCCTTTGATAAAGGATGAAGAAATAATTAGATTCCAAAACCAATAATGAATTGTGATTAGTTGACTGAAAAGATCATTCAATTTGTAATTACTTCCTGGGACATCCCAATTGCCCCAAAATGTGATGATGTGGGGTGTGTATGTCGTGTGTGCGCATGTGTACGTGGTGGAATCTGGAGAAAGATCACAATTTAAAAGACCAACAAGTGGTAGCTTTTAACGTTGAGAACACAAGTTTCTGGATTCCAGCATGGCCTTTCCCTTTTTCTGTTTCTTCGTGCATTCTTTTCTGTTTCGCATGCATTTTTCCATGCATCCACCAGTTGGGCAAGTTCTCCACGTTCCATCTTCTATGTGGTTTAGGAAGGTGAGGGGAAGATGGTACTGAGGTAGAGGACTGAGTACAGAGGGCTCCCAAGACTTGAAGAGGAATAAGACTTTAAAATAAAAAAAGTGAAGGGGGATTGAAGGGTTGGCAGGGAGACTTGGGACAAGCTAGGTGAAAAACAGAGAGAGAGAAACAGAATCAAAATTTCTGATATCAAGGTGCCAGGCAGCCGGAAGCCCAGTCTCTGCTAGGGAATTCTGCCATCAGCTAATAACAAGCAGTTCATAGGGCTCTCGTGGTTTACACCTAAGTGATGAAGGACAACTTAAATTCCAGAAAAGAATTCTCCTTCTCTTCTTCCAGAGCTTTCGAACTCACTGTGCTCTCAATAGATTCGCCTTCTTCTGACATATACTGAATGCAGTTAAAATGCAGTTGTCAGCGAAAACAGCTCCCCTTTGTATATATACACAACTGCCTGAAGGATAGTTCTGTGAAACAGGACCCTGGAGTCTAAACCTGCAGATAGGGAAGGGGGGGAAAAAAAAAGGTAGATTTACTGCCACCTTGTGCCAGAAACTTAACCTTGTCTTAAAGCTTCAAATCAGTAATAAATGTGGGAAGGAAAACTCCAGAGAAGGTCTGAAAGGCTAAATGGGCAAGTCCCTGTCTGACAGAGGTGGAGAAGGAATGTTCAGAAATTCCTCAAGCTTCTCCCTGACAAGAAGAGGACATTATGTGGAATGTGGAAGCAACTTCACTAGCACGTTCAGCAAAGAATAGGAAACTTACAAGTGGGGCATCAAAGGAGAGCCATCCTCCCAGAGCCATGCGCTGCTGGGTTTCCTCAGAGACAACCCCATCCAGAATGGGAAATTGGAATGGGCACTTGTTTGCCGGATGAATTTCTGTGGGGAGTAATGTTTAGGTTAGATTCACAAACCTAAAGAACCAAAAGAGATCCCTGACATCCTTTCCGTGGTTTTACAGAAATGTTTACAAAAGCCTAGAGATACAATGTAACCTCTCTACCCAAGGTCATGCATATCATTAGTGGTCAGATGAGCCTAGAAAATAAGTATTCTGATTCTCAAACACGAGCTCCTCCACCAAGGGCATAAACCTGATTTATTTCCCTATAAGGCACTACTCCAGCCCAATGTACAACCATAAAAACTCACCAGATCATCTGTGCTATTAATTTTCAGCATCTGGGCATCCAAAGACAAACAGTTCTCCTGGCTTTTTTCCCAATTAAATGGGCCAGAGGAAAATAGGTAACAGTTTTCTTCATGCCAGAGCCAGTCTTGGGGACAAGGACCTAGGAAGTGTAGTATATCTAATCAGTGAGTGATGCCTGAGTAAAAATATTTCTACAGTTCTTAAATCAATTCTCCCCTCGGGACTGTCACATGCATATCATCTCTTCTTAATTAGAATTATATCCAGAGTCTTCAAAGACCTCAATAGACCAAAAGTCTTTATTTCTCCTAAAGTATTCTGATTTTAGTAAACTAAATTAAAAACAAGTGTGTTCAAAGGCAAAACTTGAGCTGAGATGTAACTTTAGAATCTGACCTATTTTTTATAATTATGTTTGGAATAATGGAAGAGCTCGGGGAGTGGATATGTTAATAGCCACACTGCTATTAAGAAAATAAGCTTGGGGTGTCTGGCTGGCTCAGGGGAGCACACAACTCTTAATCTCGGGGTGGGTTTTAGGCCCACACTGGGTGTAGAAAATACTTAGAAATAAAATCTGGGGTGCCTGGATGGCTCAGTAGGTTAAGTGACCAACTCTTGATTTTGGCTCAGGTCATGATCTCTGGCTGGTGGGATGGAGCCCCTTGGGCTCTGTGCTCAGCAAGGAGTCTGCTTCAGGATTCTCCCTCCCTCTGCCCCTCTCCCCCTCACTAGTATGTGCACTTTCTCTCTCTAAAATCAATCAATAAATAAATCTAAAAAAAAAAAAAAGAAAATATTTTAAAAAAAGATACATTTATATATTTTAAAACTTCAGGTTTTCAAATAATGAATTTAAGCTTATATATTGTGCTTCCTGTTTCTAGACATACATTGTCCAATACATAGCCCTATGTGGTATTCAAACTACCTGTGTTTCTTTTAATTAAAAAAACTTCTTTTTTAAGTAAACTCTACACCCAAGCCCCTAAGGTGGGACTTGAACTCATGACCCCAAGATCAAGAATCTCATGCTCTACCGATTGAGCCTGCCTGGGGTCCTCTTTTCATTTCTTTTTTTTTTAACGAACACAATATCACTATGTTGGCAGTACTTTACACACATTAACTTATTTAATCCTCATAACAACATGATGAAATAAGTTCCATTCATTTTCTTCCTTTGGCAGATAGAGTAAATGGGAATGTGAAACTTGGCAGACTCGCTCTCACATCCATGTGTTTAATCACGACATGCACTACCTCTCAAACTTTTGCGTTTGAATCAATTGAGGAAATTTCTTGGTGCCCTTCAAGATGTTTTGATACAGAATCTCGGGGTAAATCTAGAAGTTACCATTTTTAAAAAGCTACTGTAGTGATAATGTTGTACACCAAAGGTTGACAACCACCACTAATTTCAGTCCTAAATATAAAGTCTATTACTGTGAAGACCCTGCACCTTTCTAGCTGGATGACCTCCTGCAAACCACATTTGGTAACTTCTCAGAATCTCTCTCTCTTCATATCTACACTGTGGACCACAGACTTGTTAGTAAGAAAGATAAAACTTGTCTCAAACTTGAGGAAACTGGTCTATTTTTTTTTCCATGTGGTATTTTATTATTAATGTTTTTGAGAATCTTCTCAAAGCTGCTTGATGAAAAGCAGTACTTTATTTGCTATCTCTATTAATTGGCCTTTATCCGACACTGTCAAGGAATGGAACGTGTTACCTGGGATATCTACCAGTGAAAAACATATTACTTAATATTTTTGATTGGTTGCCCATGCCTGGAATCTCTGGGAGACAGTTCTGGATGGTCCTGACGTAGATTTAATCTCATACAACTGATAAAAACAAAACAAAACAAAACTGTTTCACAGCCCCATCTGGGGACTGAATCATTGGTTGGTATGTAGCTATGTCTGCTTATATAAACATTCCTATCTTTGATAAATTAGTCTCCTTCCTTTACACCTTTTTAGAGACAATGTATTCTTTAATTTCCTCGATAGCTCCCTCCTTAATAAAGACATTAAATACAGGTTTGATACTTGCTAAAGATCAGTTTGTCCAAAAATCTCTGCTTCTTTTGCAAATTTAAATAACCCTGTAAATATTGAAAGGATTTATTAGCTCCAAAACTTTATAAAAAAAAACTACTTATCATTTTATCATCACTTAACTTCTCTGGCTATCAATTTTTTTCATCTATAAAATAAAGATCTGTGGGTATTTGTGAACTGTTATATAATCCATATTCAAATAAATTGCATGGTTGAGATCAAGTGAGATGTACAAGCAAGAAACTGGAGAAATCTCTGTTTATTAGTAGCAGTTAGTTACTAATGCTGAGAATAGGAGACTCATTCATACACCGCCAAGAAAGCAATGCATCTCTGAGAGTAATTCCATCTCATATCCCTTAAATCTCCCTATGATGAAAAGCATGTGCCTGACTTAATTACATGTTGTACAAAGACTAAATGACACAGATAACTCTGTAATAACATCAGAGTTCACATCATCATCCCCTTCTTATAGATGCTATTTCTACCTGCCTCCTAGATTCTGAGATCAACTCAATTCTTCTTATATAAACTGACTTCCTGGGCCCTTTATATTTTTTTCTTACCTAAAGTATCTACCCAACACTTGCAAGTCAGCCTACCTCCATTCATTTAATTTAAATTGATGTTGTATACTTTAAGTAATAGAGTTATAGAATAAAGTTAATGTAGAGCTTCCCAGGGACAAAGGAGACACCATAGGGAAAGAAATCAATGATTAAGATACATTGGTACAGGGGTGCCTGGGTGGTTCAGTCGGTTAGCATCTGCCTTCCGCTCAGGTCCTGGTATGGAGCCCTGCATCAGGCTTCCTGCTTCACCCTCTCCCTCTGCCCCTCCCCCCTCCTGGTACTCTCACTCTGTTCTTTCTCATTCTCAAATAAATAAAATCCTTAAAAAAAAAAAGATACATTGGAACAGAAAGAAGTAAGAATCCATGGCAAAGGGTAAGGGTGGGAGAATTCTTCCAGAAATATCTCAAAACTAAATTTTAAAAATAAAGAAGAGGTTCTTATGAGGAAAGAAAATTTAAATCCACCAAAAGCTGTGCTTAATTAAATCAGGTATCTCAAGAATTTAGCAGAGGGAAGGGTGGGTTGACAAAAACAGAGAAATTCTGGTGTCAAACATTATGAATATATGTTAATATGCCAATTTCATGCCTAGAGACATTTTCAAAGCAGAGTTTAGATTAAACAGAGAAGTTTCCACTACTTCTTTTCACCTCTCCATCCCCCATACCTGAAAAGTTTGCTGCTTTCCTCAGAGCTTCTTGGAGATTCAGGTTCTGATGATGAAGTTGCATCTGTTTTTTGGAATTTTCATCCAGCTTCTGGTTAAGGGTTTTTATCGTTTCTTTGAGTTCCCTTTCTGACTCCTGGGAAGATTTTTCTGCCTGCTTCTGTGCTAAGATCTGTCCCTCCAGTATAATTTCCTGGTTAGTAAGGTTTGCTTGCTGTTGCTTTAGAAGATCAGAAACCTGTGATACTAAATCATAGCTGAAATAAGAACTCCATTACCAATCCTGAATAAAAATCCCTCCACTGGATTTTGAGGAAATCAAAGAATTGAATCAAATTATCTATTTTGACAACAGATAAACTGCTGGAAAATTACTCAGAAATTATGGATTTAAAAGTTATTTAATATTCCTGCAGTATTTTTTTTTAAATGTCAGGAACTGTCACAGACACTTTTGATTAAAAAACAAACGAACAGGATTTTGCTTGTTATTGATAGTTACAGACAAGCTTAAAAGCAATCATAAGATAAAGGGTATATCAATGGCATAAATAAAATACAGACAATCTGAAATAGATGCCAACCAGACTCAGTGATTATTAATAGCTGTCATTAATGATTTACTCTATTTGTGTCTTTATTCCGCTGCTAACTCTCTACCCTTCCAGACTTCCTAATTTTATTTAAAAACTGTGACACCCCTTTTTTGAGGCACCCTCCCAATTATTTTAAGGTGCTATGTCATAACAATTTCAAGAATTTTTGTTTCTTGGGTTCTTTTTTTTAGCCACAGTACATTTTAGGAAGGGTGGGGATGAAATAAAGTTTGTGAAATCTGGCAGGCAAAAGGGTCAAATGTTTCAGTTCCAGAAGCTTGATGATTCAGTACAAAACAGACTGACCCCTTGGGTTGAAGGCTGGATTTGAGACTGTTGTAAAGTGATTCTTCTCACGGGAAGACTCATCCAGTCACCACCACCGAGTCAAGGGCACTTATCCTAGTCATTAGGGAAGGCCCTAAGTGTTAACAGATTGAAAAAATAAATGGTTGGTGACTTTAACCAACAATTGAGAAACAAATAGCACTTCCAAGGCCTTAATCATCTAGATTCTAGATGGACAAAATAACTCAGATCTACAATCTAAATACACAGGCAGATTATATGGATGATCGATACCATTTTCATTCCTTCTTGGCCACTCTCATCCTTCTTATCACTTCTTTTCCTCTCAACATCCTCTCTTATAAGTGGCCATACTATAAATTTGAATTACAGTTATTTTAAATGTTTCATTTATTGAGATAGTGTTTCTGATTCTTAACTTTAAATTGGTATTTAATCATCTCAATTAAAACTCAATGTAGGAGCGCCTGGATGGCTCAGTAGGTTAAGTATACGACTCTTGATTTCAGCTCAGGTCATGATCTCAGGGTCGTCAGATCGAGGCCTATGTCAGGCTCTGTGCTAAACATGGAGTCTACTTGAGATTCTCTCTTTCTCTCTCCCTCTGCTCCTCCCCCCACTCGCGCTCTCTCTCTCTAAAAAACCAAACAAACAAAAACCAAAAAAACAACCTCAATGGGAACTATATGAAGTTTCTTTTCCTTTTGGGTCTCAGGGGATCTTGTGGCTTAGTAGCTTCAAATTATTTTCTTTTTCATCATTCCTGGATTTAAACAGACTTTACCCATGAAGTTATAACAACAAAACAAAACAAAAACCTACCATTCATAATCTTAATTCCATGTCCCAGTCAATTTGAGGGACAAGCACAATGTACTTATTCATGTTCCCACTTATTCCAAAAAGTTTGTCTAGACTGTATCTAAATCAAGGCTGTTTATAGTTATGAAACCATTTAATAAACCATATTTGTAAGTTCTTTTTCAGCCTGTTCCAGTACTTACATTGCATTGTTAGCATTATAAGAGTTACCAGTAATCCCAAGCAAAGGATCCCCAGGGTCACAGCAGTAGGGCACCACCACCGAGAAGAAAGAAAATGAGGACCTAGAGTGACAGAGGATAGAATCAGAAAGACATAAAAGATGAAAGCAAGTCATCAAACAATTCTTTGGAAACTGTCTGTAACTTGTACTTTGCATTTCTTACCATAGAAGTCCTCCCAAGGGCTCTGCAAATAATTCATTGTCCATATTTACAGATGAAAAATACAGACAGAGAATTTAAGTAATTTACTCTTGGTCACACAACTGACACAATTTAAGAGCCAGGATTCAATATCAGATAATGTGATGTTAAGTATCTGATTCTAAAGCTTATACTTTATCTACTCTCCCCATAATGACTCTCTAAGAAACTCTCAGTCTAGCTTGGTTGGATCAGTTTCATCCACAGAACAGAGAGCCTGATACTTTTAATATAGACTATGTGTATGCACACACACACACACGCACACACACGCACCTCATACACAGTGTGTTTTATAAGTAGTATACCATAAAAGAATGTCAGACACCAAACAAGTAAGTTAGTTAATCAACAGATCACCTCAAATAATTATAATTTTGTGCTTTCAATTTTTATTCCACTAAAATTACCATTGGAAGTAAGGTTATTGACTGAAGAAAAATAGAAATTAAACTTCAATATTCATTTGACTCATATTAATGTCATGTCCTATACTTACACCAGCTGTGGCCCTTGTTGTTATAAAAGTTCACCGTTATTATAGAAACAAATAAGTCATGTAGCTCACAGCTCCACCACTGCAAAAGCACAGATATTTTGGTTCAACGGGAAAATATCTCATATGATCTATGTGAACTCCTAACCCTGTACAATAAACAAATAGGGTACTGGTCGTGTTATCATTTATATGCAGATAAGGAAACCTGAAGTCTCAGTGAATTGTATAAGATCACACAGATGTTAAGATCCAAACATAGGTCTTTAATCCAACGGTCAGTTGCTACATGGCTTGGAACATTACATCCCAAAATTTCTAGTGCAAATGTGTAATGATCCAAATCAATCAATGGTCAAATATATTCACAGAGTCAAAAGCGCTTCTGTTAGACTCTAGAGATGAGACAGACAAAATAGAAATCTTAACAGGAAGAAATACAGTTCATTCACTGATTCAAAAGTCATTAAGCTCCTGGAGTGTATGTGGCAAGTTGGCAGAGAAGTAGAAGATAGTTGTATCTCTTGCAAATAATTGCTTAGGATTCTAGCTTGGGGGTAGATATCTGTGTAAATCTGTCAACCAATATTTCCCTCTGATCAGTATTCATTCTATACTATGAGTGTATGTCTACCACTCTTGAGTGAAGAAACTCCTGAATTTTTAGAAGAAAATCATAGGCTCACCACCTGTTCAGGGAAGGCACAAGCTCCCATTTTCTATAGGACACCCTTTGCCCCATTTCGTGGGTAGGTAGAGACCATTAATCCAACCTCTGTTCCCATTAGTGATTTTCTGATCAGAAAGCAATTGGATTCTTTTCAGTAGGTGACTGATCTGAGAGATTTAGCTTCATAATTGTAAAAATTCACGTACTCAATATTTACAACATGAAGAATGAATGAATGAATGAATGAATGAACAAATGACTACTGTTAACTTGGATGTCTACCTATAAATGCTGATTCAGAGAAATAACGCATGTAAAGTGAATAGGATAGAACATAACGTATGATAATGTTTAATAAAAGTTATCAGAATCTATACATCATGATTCATACCAAGTCAGTTCATTCACATCATCATCATCATCATCATCATCATCACCATTATATCTGAATTGTTTTTCTTTTCAGTAAATGTTATTAATTCTACAATATTTTTCCATCCTCGGGTGTTTTAGCTTTCTAATCTTATATTCAATTAATTTACATTTTTGGGCTAATCCTAGAATTCTGTTGCTGTGCACATTCACCCACCCCTAATACCTTTAGCTTTCTTTATATTTGGCTTCTGATCAGGTTGATCCTTCATAGTCTTGCTCTTGAAGTCATCAAAAGTCATTTCCAAATTCATTCCAAGAATGAGAGAGTGAAGCAGTCAAGGACTTCTGCAAAGTAAAAATCTGTGAGCTCCTGCTAGAGTGTTTAAATAGCTACTGCTATTTAATAGAAGAATGACTCAATCACTGGTAGGAGGAAGAAGAGGCTTTGCTTCATACTGGGAAGTTGGCTGACGCAAATTCTTGGTTTATGTCTATTGCAGGTGGGGAAAGTGGTGATTCTGCTAGTGTTTCAGGATATTTCAGTAAGTAATTTATGAAAGGGAAAACTATTTTCTGTGAGCATTAGAGGACAGGCATTTGTATTCACTCTTCAGATAAGGAAACTGAAACTCAAAAGAGTAAGTCACACTAAATTTGTAGAAGACTCTGCATTTAAACCAGATTACTTGATTCCAGTGTCCATATTTGTTTACTTCACTGTAGCAGACTATCTCTATACTGTGGCTTTCATAAGTCTCACATTTTCCTTTTTAATTTTGACTGTTTAAATTAAATAAGCAGAAGATTAGAAATTTTGGAGTTAATCATATGTGACTCATCTCCAGCCATGGTGACCTGGGTAATTAAGAACTTAATTAGGAGTGCTATTTCATACAGTGGCAGTATAACATAGCAGCAGAAATTTGGAGCCAGATGGAGCTAGTTTCAAATCTTTCCTTTGCTAGTACCTTAGTCTATAATCTTGGAGAATTACTTAATACTCTGAACTTATGTCTTTGTCTATAAATTGGGACATTGCAATGTCCACTGGATAATGTTGGTAATGTTGCTATCTGGATTCATATGAAATATTGTTTCAAAATGCTAAGTATTCTACTTCAAACATGAGAACTCAATAAATGATAGTTATTAATAGTAGTAGTAGTAATATTCAGCACAATTGAATTGCCCATCAAAGGATACATTTTACACATAAATGACTGGAGTCTCAAAGACTTCAGTGAGCTCCCCATAAGGATGCTTATATGAATTCGTTGATAGAATTCTCACCTATTTTCCCTCTACAACCTCCTAACCAGAGAAGAAATATCTCATTGCAGTTATACATGCTTTTTTTTTAAAAAAAATATTATGTATTAGAGATATTTTCTGAAGTATTCATGGGCAAAATGATATGATATCTGGAATTTGCTTTAAACTACGTGAGGAAAAAAATAAAAGGAGGGGATACATTAAAGAACATTGGAAAAAAAATAGATACAAATAAAATATCTAGGAAACTATTAAGAAAAATCACTGATACTGACAGTCTACTTAGGATTCCATTTCCTTCCTCCTTCCTGGATTACTTGTATTCCCTTTTCCTGCGCAGGATATCTGAGACCAAATTGAAAATAGTTCACCTGTCATTTAAAGTTTTACTCTATGGGGCACCTGGGTGGCTCAGCCTATTAAGCATCAGACTATTGATTTCAGTTCAGGTCCATGATCTCAGGGTAATAATCTCAGGGTCATGAGACCGAGCCCCGTGTCAGGCTCTGCCCTAAGTGTGGAGCCTGCTTAAAGATTCTCTCTCCTTCTCCCTCTGCCCCTCTGCTAGCTTGCACTCTGTCTCAGAAAGAAAGAAAGAAAGAAAGAAAGAAAGAAAGAAAGAAAGAAAGAAAGAAAGAAAGAAAGAAAGAAAGAAAGATTTTTAAAAATTAAATGTAGTTTTACTCTATGATACAGTTCACAAAAAAAGCTCAGCCTGTAATATATCCTAGTCAAACCAGCTTGTAACAAATCAATGCTACTTACCTTTATCACTGAAGCCCCACCCCACCTCCCTTGACTGTGAGTGCCAGGAAGCAAGATTGCTTCCTGCATTCACCATGCTGACTTTCACATAAATAGAATCTCAGTAAAGTATTTTTATTTTTATTTTTATTTATTTCTTTTTAAGGATTTTATTTATTTATTTGTCAGAGAGAGAGAGAGAGAGAGAGAGAAGAGTGAGCACAAGCACGGGGAAAAACAGGCAGAAGGAGAAACAGGCTCTCGGCTGAGCAAGGAGCCCAACGTGGGACTTGATCCCAGGACCCTGGGATCATGACCTGAGCTGAAGGCAGACGCTTAACCAACTGAGCCACACAGGCATCCCAGGAAAGTGTTTTTAATAATGAACTAATAAATACTGAAATCATGTCACAATGAAGAGGACATTTTATAATTCTCCACAGTGACTCAATTATTTTGTATGCCATCAATATTCTAGTGATAAAGAAGTGATACAGAAGCACACTTGTTGACATGAAACATTTTTTTCTTGTGAGCTCATCACTTACTAGTAACCTTTTATGGATTGTCCTACGAAGGATTGTCTTGGAAAGATGCATGTTACTATATAGCTAAAACGCCCAAGGATACAAACAGCACTAGAAAAAACTACTTTCTTTAGAGAAGGTCTAAGATTGAGCTAGATCTCTCAGACTTCAGTTATTCACCTTCATACCCCACCCATGAAACCCAGGAGAGCATAATCATCCATTGTCCTTTTGGGTCCACACTCATAAGAAACTCACTAAACAGTCCAGGACCTGGTGATGAGCTCTACAAATCCTGTACTCCCTACAAATACAATTCATTTTTTTTTCTTTAAAAAATCCTCTGTACTCAACATCTACAGGTAGGATTGCCAACAATTTTTACTCCCTCATTTTATATACTCTAATAGTGCACTCTATTGATTTTCAATTCCATTAAAATTATTCCATCTCTCCAACCAAATTACAAGCTCTTTAGAAGTAAAAATAGATCCCCTTCTATTAATAAAAACTAATTCTTTCCTATCACCCTGGCATACCATATCAATTGTAATGTTCTTTAATATCTTGTAAATAGTAAACAGTTAACACTTGAGATTCTTAGCTATTAAGACATCACCAGAATAAGCTGGGTTTTAAAATACAAAGCAATTTAAGGAAAATATGTCTTAGTTTTTTATTTTGAGAATGTGGAGCTAAAGCCCAAAAAATGTAAGTGACTTACTGAACATCTCTTTTCTATCTGATGTCAGATAAGAACTCAGCTCACTATTCTTATCCAATTAAAAACTCTGTACTCATTAAACTATAATTCCTGTGATGCTTAGTTTTATGTGTCAACTTCTCTGGGCCATGGGGCACCCAGATATTTGGTCAAATATTTTTCTGAGTTTCTCTGAGAATGTTTTTGGATGATATTAACATTTTAATCAGTAGGGTAATGTTTTCCCTCCATAATGAGAGTGGGCCTCATTTAATCAGTTGAAGGCCTAGAACAAAGACACTAATCTTGCTTCAAATAAGAAAATATTCTCCAGCAGACAGCCTGTGGGCTGGCACTTCATCATTGGTTCTCTTGGGATTCGAGCCAGCTCGTCCACATTACAGATTTGGACTTGCCAGTCTATAATTGCATGAGTCAGTTCCTTATAATAAATCTTTCTCTATAAATATGCACATCCTATTGGTTCTGTTTTTCTGGAGATCCCTGACTATTATAGCTCTCCATTCTTTCTTTCTCCCAGTTCCTGGAAACCACCATTTTATTTTATGTTTCTATGAATTTGACTACTCTAGGTATCTCATATAAGTGGAAACATACAATACTTGTCCTTTTGTATCTGGCTTATTTCACTTAACATAGTGTCTTCAAGGTTTATCCATGCTGTAGCATGTATCAGAATTCTCTTTATTTTTAAGGCTAAATAATATTCCATTGTGTGTATATACCACATTTTGTTTATCCATTCATCCATTGATGGACATTTGTATTTCTTCTGTTTTTAAAGATCCATGGGATAATTTCTATAATCCTGATGTAGCAGATAGCTGGAAAAGTTTCACAGACTAAGTGGTTCTCATTATCCCTGCTTCCTGATGTTCATGCCCTTGTGTAATCTTCTCCACTTGAGTGTGGGTTGGTATCTGTGGCTTGGAATGTGGCAAAGGTGATGGAACATATATCATCCATATATGTGATTATGTAAGGTATAGTGCCTATCTTGCTAAAGGTTCTCTCCCTCCTTTCTGCCTCTCTGGCCAGATTTAAAGAAACAAGCATACACAAATCCTATAGCCACAAAGAAATGAATTCCTGCCTGACATAGCTTGGAAGTATATCCTTCCCCAGTTGAGCCTTCTAATGAGAACACAGCCCAACAGACATCTTGACTGCAGCCCGTGAGACCCTAAACAGAGGACCCAACTAAACTGCTTTTATACTTCTGATCCACAGACACTGTGAGATAAACAAAAATGTGTGTCGTTTTACATTGTTACTCATATAATTTGTGGTAATGTGTTAGAGGGCATATAAAACTAATAATCCTGTGATAAACTTAATCCTTCTGTTTTGTTAAATGTCCTTAAATCTAATCCTGACTGTCAATACCTCTGAGGTTGTCACTCAAAGCTTACACTGCAATCTTGATTCATAAGATAGAGGGAATTCCTAGTAGAGAAGTTGCAAGATGGAACTAATCTCTTCTGCTTTATTATCTATTTTTGAAGCCATGGGTATGGCCTAACTCATTGCTCAACACTTTATAACTCATGCTTGATGACTCACAGTAAGTGTTGTCCTGGCATCTATTTCACTGAGGCACAGAAAGGAAGGGAATTCTTGGTTGGTCACCTGATGTAGACAAGGTCAAAAGGAGAATAGTCAAAGGGGCCAGAAATAAGTAATTTTTTTAGCTTCACTTGTTACAGGTTTTGTATAACAATTTCCTGAGGCATAGGTGAAAAGGCCTATGTACATGCACCCTCCATTGGTTCCACTCCAAGTCCTTAACAACCTGGGTATAAGCTAATGATTCACAAACTTAATGGAAGTACAACAAGATCGTGTAGGATTGAAATGAGGTCATTCCCCTCTACCTCAGCTACCTGCCCTTCCACTGTATACCGTCTTCGGTCTTCCTACAGGGATCTTCTTTCCTCTGTCATTGTTCCTGCTATGGAGGCTTTGACAGGGACTGAACTCAGCACTAAAATTGCCACAAGGCATAATCACTTTCATTAGGACAAACAAGAAGTTCTACTTCTTCAAGGAATAATCCAGTGAGAACAACAACAACAAATAGCAGTAGTAATTCTAAGAAAGAAAAGTAACAAGGAAGTCATTAACAGAATCCCATTTTGTTCAAACCTGTTAGAAAGCTAGAGGGCAAAAAGATGACGGCAATCACATGCAGGAAAGTGCGATGGGGAAAAATCATGTTAATTGACAAACCTGTTCATGCAGGTTTGGCTGGTATGATTGGGAGAAGAGATGGCCAGAACAGCAAGAGGAAATATTCAAGAATTGGAATACCAGGAAAGCTAAAACATGGTCATGGTAATAATACACCAAGAGGACATCAGTTATTCAGCATATTGAAGGTGAAGGTCATTGGCAAAACTGAATGGAAATCAAGATAATCCTAGTTAATGCTTATAAAATACTTGTTACATCAGGACAATTATATGCATTTCACATACATTAACTTACTTAATCTCTGTAAGTTTATGAAGTAACATTATTATTATTACCCCATTCTGAGAGAATGAAACTGACCCAACAGAGATATAACAACTTTCCCAAGATTGCACAGCTAATAAGTGACAAAGCAAAAAAATAAATAAATAAAAATAAGTGACAAAGCAAGTATTTAATCCCAGATAAGCTAGCTGGATTCTTAGCCACGATGCTCTACTGTGTCTCTGACAAGAGAAAGGGCAGGGAAAGATTAGTGATGCTACCATATACAGGCCACTCTAAGTAGAAATATTCTAATCAAAATGCCTTCATATCTCCAATGGTATTTTTTCTATGAAACAACATCTAGGGCAGGTCAAGTGAGCATTCCTCTTCTGTTTTATAAATGGGAAAATTAAGGCTTGGAGAAACCACAAATAATTTAGTGGAGGGCCAGGATTTTTCTGCTCTCTTTGTCCTATGAAATACCTCCCACCTTGTCAATTTTTCTGCTGAAATTTGAAAAATACTCTTCATCCTATTTCTATCTTCCTTTCTAAAAAAATAATGTAGTGCTCATTTAGTTTTGGAACTTAATGATGTCTAATCACCAGTATCATATTAGGCTTTTCTGTCACTATTTGATTCCCTTAGCTAACAGGAAAAAAAGATTATATTCTCTATGCTGATATCATATTTTAAAGCTGTGTGAGGACTCTTTGAATCAATCCCACCCAACAGTTGCCCTCAACAATCACTCAGTAAAAGTAAAATTAGACTTTCAGCATTAGATATGATCTGAAAGGTGGTTTTATTCAATTCTTATGAGATAGGTAAATCTGCATCGACTGATGTCTAATTTTCCTATGAAATACTTTGTATTTTAAAAAAAATTTTTGAAGTACTTTGTATTAAGTAAAAAATTACTGACTTAAAAATAAATCGTTTATACAACCTTCACTCGTTCCTGTAGAGATGTTTCTTTAGGAATATTCTCTTTCCACGTGTGCTTATTTTTACGCTGACCTTAGATTTTATTTAAAAGAAAGAGAGAGAACCCTAGAGACCCATAGATCTTGGAACCCAGTTTATTCTTTATTTTTTGGAACCCAGTTTAAAAAAATGTGATGTGTGTCTGTCTGACTTATGTGTTTCAAAAAGAACTGAAGTCAAGGTAGAGGGGATCTGCTTTCCTCAAAGTTGGGAGTGCTTTCCGGTCCATTTGTTAACCTCTCAGTCCTACTGCAATGGTTACGAATAAATGACCCAGAACCAGGAGAGTTGATTATCAACATAGCAAAGGGGAGGGTTTCAAAGAGCAAGAGAGGAGGGCTTATTACGTGGAGAGGCGAGTGGATGGTGATTGGCAGTTATTCAACGGTCCCCCTGAAGTGCTGCAGTAAAGGACCAAGAGTATTACTCCTTTTTTGATGGAGATGAGAGAACTTGTTTGGTCACCAGCAATTCACTGTTGAGCCTCCTCAAGTCAAGTTTCTCACCACTGCCTAGAAAAATACCTAATTCTGAGGACTGAATATGTCCTCCCTGAATGTTTTCCTTTTGGGGGCAGTGGGGGAAAGTTAAAGACTTATAGAAAGGATTGCTAGTAGAAGGAAAGGAAAGAAGGCCAAAGGAAGCAAATGTGGAGACCGGAACAACAGAATAGACATAGAGAAAGAAGCCAGGATGAAAGGAGAGAGAAAGACCACAGAAAATAAAAGCCCAAAGGAGTAAGAGGAAAAGAGAGAGCGAAAGCTTTATTGCTGAGAAAAATTTGTCTCCTTAAGTCCTCCAGGTCAAGAAGTCAGACCAACACAGAGCATGGAAAGGAGGCAACAGACATGGACACGCCGAACCTGATCCTGGAGAAGCAGTTCAGCCCCATGGGGGTGCGAACCCGGGCCGTGACTGTCTCTGCCCTGGTATATTGCATCCAGGTGAGTTGCGAAAATGCAAAAATAAAACTTTTGTTTGTTTGGTTGTTTCTCAGATAAACCAACTCTCAGAAGAACCTTGGGGGAAATGATTGAGGGGAAAGACATGTATTGAACCGAAGAGGTAGTGGGGAAAAGAATAACTAGAATGTTTCCTTAGTGTTATAGGGTTACAAGGCCCATGTGTGGCCGATGGCATCAGTGAAATGGGGGGACAGAAATTAGGGTAACCATGTACACATGCAGGATAGCTATGGTAATTTAGAAGTGCCACTTATCTATATTTCTCTCTTTTAGCATCCTGTCACTCATCCCTCAAAATCCTAAATAAATTATCAAAATGAATTACATAATTCCCCTAAACGGAGTTTCCACATCAGCCCTGATACAATTCTAGCAGCTTATGTGCCTCCAGATCAGAAATAAGGTAAAAGAGGGAAAATTCTTGAAAAATACTTCCAACCTTTTATTTCTCCCTACCAAAAATCAGAAGCCCCTGTAACTTGTTAGCTGAGAAAAGGGTCATTAGATTGAGGATTCTGGACAACTGTCAAGGGGAAATTTACATAGCTATGAACACTAGTAAAGAGGAAAAGCAGGGGCACCTGGGTGGCTCAGTCAGTTAAGTGTCCAACTCTTGATCTCAGCTCAGGTCATGATCTCAGCGTTGTGAGTTCAAGCCCAGCGTGTTGAGTTCCACGCTGGGTGTGGAGCCTACTTTAAAAGAAAAAAAAAAGAAGAAGAAAAACAAGCAACTGGCTAGTATCATATTCCTGTACATATCTTAGTAGAGAATGGACTGCTTGTTTTGCTTTCTATATCCCAGTTAAATTATTGTCTGTAAATCCATTTCTTCTTCTTGTATTTTCCTTTTGCTTCCTGTTCTTTTCCTTGCCCTTCACTTTCTTTCTCTTTTCCTTTTTTTTTTCTTTTTTTGGCAATAGTCACAAGAAGAAGTATTTTATCTGTTTAGCACTTTAAGCTTCTCTTATCTTTAGTCAGAAAAGAAAAACAAAGAACCAGAGCTGGGTTGAGGAAGTACACACTTTGTCATCCTTAGTGACCAACCATTTAAAATTTTTTTTTTTTTAAGATTTTATTTATTTGCGAGATAGAGAATGAGAGACAGAGAGCATGAGAGGGGAGAGGGTCAGAGGGAGAAGCAGACGCCCTGCTGAGCAGGGAGCCCGATGTGGGACTCGATCCCGGGACTCCAGGATCATGACCTGAGCCGAAGGCAGTTGCTTAACCAACTGAGCCACCCAGGCGCCCAGTGATCAACCATTTTAAATTAAAAAGAAAAAAAAAAAAGCAGTTTCTCAAATGTTGTCTGCAGAGGACAGCTCTTTAGTCCTTTTACAAATCCTTTTCACCTGCTATGTCATGAGTTTGTGTGTCCCCTCCCCCTCCCATAAACTCTCAATAAGTACAAATATCTGTCCTTGTGGGGGACCTTTGTGGTTTTTGTTGATGATTTCCTGAGAATATTAAGTCATTCAATTTACTGGAAGTGAGATGCGGTTTCTAAACAGAAGCTTCTCTATGTGAAGGAAAAAGTCAACTGAAATACCAGGTAAAAGAAGGAGTAGAAGCTTTCATTATCAATAGCAGAAGGGACTTGATAGCAACATCAAGGAGTTGTTAGAGCAGATTTAGCCCTTGTTCTACTAATTCATTCAACATATATATATGATAGAGTTTGATTTGAATTCTGGCTACATCAATAGGAGCATGCAGTTGGCCATGTTAACTTAAACCCCTTTGCCTCCGTCACGTAATCTTTCAAACTAAGGCTAAATATACCCACCTACATGAGTTTTGTGATGAAATGTTATGACATATTGCAAATTCTTAGCAGCCTGACTGGCATATAGTAGCTATTAAATAAATAAAATTGTTCCCCTCCTTTTTCTCCTTTTTTTTGTATGGTGTGTTATTGATGAGTTAAGGGAATAAAAAAGAGGAATGGGGTAGAATTCAATTTGTTGCTGGGAAAGAATTAAGATGGCGATAACAATATCCTGAGAGACAGATCAGGACATTTCTAGGACAAATTGATTTAAATGCTGCTTCTGCCTCCCACTCACAAAAGTTGTAATGCTTACCCACCACCAAAAAAAAAACCCCAAAACAAAAAAACAAAACAAAACCAAAAACCAAAACAAACAAAAACCCCCCACAGATTAGATATTTGCTCTTCCAGTGTCTCCCACTTCAAATATAATAATCAACAGGCATGGGAGCAATGAAAACAGTCCTAAACATGGCTGACCCTATGACCTTGTCCTCATATTGTCCCGGCTCTCACCAAGTAAACTAACAGACCAGAGTCATGAGGAATGGTTGGTAGACTGCTGAGCAGAGCAGATGAGACATTTCCCTGTCTGAGACTATTTCCCTTCCTACAGCTTCCCCCGGCAAGATGTGAGGAGAACTGCGTGAATCCTGAACAGTGAGTATCTGAGACCAAACTGGGAAGAAGGAGAAACAGACAAAAACAGTACCCAAAACAGGGTCAAGAGGTCATTAAATATCTGTGACTTCCCTTTATCTTTACTTAAATGGACATCAACCCACTAATCTCACAGATGGGTCATGCAAAAATAAAGACATGCCCTCGTGTCATCCTAAGTAGTTAAAATAACATCCCTGAAAGCATTTTTTCCAAGGCTTATCTTCCCATTAAAACAATGGAATTAATACATTTTATATTAATTTTTTTATAATTAATATAAAATATATAAAGTTTTATATTAATTAATATAAAAACAATTTATATAGTCACAGAAATTTGCAAAAGTGTTTCTTTTCCATGCTTCTCAGTGACTCATCAGGACAGACTGGATTTAAAATTTCATCCCGGGCAGATACGGGCAGACAGCTTCATTCAGCTGTCACTTTGATGTTGTTATCCCTTAATCTAAACCTATCACAATTAGGTCTTACACAGACACAGAGGACATAAAAGGGGAAGAGATTCATTCCACTTGGAGGTAAATTATTAAGAAAGCAGGGCCAGTTGGAACAAAACACTTGCTCAGCCTGAAGGAAAACACATATTTAGCCATGGGAAGGGTTTTTCAATAGCCAAGACTGTTAAACCCAGGGGAAATGGTGGCGGCCTTGGTTGCTTGTCACACTGTCTGAGGTTTTAGACACCTACTACTCAGGAAGAATCACTTTTAACAGAATCAGAATCACTAACACTATAGAACTAGAAGAGGTTTTAAATAAATGGAGAATGTGAGAAACCTACAGGAGACATTGTTTATTGAAAAAGCAAATTGTATGCTCTACAACTGTGCAACCAAAGAGAGGACGTAGAAGAAAATTACAATAGGTTTCAATAGCTCAATATATCAGAAAGTATTATTAAATTTGTTCATCTTCAAACATAAATATTTCCTTCCTCTCCCCTTCCCACTCCTGAGCTTACCCCACACTCCTTCTTCCTTGCAATCCATATTTTTGTCATCTCTGTAGAGAAAATTCAGTTACTTTAATTACCTTTCAACATGGTGAAGTTGGTTTCTACATTTTTCCTCCTTCTTATTTGGCTTCAGTGGGTGTATATATTAGTTTTGATACTGGATGTGAAAGTTCAGGGTTTTTTTCATGGTGAGAATTTTTATGGTTTAATGGTGACCCTTTTCGCAACAATTTGCAAAACATAAGTTACAAACTTCATTGTATTGCTTTCATGCTTATAACTGAAATTTTCTTTATGTTTAAATTTTATTGAACTCAAATATATATATACACACACACACACACACACACACACACACACACAAACCTTAACTTTCCTACCCATTTTCAAACTTTGTAAACTTACATTCCAAATTCTTTCTTGGTAATTGTCATCGTAACTGTTTACTGTGGTCATGGTTATATTTTCTATTAACACCATTTTCATAATCACTAGTCTGTCTTATAATGATTTACAAAATTATTTACCCAATGTCATCTGTAGTACTAAACACTTTAAGGCATCCCATTTTGCAATAGATTCTGCTGGCTCTACTGAAGTTAGAATAACCTGTTATATGTTAACTAACTGAAATTAAAACTCAAACTTAAAAAAATAAATGTAAGTTGTGATGCTTTTGTTATAACAAGGTAGCAAATTATATTGTCACTCGTATTCCTGATTCTGGAACTACAACAGGCACCGACTGTGTTTTTATTGCAAAAAAAACTTTATTCTTTCTCCATAGTTGCCTGACCACAGATTGGGTGCATCTCTGGTACATATGGTAAGTTTCAGCTATCATACCCAGAAAGACATTTCAAAGGAACTTTATTTTTCTCAAGGGCATTCATTTTTATTTTTTTAGTTTTTAAATATATTGACAGCAGGAAAAAAATGTAGGAGACAGCCAGCCTACTTACCTAGCATCTCATGGAGTAAAGTTTCTTTACCTCATCATTAACTATGTGACAATATGCCAGGATTTCCTATTTCAATACCATCTCCTCAGCCATCAAAAGGTTATTGTGTATTTTGTCAGGATCAGCTCTAGAAATTTCTACAGAGAGGAGAATATAAAGTGGAAAGCAGACCCTCCAAACCACCTTAGATCTCTTACTGTTTTAATGAACTGATTTAGTCTTGCTGACAAAATAAGTATGCATGTGAAGTGAAAGTGTTGAAATTAAAATCTTATGATTATTGTGCAAAATAGTCAAAGTCAAAAACGTAGACACTGAAGACCAGTTATGGCCAGGGCTGGGAAACACACCAGATCACAGAGCTTTCACTGGGGGGTGGTCTTCTTGCAGGTTGCTGGTGGTAATTGGAGCACTGCTTCTTCTGTGCGGCCTGACTTCTGCGTGCTTCCGCTGCTGTCTGAGTCGCCAGCAAAATGGGGAAGATGAGGGCCGGCCTCCCTATGAAGTGACAGTCATAGCTTTTGATCATGATAGCACTCTCCAGAGCACTATCACTTGTGAGTCCTCTGACATTATAACCTGAAAGGGGGTTTAAAAGGATGATCAGGGAGGCGCATGGGTGGCTCACTGGGTTAACTGTCTGCCTTCCACTCAGGTCATGACCCTGGAATCCTGGGATCAAGCCCCTCATCAGGCTCCCTGTTCAGCGGGGAGCCTGCTTCTCCCTCTCCTGCTCCCCCTGCTTGTGTTCCCTCTCTCGCTCTCTCTCTTTCTGTCAAATAAATAAATAAAATTAAGGGGAAAAAAGGATGATTGGGGGCCCTTGGGTGGTTCAGTAATTAATTAAGTGTCAGACTCTTGATCTCAGCTCAGGTCTTGATCTCAGGGTTGTGAATTCAAGCCCTTCACTGGGTTCCACGCTGAGTGAGGAACCTACTAAAAAAAAAAAAAAAAAGACAAGTAAAAGAATGATCAGGATGATGAAACAATATAGAAACATGGATTGAATAGTATTAAAGATTCTAGAACTCAGGGTTGTTTTAATTTCCAGAAACCTGATGGTGTGGTGACCTGGGCTCTCACTGATGCTGTGTTCTCAAATACTGGTCTAATGATAGAGTGAAGAAAGAAGTAGAATGTTGGAGAAAATATTGGAAATGTCTTATAGGAAGAATTACCCAGTTTATAAAGTTATTTTGATAAGACTATTTTAAGCTCTGGGTGTATCCCTTTTTCAAAAATGTCTTGGATTTTGTGAGAACCTGTATTTTTTATTACCTATATATTATTTTACATCTTTGAAGAAATTAGTCATGTGTACTTGCAATTCTTTGTTCTGTAGTGTATCTGCTGATACACTTATATGTTAGCCTAACATCACCTTGATGATTTTAAAACACTTTCCTTTATGTCCTTCTGTTCTCTTCTTCATATTATATTCTTTCCCCAAATGGGAGAAGAAAGACTAGTCAGAACAGCAGGTGGCACAACATTGTGAAATTTCTTTTGAAGAGAGACTACGTTGCTGTTCACCTTTCCTGTTTCACTCACTGCCCTTTGAAAAAAGATAAGTAAGACAGAAATAAATATTTCTAAGGAGTCTGCATTATCAGTGGGTTGGTGTAAAGTGTCCCAAGTCCGTAAAAGGGAAGGACAATGTTGTCAGATATGGGGACACAATTTAGATTAGTTGAGGACCCCAGAGAAGACAGTATCTTCCAGCAGAGTGAAGTTGGTTTCCAAACAAGGTTCACAGCATTTTCATAACATTTTGTGGCCGAGAGTGACAATGGTTTGGACACTTGCTAAAAATGAAGGGAAATTAAGTGTGTTGTAAGTCCCTGATTTCTGAAGATGTCACATTTACTTTAATTCTATTCCTTCTTTCCTCCCTAGCCCTGCAGTCAATATTTGGCCCTGCAGCTCGAAGAATCCTGGCTGTGGCTCACTCCCACAGCCCCCTCGGCCAATTGCCCTCCTCTTTGGACACTCTCCCAGGGTATGAAGAAGCTCTTCACATGAGTCGCTTCACCGTTGCAAGGTGTGGACAGAAAGCACCTGATCTACCCCCAGTGCCAGAAGAGAAGCAGGTGCCCCCAGTGGATGAGTCTCCTCGAGGGGAACACTCTTCAAACTGATGGGAATTCTGGTTTTATAAATGGGGTGGGGGTTTCCCCAGAGTTGCTACAGACAGACAAATGAAACTTTTTTTCCCCAACTTCTGGAAGATTTAGGATGACAAGTAAACATTATTCATTGGAAAGGATGGGTTCCAACTCTTCATTTCCAGCCACATCTATTTTCTAAGGTGGAAAATAGTTGCTCTAATTGGCAACTCCAATTCTTTATCCAGTGGCCAAAATTTGCAACTAACCTCTAGCAATGTTGATTATTTCTGAACCAAGAAAGCATCAAAAGTATGTTGAATTCCTTTAGCTATTGAGTTCCTTTACCCATAGGATACCGCAAGTGGTTTTTCTTTCTGCCAGCTATAACACAACAACAGATCGTAATACACTCAAGGAGAAAGACAAGAGCGTAGGCACAACCCACAGACAATGCACCGAAGTCATGAATTCTTCCTCTTGAGAGAACATTCACTTTTATGCCAAATGACAATGATACTCTTGGACATCATGTAATACCTAAGTGGATATCCAGGATCCATCCTTGCAGGTATGGGCTAAGAGAACACATTATAGCATCAAGGTGCCAAATATCAAGGTCTTTCTTTCACTCTGGTCCTACCCACTAGCAGTATGAGAAACTGCATAGGGTGCAGTAACAGTTTCTATTCATTTTTCAGTTCCTCTGCCTAGCAAACACATGTGCGCACACACACACACGCGTGCACGCATACACATGCATATGCAGTCTTTTCTGAGTCTAGAAGAAGAGCATCGCTTTGCTTTTCTCTTTCTGGCTTTGACCACTTAAAGCCAGATGTCTTGAGTGACACATTCGAGTGGGGTGGCCTTCATTGCCACCTAGTGGAGCCATGGTAGAAATGGCTATGCGCACGCCTCTCCAGTTCCTGGAGCAACTGAACTCAGCCTAGAAGGGATCCTACCTGGGGACACTATCCTGCCGTGTAGCGCTAAGCTGTGCACCTGACGTATTACTGGACAATTGAGGAAGTGAAGTGTATCGGGGGAAAATGACTTGCCAGTCACCTTAGATAAATCATTGAAAATCTGTAAAGCAGTTTTCCCACCTGTAAAATAGGGGCTAATAAAACCTCCAAGGATTGTTATGAGAATCAAATAAACTAAATATAAATGACAAGAATTGTAAAGTATTACGCACACATATTTGATACTCTTACTATTGACATCAAATTTTCACCCTTTTGCTAAGATCCTACTGAGAATTATGTTCTCATTTGTCCTTTTGCCAGTCATCCTGTTGTTATCATTAAGTCGCACCGAAAGTCACTTTATTTCATCAATAAAGATTTGTTGATTGAGGTTAACAACTAAAGATATGTGATTCCTTTTAAAATGGTCTGTATAGAGGTAAGGAATATTTGAGAAAACACGTTTATTTGGCAATTAGCTTCAGCACTCATAGAGACGTATACCCAGGGAATGGCTGATTAGTATAGCACCTCATTAAACACATTCTTGGAATGCTCCCTCAGCCCAAGGGGGAAAATGTTCTAACTGAGGATAAGCTGCTGGTGATCTGAATTTATCCTGAGTCATTTATCAAATTGCCTCTGGAAATTGTTAAGATGCATGAATTGTTAATAGACCCTGTGGTGGCCTTGTTTTGCCACTGCCAAATGAATCACTTCATTATCACACATTCCATAAAATATTCTAGGCTTGTTTTTCCTTCAAGATACCGCAGTACTGAAGCAGTTAAAACATCATCTGGTAGAAAAAGATCTTGGAAGAAATCCTCCCATGAAATCCTCCTATAAGTACCTTATTCTAAAGAGATCTCTCAGCCCCACCTCTCCCCTCCACCTCTCCCTCTCCTCAAACACATGGATACTTGCATTCCTGTAATCCTCCCATTTTGTCAGAATATTAGCAGCCGTTTGGCTTCACCTCTTTCTCTATTCAATCTAAGGTCTCTGTTAATCAGTGCAATCACTTTCACCACTGTTCTCAATTTTTTTAAATGTCTTTTTACTTTCTTTACACCTATCCTTCAAACTTTAAACATTAGTTCAGTGAAGCTGATTTCT
This sequence comes from Phoca vitulina, assembly GCF_004348235.1. NCBI lineage: Eukaryota > Metazoa > Chordata > Mammalia > Carnivora > Phocidae > Phoca > Phoca vitulina. The sequence goes on from NW_022589762.1 coordinate 10,052,452, forward strand.
CCCCAAAGCCTATGCTGCTGAGCAGTGCTGCAGAAAACTCTCAACTCTACTAAGAGAGGTCATGACAAGGTCATGGTCCCCAACACCACCTGAACCACCTGCCATTTCTTCTAGAGTTTCTTTTGTAATTCTCCTACTCCTTTTATTAGTTATTCAAATTTCAGTGGCTCTCGGGGTGTGTGGATGGCTCAGTTGGTTAAGCAACTGCCTCATGATTTTGGCTCAGGTCATGCTCTCAGGGTAGTGAGATGGAGCAGTGCCTCGGGCTCTGTGCAGAGTCTGCTTGTCCCTCTCCCTCCCTCCACTTGCACTCTCTCTCTCTCTCTCTCAAATAAATAAATAAATAAATAAATAAAATCTTAAAAATTTTTTTTCAGTGGCTCCCTTACAACCCCATGCCCCTTCACCCACTCATTAATTCTAGGCAGGGGACTTGTCCTCCTCATTCAGAAAGGAAATCAAGCCTTCAGGTAACTTCCTACCCCAAAGCTACAAGCTCCTGCAGACCAGCACCTGCTCTTCCTCCTTCTTTCCAGTCTCATTGAAATAGATGTCCTTCCTCCTCAATATAATACTTCTAATTAGGTTTTGCACTACATTGATTCAACAATTTCTGTGTTCAAAAGGTATTGTTTAAAAAATTATCTGCCAGGAATAGTGCAGAGGCAGCTGGGGGTAAAAGAGTGGGCAAGACAGTCAGGGACTCTGACTCATGGTCCTCACAGACCTCAAGAAAAAGTAAAAAATAAAATGATAACAATCATGAATAGCGCAGAGAACCCTTGGAAAAGGCAGAGTGAGGGAAGAACAATTTCAAAGACTAGGGAAAGTTTGATAAGTTTGAGGAGCTGAACAAAGAGTAGCTGATCCTAGTAAGCTAAAGAGAGAACTGCAGCAAATGGGGTCAGAGGGGAAAGGAGTCTTGGGGGCAAGGAGTCTACACTGTATTTTACATGCATTGAGAAACCATTGAAAATTTAAACAGTAAGTCACTTGATGCAATTTGAATTTTTTTTTTAAGATTTTACTTATTCCTTTGACAGAGGGAGAGAGAGAGAGAGCACGCACGAGCAGGGGGAGCGGCAGGCAGAGGGAGAGGGAGAAGCAGGCTCCCCACCAAGCAGGGGGCTCAACATGGGGCTTGATCCCAGGACCTTGGGATCATGACCTAAGCCGAAGGCAGATGCTTAACTGACTGAGCCACCCTGGCACCCCCAATGCAATTTGAATTTTGAGGCAATGACTCTTGATGATATAGAAGAATGGACTGGAATAGGACAAGTATGAAAGCATGAAGACTAGATGGGAGATATTGAGGAAGAGTAGACAAGAGGTGATTGTGGCTAGGAATTGCGATTGTGGATAGTCCATGACTGTGGACTAACATGGTGATCTTAGAAGTGGAAATAGAGATAAATGTAGGAATTTGAAAGGTGTGTTGGGGATAGAATCATCCACATTTGCTGATGGATTGAGTTGAGAAATGTAGTAAGGGAAAGGAATGAAAAAATGACTCCTTGATCATTGACCTGAGCCAATGCATGGAAGGTGTAGCTGTTGATTAGGATTAGGGAAGGTGTAGCTGTCTGTTGATTAGGGAAGAATGTGCAAGACCAGATTTAGGGGAAAATTCAAGATAGTGATTTCTAAAATGGGGAAAAGGCATTTCATGACAAAATATATACCAAGTTAATCTAAGGTAATGCCGACTTCACTAAAGCATCAAAAAAAGTTCAGATGTGCCAGTGGGAAAAATCAAAGTTTCCTTGAGATTATATGATGAAATTCTCAATTTGTAAAGAAGAAAAGAAAAAGAAATTCTGTATTAGGCCTTCATAATTTACAATATTTATAAAAGAATCCACTGGAAATGGCTGAGATTACTGGATTTTCCTATCTGGGACAGTGGGGTCTGAAGAGGAAGATACAAGTTTAGAAGCCCATTAAGTTAAAATGTCCATTTATATTGTGGAAATAATTCCAAATGGAATTGGGAAGCCCTGAAAGGGGAGCTCTCAAGCATGTACCCCTCATTGTAGCCTACATAGCCAGCAGGAATAAGGAAGATAAGAATTATTTTAATAAGGGATGACATTATATCTCCCGATTTTTTAGAAAAGGAAGGAAGATCCCTCCCTGTCCCAGCAACAACACATTAACCACTGCTTGCAAACAATGAGACACCTCTACAACTTCAAACTCTTATTGTCCCTATAAACTTGTTCAAACAACCATTCCCAGTTTCCTCCTAAAACCTAATAAAAGCTGACCTTCCCTTTGTCTCTTTGGACCTACTTATGGTTCACCATAGCTTCCTGTTCTGAATTGTAATTCCTCCTCTGTTCCCAAATAAACTCACTTTTTTTTACTTAAATAAAATTCTCTTTGCTATGTTTAAACTTAATAATATACAGTTGACCCTTGAACACCAGTTGGAATTGTGTGGATCCACTTATGCATGGATTTTTTTGATACAGTGTAATACTATAAATGTATTTTTGCTTCCTTATGATTTTCTTAATAATGCTTTTCTTCTCTAGCTCACTTTATTGTAAGAATACAGCATATTATATATATATATATACACAGAAATAGAAAATACATATTAATCAACTGTTTGTTATTGATAAGGCTTCCAGTTAATAGTAGGCTATTAGTAATTAAGTTTTGAGGGAGTCAAAAGTTATACATGGATTTTTGACTGCATGGAGATCAGCACCCCTAACCCTTCCCCCCATCATTGTTCAAGGGTCAACTGTTTATGGGTATAAATAAGGTAATTAGTTCCCCATCCTTACCATCCTCCTTCTTCTTCCTTTTTCTTATTCTTTAATTGTTTACTTTCTACTGGCTTCCTTCCTTTGTTATATAGTAGTTTAGTATAAATTATGTATTGGGAAATGCGGGATCATGGAATTAAAGAAAAATGTCATATTGTTAAGGCTTAAATTAAATAATTCAGATACTGAACTTGAAGACAATGAGGACTACTTAATGTTTCTTTTTAATTAATTTATTTTTTATTATGTTAAGTTAGTCACCAAACAGTACATCATTCGTTTTTGATGTAGTGTTCCATGATTCATTGTTTGCGTATAACACGCAGTGCTCCATGCAATACATGCCCTCCTTAATACCCATCACCGGGCTAACCTATCCACCTCACCTCCCTCCCCTCTGAAAACCTCAGTTTGTTTCTCCGAGTCTGTAGTCTCTCGTGGTTCGTCTCCCCATCCGATTTCCCCCCCTTCATTTTTCCCTTCCTTCTCTTAATGTCCTCCATGCTATTCTTTATGTTCCACAAATAAGTGAAACCATATGATAATTGACTATCTCTGCTTGACTTATTTCACTTAACATAATCTCCTCTAGTCCCAGCCATGTTGATATAAAAGTTGGGTATTCATCCGTTCTGATGGCTGAGTAATATTCCATTGTATATATGGACCACATCTTCTTTATCCATTCATCTGTTGAAGGACATCTCTGCTCTTTCCACAGTTTGGCTATTGTGGACATTGCTGCTATGAACATTGGAGTACATATGGCTCTTCTTTTCACTACATCTGTGTCTTTGGGGTAAATACCCAGTAGTGCAATTGCTGGGTCATAGGGTAGCTCTATTTTTAATTTTTTGAGGCACCTCCACACTGTTTTCCAAAGTGGCTGTACCAACTTGCATTCCCACCATCAGTGTAAGAGGGTTCCCCTTTCTCCACAACCTCTCCAACATTTGTTGTTTCTTGCCTTGTCAATTTTTGCCATTCTAACTGGTGTAAGGTGATCTCTCAATGTGGCTTTGATCTGAATTTCCCTGATGGCTAATGATGATGAACATTTTTTCATGTGTCTGTTAGCCATTTGTATGTCTTCTTTGGAGAAGTAGTCTATTCATGTCTTCTGCCCATTTTTTGACTTGATTATTTGTTTTTTGGGTGTTGAGTTTGAGAAGTTCTTTATAGATCTTGGATACCAGCCCTTTATTTGTAGATATTTGCAAATATCTTCTGCCATTCTGTGGGTTGCCTCTTTGTTTTGTTGACTGTGTCCTTTCCTGTGCAGAAGCTTTTTATCTTGATGAAGGCCCAAAAGTTCATTTTTGCTTTTGTTTCACTAGCCTTGGAGATGTATCTTGAAAGAAGTTGCTGTGGCCAATGTCAAAGAGGTTACTGCCTATGTTCTCCTCTAGGATTTGGATGGATTCCTGTCTCACATTGAGGTCTTTCATCCATTTTGAGTTTATCTTTGTGTATGGTGTTAGAGAATGGTTGAGTTTCATTCTTCTGTATATAGCTGTCCAATTTTCCCAGCACCATTTATTGAAGAGACTGTTTTTTTTTTCCATTGCATATTTTATCCTGCTTTGTCGAAGATTATTTGACCATAGAGTTGAGGGTCCATATCTGGGTTCTCTATTCTGTTCCATTGGTCTATATGTCTGTTTTTGTGCCAGTACCATGCTGTCTTGGTGATCACTGCTTTGTAATATAGCTTGAAATCGGGCAACGTGATGCCCCCAGCTTTGTTTTTCTTTTTCAACATTTCCTTGGTGATTCAGGGTCTTTTCTGATTCCACACAAATTTTAGGATTGTTTGTTCCAGCACTTTGAAAAATGTCATTGGAATTTTGATCGGGATGACGTTGAGGGTATAGATTGCTCTGGGCAGCATAGACATTTTAACAATGTTTATTCTTCCGATCCATGAGCATGGAATGTTTTTCCATCTTTTTGTGTCTTCTTCAATTTTTTTTCATGAGTGTTCTGTAGTTCCTAGAGTTTAGATCCTTTACCTCTTTGGTTAGGTTTATTCTGAGGTATCTTATGGTTTTTGGTGCTATTGTAAATGGAATTGTTTCTGTAATTTCTCTTTCTACAGTTGCATTGTTAGTGTATAAGAAAGGAACTGATTTCTGTGCATTGATTTTGTATCCTGCCACATTACTGAATTGCTGTATGAGTTCTAGTAATTTGGGGGTGGGGTCTTTTGGGTTTTCCACATAAAGTATCACGTCATTTGTGAAGAGAGAGAGTTTGACTTCTTTGCCAATCTGAATACACTTTATTTCTTTTTGTTGTCTGATTGCTGTTGCTAGGACTTCTAGTACTATGTTGAACAATAGTGGTGAGAGTGAGCATCCTTGACATGTTCCTGATCTTAAGGGAAAGGCTCTCAGCTTTTCCCCATTGATAATGATATTCGCTGTGGGTTTTTCATAGATGGATTTTATGAACTTGAGGAATGTTCCCTCTATCCCTATACTCTGAAGAGTTTTAATCAGGAAAGGATGCTGTATTTTGTCAAATGCTTTTTCTGCATCAATTGAGAGGACCATATGGTTCTTCTCTCTCCTCTTATTACTGCGTTCTATCACATTGATTGATTTGTGAATGTTGAACCACCCTTGCATCCCAGGAACCTTTTAATGTACTGTTGGTTCCTATTAGCTAGGATCTTGTTAAGAATTTTGGCATCCATATTCATCAGGGATATTGGTCTGAAATTCCTCTTTTTGATGGGGTCTTTGCCTGGTTTGGGGATCAAGGTAATGCTGGCCTCATAGAATGAGTCTGGAAGCTTTCCTTCTGTTTCTATTTTTTGAAACAGCTTCAGGAGAATAGGTATTATTTCTTCTTTGAATGTTTGGTAGAATTCCCCAGGGAATTCATCAAGTCCTGGAGTCTTGTTTTTTGGGAGGTTTTTGATCACTGCTTCAATCTTGTTACTGGTTATTGGTCTATTCAGGTTATCCATTTCTTCCTGTTTCAGTCTTGGTAGTTTATAGGTTTCCAGGAATGCATCCATTTCTTCCAGGTTGCTTAATTTATTAGCATATAGTTGTTGATAATAATTTCTGATAATTGTTTCTATTTCCTTGGTGTTAATCGTGATCTCTCCCCTTTCATTCATAATTTTATTAATTTGTGTCTTTTCTCTTTTCTTTTGGATAGTCTGGCCAGTGGTTTATCGATCTTATTCATTCTTTTAAAGAACCAGCTTCCTGTTTGGTTGATCTGCTCTACTGTATTACTGGTTTCTAATTCATTGATATCTGCTCTAATCTTAATTATTTCTCTTCTCTTGCTTGGTTTAGGCTTTATTTGTTGTTCTTTCTCCAGTTCTTTAAGGTGTAAAGTTAGTTTGTGTATTAGGGATTTTTCTGTTTTTTGAGTGAGGCTTGGATGGTTATGTATTTCCCCCTTAGGACCACCTTTGCAGTATCCCATAGGTTCTGGACCGATGTGTTTTTGTTCTCATTGGTTTCCATGAACTGTTTAAGTTCTTCTTTGATTTCCTGGTTGACCCAAACATTCTTTTTTTTTAAATATTTTATTTATTGATTTGACAGAGAGAGACACAGCAATAGAAGGAACACAAGCAGGGGGAGTAGGAGGGGGAGAAGCAGGCTTCCCACTGAGCAGGGAGCCCAATGCGGGGCTTGATTCCAGGACCCTGGGATCATGACCTGAGCAGAAGGCAGATGCTTAATGACTGAGCCACCCAGGTACCTCTGACCCAAACATTCTTGAGCAGGATGGTCTTTAGCTTCTAAGTGTTTGAAGTTCTTCCAAAAATTTTCTTGTGATTGAGTTCCAGTTTCAAAGCATTGTGTTCTAAGAATATGCAGGGAATAATCTCAATATTTTGGTATTGGTTGCGACCCGATTTGTAACCCGGTATGTGGTCTATTCTGGAGAAAGTTCCATGTGCGCTTGAGAAGAATAAGTATTCTGTTGTTTCAGGGTGGAATGTTCTGTATATATCTATGAGGTCCATCTGGTGCAGTGTATCATTCAAAGCTCTTGTTTCTTTGTAGATTTTCTGCTTAGATGATCTGTCTATTGCTGAGAATTGAGTGTTGAGGTCTCCTACTATTAACATATTATCATCAATATGTCTCTTTATTTTGGTTAACAGTTGGCTTATGTAGTTGGCTGCTCCCATGTTGGGGGTGTAGATATTTACAATAGTTAGATCTTCTTGTTGGATAGACCCTTTAAGAATGATATAGTGTCCTTCTGTATCTCTAACTACAGTCTTTAACTTAAAATCTAATTTGTCTGATATGAGAAATGCTACCCCAGCTTTCTTTTGAGGTCCATTGGTATGAAAGATGGTTCTCCATCCCTTCACTTTCAGTCTGGATGTATCTTTAGGTTCAAAATGAGACTCTTGTAGACAGGATATGGAGGGGTCCTGTCTTTTTATCCAACCTGCAACCCTGTGCTGTTTTATGGGAGCATTTAGGCCATTCACATTGAGAGTGATTATTGAAAGATATGAATTTTTTGTCATCATGTTGCCTGTGAAGTCCTTGTTTCTGTAGATTGTCTCTGTAAATTTCTGTTCTATATAACTCTTGGGGTCTTTCTCCTTTTATAGAAACCCCCCTTAATATTTCTTGCAGGGCTGGCTTACTGGTCACATATTATTTCAGTTTCTACCGGTCCTGGAAGCTCTGTATCTCTCCATCCATTCTAAATGACAGCCTTGCCAGGTAAAGTATTCTCGGCTGCATGTTCTTCTCATTTAGTACCCTGAATATGTCTTGCCAGGCCTTTCTGGCTTGCCAGGTCTCTGTGGATAGGTCTGATGTTATTCTGATGTTCCTCCCTCTGTACGTAAGGAATCTCTTCCCCCTAACTGCCCTTAAGATGGTTTCCTTAGTTCTAAGATTTGAGAGTTTTACTATTACATGCCGGGTCATTGGTCTGTTCTCCTTGATCTTGGGAGGGGTCCTCTCTGCCTCTAGGACACGAATGCTTGTTTCATTCCCCAGATTAGGGAAGTTCTCAGCTATGATTTGCTCAGATATATCTTCTAGTCCTCTCTCTCTCTCTCCACACCCTCAGGGATCCCAATAATTCTGACATTGGAACGTTTCACGGCATCATTTATTTCTCTAATTCTGTCTTCATGGATTTTAAGCTGTTTGTTCTAGACCTCCTCCTGTTTCTTCTTTTCCATCAGTTTTTCTTCTAGATCACTAATTCTTTCTTTTGCCTCTTTTACCCTAGCTATTAGAGAATCTAGTTTACACTGCATCTCATTTATAGCATTTTTAAGTTCGGCCTGATTAGCTCTCATTTCTGCCCTTAGAGAATCTGTGTTGCCATTAATGTTTTTCTCCAGCCTAGCTATTGTCTTCATAACTGTTACCCTGAAGTCTATTTCTGACATCTTGCTTATATCCATATCCATTAGGTCTGAGAGAGAGGCCATTGTCTCTAGGTCTTTTCTTTGTTGGGAGTTCCTCCTCCTAATCATTCTGTTGAGTTGTGGTTGAGGGGATGTACAGTTGAAAATATCAACCACAATCCAGGCAAGGTGCACCCTCTTGACTGATGATCCTGTGCCCCCATAGAGATCCAGATGTATAATCTTACATCTCAGGCTGATTTTGTGGGTGTTCAGAGTGGCTTGGTAGATATCTAGATGAATTCAGGGGACCGGTTGAAACGGAGTCCCCTACTCCTTTGACATCTTGTGTTGTGATCTCATGACAACAAGGGACAAAGCCTGGATGGGAGCTGAAGAGGTTCTGGCTCCAAAGCCCAAATTCTTGACTCGACCAGACCAGGGCTGCAGGCAGGGAAGTTGGAAGAAAACAGAAAGGTTTTTCAAACCACTTTGGTGAAGTGCATGGGTCTTAATGATTCAGGTGTCAGAAAACTATCCCAGGCAGGTAAGTTGTTGGGCTTTGATGGATTGACCATTAAGAGGTCCTTCCCCAGAGATGTGTTACAAAGAGCCACTTCTGAACGCACGTCTCATCCTTACAGGAAGGAGCTGGCATGCTCTACTTAATGTTTTATTAGTGGGAGAGTTTTGGTTTTTGTTTTTTTGGGGTTTTTTTTGCATATGTATTCTTACTTTATTAAATCTTACTAGTATTCTTTAAGGGAAAAACACACAGACAAGTAGGCTACATTGAAGAAATCTTATTTTTATAAGAGAGTTAAGAAGCCTTTAAGATACTTCCAGGTATTATCTTCAGTGATGCTTCTTATCTTTATTCTTGGACTGCAGGTAATATTCTGCCTCTACAGGTACCACAAATGCTGCAAATCCCCGTTTGAATCCTTTTAGTAATGCACCAACAAAGGAAACATTTTTGCAAAGCCACCAACGTATCTCCAAGCTTCATTGCGGCCCCATGGATCCCCTAGCCCTCGTGCAGCCAGCCTCTCCTGGACAACTGCTAATGGTGTCCCTTCTACTTCCATTGTTTATAATCTGGAAGTTCCAGTTTACTAGGGCCGTGTTCATGCCCATGTCCGTGGGCCATATCTGACAGCAATCTGACCTCTCATGACACTCAATAGTCAATCCTCCTAGCAGGAGAGTTTTATAATGTGATCAATATTTAGAAAGATACTCCACTGAAAGTTTGAGGTCTTGGGTGAAGTGTAAGGAAGTCAGATCCTCATTTCAGCTAGGAGCATAGTGTAAAAATCCTAGTTAAAGATGGTGAGAGTCTGAAAAGGAACATTGGGAGTGGTGATGAAAAGGACTACAGTTATTTATTTTTGTCAGCAGAATTCTAGGTTCTTTAGGTCTTTTTCTAGATCTTTCCTTTGATTTGATTTTTTTTTAAAGATTTTATTCATTTATTTAAGAGAGAGAGTGTGAGCAGGGTGAGGAGCAGAGGGAGAGGGACAACCAGACTCTGCACTGAGCACAGAGCCCAATGCAGGGCTCCATCTCAGAACCCTGAGATCATGAACCTGAGATTATGACTTGACTGAAATCAAGAGTTGGATACTTAACCAACTGAGACATCCAGTGCCCCTTTCCTCTGATTTTAAGCAGTAGAGATTCTCTCTTACCTCTTTCTTAGCCCAAGTGACACAAATATGTATTAAATCTTCTGTAGTCTGGTGGTGAAGCTGCACTAGCCACCCTCTACAGGTTACTTTGGGCTTCTTGGGGTGACTACTCTGGACCAAAAAAACCCCATATTTTCCATAGTTTGTTACTTACCCAAACTAAAACTCCTGTAGGGGGTAGTGTCTTGTGGGATATCACTATCTGAAAGAAGGTATCTACACCTACATAGTGGGAGGAGTTGACTCTGATAGCACAAAGCTTCCAATCCAAGAGGGAGACCTGAAATATGGACATATATTGATTTACAGAAGAGCAATATAGATTCTCCTTCCTGGTGGGGGGGAGGATGGGTCTGAAAAATGATTGATTGGGCTATGTTGACTAGCTTTATCTGTGGGTTGGAGGCAAATACAACAGTACAGGATGCCCTGCAGTGGCCTGTGTAGAGGAGGACAAATAATTTTCCCTCTACCTTTCTAGGTTCTTGGCTGAGACACCCCAGTAAAAAAAAAAAAAAAATTAACAAGAGAAAATAAAAATCTAATTTTTTTTTTTTAAGATTTTATTTATTTGAGAGAGAGAGACACAGCAAGAGAGGGAACACAAGCAGGGGGAGTGGGAGAGGGAGAAGCAGGGCCCCCACTGAGCAGGGAGCCCGATCCGGGGCTCAAACCCAGGACCCTGGGATCATGACCTGAGCTGAAGGCAGACACTTAACGACTGAGCCACCCAGGCACCCTGAGAAAATAAAAATTTAATAACATGTATACCTCCTGTATACATGGGAGAGACCCAAGAAAGACTCCCTGAAATGGCCCAAGCCATCACCTTGAACACCATCTCCAGCTAAAGACAAAAGAAGATTGGGTGGTTTGGGAGGTATGAGAGGTTACCAGGAAAAGCACAGTAAATGAAAGTATGGTTGTTACGCAGATTTAAATCACTGTCTTCTCCATTGTTGAGAGTTTCTGGAGATTTAGTCATCTTCTTCTTCTTGGGAAAGAGAAGGAGACACCCTTACAAATGGAGATTTCCCTTATAAATATAAATGTCTCTTACAAAACTTTTACTCAGTTTTCAGAACTTCTCCTGTCTACTGTTATTAAAAATAACCAGTTTAGGATAATCCTTATGCCAAAGAAACATATTTTGAGGTGGCAATTCTGCTACGCTTTATCTGTCAGGAATTACAGTATTGAATCTTATTGAGTTAGCCTTTTAAGTGTGGTCTGTAAGACGGTTATTAGAGGGTCTGATTCTTTTACACATTAAGAGTATACTTGTATATAAGAATATGGAAATAAAGCAAAAATGGGATTTATGTAACAAATTTAAGAGGCTGAGGAGAAAAATTGCAGAGTCTGAAAATAGCAAGTTTTGTTTTCTTGTCCTTGGGTAAACAGATTGTCTGGAAGGCAAAAAGGAGACCAGGATGGGAAGTTTGCCCTTGAGCTGGCAGACTGACTGGGAAAATAATTATAGTGATTTATGGATTGTCCAAGATATACTGAGAATTCAATTGTGGGAGATATTTTGCATGCTGTCTCGAATGATGTTGGCCAGTGTCTCTCTTGGCACCTTCACCTTAGTTAACCCATAATTGCACTATTTGCCACCTCAGAATGCCTCATAACATTTAAAGTCTGGAAAGGGTATTGTGAATGTGGTAATACCTGAGTTGAACCCTACAGGATAATAAAATTTTAAACATCAAATATACAGTATAAGAGCTTTTTTTTTTTTGTCTGTGAATAAAGAGGAAAAATGAGAATGTGAATCATGGAGAATGTTAAAAATACCAAAAGTGATATAATGGGAATGAATCTGGAAGGACAGGTTAGCATCTTTGTATGGAAGGCATTACATGGGAGCTGAAGCATTTTGATCTTTATCACACATTCTATGAAAGCCATTGTAAAGTTCTGAAAGAGAAAAGAGATCATGTAACTTATAAAATGCTTTGGATGTCAATTAAGCATAAGTAAGAGGTGAGATCTAGAGGACAAGGAGACCATTATAGTCCTGAACTATCCCAAAGACAATACTTCTTCCCTGTGTTTCATAAAAGGTTAGTTATAAGCAAAATTACGTAATAAGGCCAACTAAATATAATGTCTCTTCTCTGTATTTCAGCTTCTCGGTACTTTTTTTTCAGTACTTATTCTTTAATTGTTTCTGTTGCCCTTTGGTTATTGTGGTCCTTATTTGACAAATGTTATCAGTGTACAAAGTGTCCAGACCTTTCTTGAGTCCCAGTTTATATGACAAACTTGCCCGTATTGGTCATCTGCTGTACTCCCTTCTTACACTAAACTTAGAACCTGCTCTCTAATGGACAAAAGTCCATCAAGAGTCAAATAATTGGTAAGTAATCATAACTATTTGAATGCCTAAAGTGCAGCATTTAATTCATTACTTATCAGCTTTGGAGGCTGAATGACAGAGAAGTGGTATAACCTGCAGAAGCCTGAGTTGACTGAACTGGTTTTATACTCAAATTACTTAGACTTCAAACTCCAAACTGAAAAATCTGCTGCTCTTATTTTTTTTTAATTTAAGCTTTATTCCTTTTAATCAAATATAGACTTTCATACAGATTAAAAAGTCAAATAGCTCTACAAGGCTTACGAAGGAAAATAACACCCCCTTACCATGCACTTATTTTCCACTCCCTACTTGTAATAGTTGTAGTTGATCCTTTTAAACCTACATTTCTCCAAATACTATGCATATATTGCTGTTCCTGATTTTTATTTCCAGTTTGGAGTATCATGCATTGACTTGCCATTACGGAAGATGAAATCTTAGCTTTTTCATCACCATCTCTGCCTTGGCTACCTGGGCACATGAGAACATTTCTTGTGTCCTCTCCCATCTTCTAAATATAGTTCTATCATAATTTTTTATTAAATGAGTGTATTGGGAAGCAGGAAAATGACTATTAATGGTTAAGAGCCTGAAATCAGGTCTTATGGGTTAAAATTCTGGCTCTGGTTATAGTCACTTAATCATTCTATGCTTCAAATTCTTCACCTGTAAAATAATGACAAAATGAGTACATATACATTATATTATTTTGTGAGGATTGTGGGGGTTAATACATATGTACATACTGTATATAAAACATGTATGTTATATGTTAATCTATATATATAGATTATCTTATCTCTCATGTTAAATCCACTGTAAATCCTATATATTTCCTATATCCCATGTCTTATCATTTCTTGGTTAACTTCCTCATTTTGGGAATGCTTTCTTTCTGAAAACAGATACAGAAGAAGCACAGTTCTGGAGACCTTCCATGTCCAAGTTTTCTCTTGTGCTACCCTCATACTTAAATAATAGTTTAGCATAAAATTCTAGGAAGAAAATAATTTCTCTTAGGATTTTAAAGATTTTTTTTTTTTTTTTTTTTTTTGAGAGAGAGAGTGCTCATGAGCGGGGGGAGGTGCAGAGGGAGGGGGAGAAGCAGACTCCCCGTTAAGCAGGGAGCTCCAGGGGGTGGGAGGACATTCAGGGCTCCATCCCAGGACGCTGCGATCATGACCTGAGCTGAAGGCAGAGGTTTAACTGACTGAGCCACCCAGGCGTCCCTCCCTTATGATTTTAAAGGCATAACTAACTTTAAATAAAATCTGACCTCCCTCCCACGTTTTCTGTATCCTTTCTATGAGACTCCTAGTATTTGAAAGTTGGACCTCTAATTTACATACCCTGGCCTCCTTCCTCATCTTTTTGCCTTGTTACTTTACTTTCTAAAACATTTCAACTGTCTTCTAATACTTCTATTTAATTTTACCTTCCTCATTCTCTCTCTCTCTCTCTCTCTCTCTCTATATATATATGGTCTGAATATTCTTTGGTTGTAGCTATTTTTGTTTCATGGATGCAATATTTTCTCTTGTTTCTCTGAGGATATTAATGATAAATTTTTTGAGGTTGTAATTTCCCTAAGTAGTCTTTTTTTTTTTATTCTCTTGAAGTTGTTGTTCACTGTTTGCTTCATATCAGATCTTTCCCTCAAATCCTGACTCCTTACTGTCTGCTTGTATTTAAGAACAGGGCACTACAAAGCCCTTTTGAAATTCTGTATGCATGCAAACCCAGCTGGGCTGCCAGAATTCTGGGCACAGATTAGGAGGAAGAAGGTGGGGTATTCATGTGTGTAAATTTTGAATCTCCCCTTCACCCACCCCCACTCCGTTTTCAGTGCACCATCTTGGATTGAGCCTGCTTTCCCCTTCTGCCACAGTTCATAGACCTTGTTTACCCAGTAAATCTCCTGTCTGTACAGGGAGTAAGGAGAGACGATCACATGGTTGTATGGGGCAAGGGAGGTAGCCTGGGGGCAAAAATGCCTGAGCCTTTCTCTCAGTTCTTTAATGAATAATGGGCTACTTTAGGTATCCCCTACTGTCAGTTTAGGATTTCCTTTCTTAAGTATGTTGTCACTTGCCACTCTTTTTAGACTCTAAAATGGTTTTCTATTTTCTCTTTCTTTTTTTTTTTTTTTTTGACTTTGTGAGTTTTTTACTTCCTTTTTCTTTTTGCAGTCTGTATTATTTCCTCAGGCTGTAGGATTCTGACACCAATTCCCACATGTGGGTTTTTCCCCCATACCAAGCAATTCTCTGACACCAACTCAGTGTCCTGCAATTCAACTCAATTCTGATACTATAGTCATCTGAGAAGAGAGGCAAAGCTGAAAAAGAACAAAAGCCTTTATTTGGGGCCTCAGAATTGCAATTTGGGGAGCACAGACTCAGGTAGAAACCCAAATAGTATCCCACCGAGGGATGAAATTGTCACCGGCTGGGTCCCAAGACCTGACTTTCACTGCTCACTTTCACTAACCTTTGTCTTACATTTTTCCTTGACCTCTTCTTTCTAGCTTACCTTTTAACTCAGGCAAATGAAACCACCCGTCAGGTGATGTTGCCTGCCCTGACAAGACCTCCTATAGCTCAGACCACCCAGACCTTTTGAGCTAAACTTGTGCCTGCACAGATGGACCAGGGAATAACCCCTGGAATGACTGAGAATTGCCTTTACATCATTATAATACTAAAAAATAATAATAATAAAATAAAAATGAAAAAATAAGATCTCCATACAAGGAGGAACCTCAGCCTCATTTACATAACATATAATGTATGTATAGGCACAATGTTTCCTTAAGGCACGTGTGTGACCTTATGCCTGCCTCTACATATGATGACAAGGCTTCCTTATCTAAATATCCATCCTAACCTTAAATAAAAGGAATCCATTCACCCTTGTGAGGGAGTCACAGTCTTTGGAAATTATTCCTTGTGATCTCCTTACTTGCTGCAAATAAAGTTTACTTTGTGGGACAACTCATCTGATGTATCTGACTCACTGAAGAGAAAACTCACATTGGTCCGGTTATAAAAGCAAGGGGTTTTTATGAGAAAGAGGAAAGGTGGCAATTATATGACCTGGATAAAAAAAGAAAAATAAAATGTCAATTGGCACTAACCGGCTGAGCTGCTTTTGTTTACACATTGATTGACTATTCTGTTGGCGTTAAACGAAATTATTCCTGGTATGCGTTAGCTAACTATCTTCTCTTCAGAAAGTCTGCAATCAAGTCTTATGATCAAGATAACTCTTGTCCTGTTGACTTTTAAGAACAATTCCTTGTAAAAGAATTGCTGCTTCTGGCCCAGTTCAAGAGTCTTTTTGTCCAGTTCAAGAATTTATTAGCCATTTGTTTTAGAAAGGAGAATGGAGCTTTTCTCAAAATGGAGTCTCTCATGTCCCCAAGTTTCATACAGTTTTATTCTAGCTACCTGGAAATGGTGTCAGATCCCACAGGTTAAGGGCTCAGTCCTACAAGACTGCTCCCCTCATCCCCAACTTCAGATGCCAATTGCAAATCCAGATCGTCACCTGAGCTTCTATAGTTTGGAGGTTCTGAAGACCTCCTTCTTGTGTGATTAATTTGCTCCAGTGGGTCATACAACTCAGACAAACATTTTACTTATGGAATTGATGCACAGAGCAAGGTATGTGTGAAGAGGTGCAGAGCTTCCATGCATTTTCCAAGCATGCCACCAATCCAGCACTTCCACGAGCTCAACCAACCCAGAGGCTCTGAGAACCCCATCCTTTTGGGGTTTTATGAAGTCTTCATTACATAAGCACAACTGATTAAGTCATTGGCCATTGGTGACTGAACTCGATTTCCAGCCCTTTCCTCTCCTCAGAAGTGGGGGAGTAGGGTGGGACTGAAAGTTCCAATTCTTTAATCCCTTGGTTGGTTCCTCTGGTGACCAGCCCCCATTCTTAGGTTGCCTAAGGGCATTCCAAAAGTCACTCGTTAGCACAACAGAATACATCTTTATTGCTTTCCTCACTTAGGAAATTCCAAGGGTTTTTAGGAGCTCTGATAGGAACTAGTTAAAAGACCAAATATATATTTATTATTATGAAGTACAATATCACAGACTTCCATAACTAAGTACCACTAGCTGGATGGTTTAAACACAGAAATAGATTGTCTCTTATTTCTGGAGGCCGGATGTCTGAAATCAGGGTATAGGTACAGTTGGTTCCTTTTGAGGGCTGTGAGAAAAACTACTTCATGCCTCTCTCCTACCTTTCGGTAGACTCCTGCATTTTGGCTTGCAGATGGCATTATTCTCATGACTTCACATACTTTTTCCTTTATGCATGTCTGTCCCTATATTTAAATTTTTCTCTTTAAGAAGGACTCCAGTCATATTGGATTAAGGCCTACCTTAATGGCCTCATCTTAATTTGATCATCTACAGAGATCCTATTTCGAAAGTCACATTCATGGATACTGGGGGTTAGAAATTCAACATCTTTTGGGGGGATACAATTCAATCCATGACACTGTTGCTTTAGGAGAGTTTAAGGAGAGAGCAAAAGCAAATATATTTTTTTTAGTCCACCATCTTAAATTTAAAAATCTACCCTTTGTTCTTTTGACTATGACATACTCCACATTTTTTGTCTTTATTTTGTATCCAAAGCACTCAGGATATAAACACAGGTAATGTTAGAGTTGATAGCAGTTAGTTCAGTTCTAACAGGATAACTGGAGGCCAGCATAGTGGAAGCTATGGCTACCTATAGGGAAAGTTAGAGGCCTATCCTGGCAGCACTCCACAAGGAGCCAGATCAAACTAGACAGGTCCAAGATGGCGGGTGCCATGACAGGAAACCCTTGACCAAATAAGGAAGAAAAAGTGTAAAACCCTTCTTCGAAGAAATCCTTGCCCCAAGTAATGAGTATTCCATCCCTTTGTAAACAACTGCCAATAAAAGATAGAAACCCAAACACTGGGGTGCTCAGCTTTCTCTCTCTCTCTTGAACTCACTTGTTCTCACATCTCGAGTGTACTTTGGCTTTAATAAATTTTACTACTTTTGTTGCTTATTAGTGCTGTGTCTGTCCTTGAATTCTTTCTTGTGACATGACCAAGAACCTTCCTGGACATCTTTGAGATGGGTGGGGTCATGGCCCCAGGGCCTGGAGTCTACCTAGTTCACTGGGCAACAGTAATATGCCATCAAATAGCACATAGAGTCTACTGGGAAAGACTACCTGAAGCTAAGGACTTAAATGCCATTAGGACTCCCTCTAACTCTGTATCTATCTCTCCATATCCCTACTTATATATGTCTTACTTCTCTGAATGTCACTTTCTTTGTCTTATCTCATGCACTTGGATTGCATGAAATTAAAATGATGGCTATTGTAAGCCTCTGACCTTATATCATCCAACTTCATCACCAGAGAAGAAGTTTACTTTGTAAAAAAAGAGACAAGCCCCGGATGCCTGGGTGGCTCAGTCGGTTGTCTGCCTTTGGCTCAGGTCATGATCCCAGGGTCCTGGGATTGAATCCCACATAGGGCTCCTACTCAATGGGGAGCCTGCTTCTCCCTCTGCCTGCTGCTACCCCTGCTTGTGCTCTCTCTCTCTGACAAATAAATAAAAAATTTAAAAAAAGAGAGAGAGAGACAAGTCTCAAATGGAGTCACTTGTGCTAAGCCCACATCACCATAGACTGAATACCTAACCTAATTGCAGTTTCAGCTTCTCCTAGGAATATGACCTTTCACCAGTCAATCTGGAACTACCTGGTTAGCACTAGTGAGGTAATCTGCCTGATAGGCCCCCTACCTTCTCTCAAAGGAAGGTGACCTTGCCTAAAGTAAACGCTCTGTGCAAGAAACTTTCTTTTTCTGCCTCCTTCTGCCTATAAAAGCTTTCTACTTTGTATAGCTCCTTGGAACACCTTCCTATTTGCTAAGATGGGATGGGATGCTGCCTGATTCATAAATCATCAAATAAAGCCAATTAGATCTACAAATTTACTCATCTGAATTTTGTTTTTTAACACTTTCCTTAGTTCATATGTGAGAAATTTTAAGGATTCTGATTAGTCTTGTGTAAGTCATGGGACTTTCTAAATAGTCAAGGCTGTCAATGTTAGTGGGCCCCACTAGAGGTATCAGTGTGGGAAGAGGAGTTCCTCACAATCCTGTATATGCCCCCCAAAACAATGCGAAGTAATGGGCATTGTATTAGTTAATGTACATTATAAGCACTAAGACAAAGATAAGAACACAATGCTTTGGAAGCACATTGAAGAGTTACAGAACCCAGGCAAGTGAGATGAAAAAGATTTCCTGGAGAAGGTGATGCCTGAACTAAAGAATGATTTACAGGAATTAGACAGAAAGCAATAGGAAGAATCTTTGAGAATATCCAGTGGCCAGAAACAAGGGCAGTATAGGGAAAGAATTAGTTTAAGTAACTTTGTATGCCTGGAACATAGAGTGCAAAATAGGACATGGGTGAATGTGAGGCCAGAGAAACAGCAGGTTGATCATAAATGCTCGATTTTTCTAAGGAATTTCCACTTTTCTTGAAGACCATGGAGAATCTCTGACCACTGAATGATATTTAAGAAGAGAATTGATGCAATGAAATATGGCTTTATTATATTTATTCTGGCATCAGTGAGTTTTTCTCTCTGTCTCTCTCTCTCAAGGACAATATTAAAGACTAATTAAAAAATGGGTTTGAGTAATATTGGTGGTTTAAAAAACCTGCCCATAAATTCTTTAACACTTCTCCCATCTGAGGGCAGTACTATTGTCCTCTCCCTTTGACGCTGGGCAGGACACTGTGATTGCCTTGAGGAATAAAATGAGGCAGAAGTGTCACATCAGAGCTTAAAAGATGAGGTTTCAAAGGCCATGTGCTTTCTGCTGATTTGTTTTGGGAAATTTGCTCAGAGCCTTCATCTGCCATGGAAAAAGCCTGCCTAACTTGCAGCCACTATGTGAAAGACCCATGGTGAGATTATGAAGAAAAAAGGTCTTGGGCTACCACAAGATGAGTAGTACATTCCGCAATCTCACTTCCCTAAAACCTGCTCCTTTAGCCCTAGGGACTGGGGACTACGTGCTGGGAGGCCATCCTGGAGGAAAAGGCTTGAGAATAGTGCATCTCCAAAGCAGATCAAGGATGTTATGCCCCAAGGCTGTACTTTAGAGTGTGATTAAACAAAAACAAAGAAGGAGGGGGCGGGCTCAAGAAGGCTTTGAGTCACAGAGCATCATCATGGCAGATTGGTCCAAGATAGCTTTAGTCTGGTTCATACCATCCCCTAAAGGAAAGTGACCCTGCCACAAACAATCCTCTCTTTCTAGTAACTTTTTTGTCCTACCCTCTTCTGCTTATAAAAGTCTTTCATTTAGGGGGTGCCTGGGTGGTGAAGTGGGTTAAGCTTCTGACTCTTGGTTTTGGCTCAGGTCATGATATCAGGGTCCTGAGACACTGCTCATCAGGGAGTCAGCTTGAGATTTTCTCTCCCTCTCCCTCTGCCCCCTCCTGCTTGTGCATGCGATCTCTCTCTCATTTTTCTCTCTAAAATAAAAAAGTAAATCTTTAAAAAAAAAGAAGTCTTTCATTTTGTACAGCTCTTCAGAGCTCCTTTCTGTCTGGTAGATGGGATGTTGCCCAATTCAGGGATCATTGAATAAAGCCAATAAGATCTTTATTTTTTTAAAGAGATTTCATTTATTTATTTATCAGAGAGAGAGAGAGCACAAGCAGGGGGAGCGGCAGGTAGAGGGAGAAGCAGGCTTCCCACTGAACAAGGAGCCCGATGAGGGACTTGATCTCAGGACCCTGGGATCACCACCCAAGCCTAAGGAAGACACCTGACTGAGCCACCCAGGCATCCTGCCAATAAGGGCTTTAAAACATACTCAGTTGAGTTTTGTTTTTTAATAAAACTAAACTAACATAGTGACAGTTGGGACAGAGCAAAGTGAGCACATTCAAATTATCAAGAAGGAAGATCCACCTATGCACAGTCCTGAGGCAAGAAAGATTCCTGGTCTTGGAGTCATCTTGATGGTAGTTGACACTATTTTGCAGATGGCAGTTTATCTAAAAATTCAAATTAACTAACTCCTTTGTTTAAATTCCAAGCATATGAAGTAAATTTGGCAAATGGTTATGAGTTGCTGAACCTCGTTATTGTATTTCTCATTTGAGATCAATACATTGAAATTCTGGTTTTACACCTTAGTTTATTTTTATTAGTTTATTTTTTATTAAAGTATAGTTGACATACAATGTTATATTAGTTTCAGGGGTACAACATAATGATTTGACAATTCTATGCATTACACTATGCTCGTCACATTAAGTATAGTCACCACCTGTCACCATACAACATTATTACAATATTATTATTATTATTATTATTATTATTATTATTATTGAAGGAGAGAGAGAGAGTGGGGGGCAGAGAAAGAGGGAGAGAGAGAATCTTAAGCAGGCTCTATGCCCAGCATGGAGTCTGAAATCAGTCTCAAACTCACGACCTTGAGATCATGACCTGAGCTGAAATCAAGAGTTGGATATTTAACCGACTAAGCCACCCAGGTGCCCCATAATAATCATTATTACAATATTATTGATTCTATTTCTTATGCTGTACTTCTCATCCCTGTGACTTATTTATTTTATAACTGGAAGTTTATATTTCTTAATCCCTTTCACCTATTTTCTCCATACCCCCAACCCCTCCCTGCTAGAAACCACTAGTTTGTTCTCTGTATTTATAATTCTGTTTCTGTTCTTGCTTGCTTGCTTGTTTGCTCTGGTTTTTAGATTCCATATGAATCTAAATTCCCAAATCACATGATATTCGTCTTTCTCTGAGTTATTCCTTTTAGCATAATACTTTCTATGTCTATACATGTTGTCATAAATTGCAAGATCTCATTTTTTTTATAGCTGAATAATATTCCATTGTATGCATATATACCCCCTCTTCTTTATCCATTTATTTATTGATAGACACTTAAGTTACTTCTGTAACTTGGTTATTATTATAATGCTGTAATAAATATAGCGGTGCATATATCTTTTCAAATTAGTGTTTTCATTTTCTTGGGGTAAATAGCCAGTAGTGGAATTACTGGATCACATGGGATTTCTATTTTTAATTTTTTGAGAAAACTCAATATTGTTTTCCATAGTGGCTGCACCAATTGACATTCCCGTCAATGATGCACAAGGGTCCCTTTCTCCACATTCTCACCAACACTTGTTATTTCTTGTCTTTTTGATAGTAGCCCTTCTGACAGGTGTAAGGTGGCATGCATTTCCCTAATGATTAGTGATATTGAGCATCTTTTCACTTGCTTTTTGGTACACATTAGCTTAAATGTGATAATATAAAAATATCCTGAATAAAAAAGAAATCAGACCTACTTATATGGTCAATTCCAGCTGTTTTCGTATTCTAATGATTGACTGAGGGAAAAATATAAAAAAGTATTTTAAGAGCAATTGAGAAAATGTGAATATAAACTCCGTATTAATGTTGGAAAATATTGGTAATTTTTTTAGGTGTAATAGTATCATGATTATGTAGCAACATTTCCTATTCTTAGCAGGATTATATTGAGTATTTTGGGGTGAAGTGTCATGAAGTTTGTATTTAACTTTCAAATGAAAAAAAACAAGGTGGTGGGTATATAAGTGTTCATCCTACTATTTTTTGAAATTTTTTACCTATTTGAAAATGTTCATAAAAGATCAAAAAAATTCTAACCCTTGAGAATACAAAAAATTAGATTACAAGGAAAAATTGAAATGTGTATTTGAGAAAATGTGAGCTTTTTTTAAGACCTTATTGTTTTTGTTTTTTTAAGATTTTATTTATTTGAGAGACAGAGAGAGAGATCACAAGCGGGGGGGGGAGGGGCAGAGGGAGAAACAGGCTCCCGGCTTAGCAGGAGCCCGATGCAGGGCTCAATGCAGGGCTCAATGCTGTGCTCGATCCCAGGACCCTGGGATCATGACCTGAGCCGAAGGCAGATGCTTAACCGACTGAGCCACCCAGGCGCCCCAGGACCTTATTATTTTTAGAGCAGTTTTAGGTTCACAACAAAATTAGGAGGAAGATAGAGATTTCCCATATACCTACTGCCCCCCACACATGCAGAGCCTCTCCCATTATTAGTATTCTCCACCAGAGTGGTACATTTGTTACAACTGAGGAACCTACATCGACACATCATAATCATCCCAAATCCAAAGTTTACATTAGGGTTCAGTTTTGGTGTCATACATTATACTGGTTTGGACAAATGTTTAATGACATGTATCCATCATTATACGAGAATTTTCACTATTCTCCACCTAGTCATCCCCGACCCCCAACCCCTGGCAACCATTGAACTTTTTACTGTCTCCATAGTTTTGCTTTTGTCAGAATGTCATAGACAGTTGGAATCATACAGTATTTAGCCTTTTAGATCGGCTTCTTTCACTTAGTAATATGCATTTAAGATATTTTCATGTCTTGATAGTTCATTTCCTTTTGGCACTGATAATATTACATTGTCTGGATGAACTACAGTTTATCCATTCACCTACCAAAAGGCATCTTGATTGCTTCCAAGTTTTGGCAATTATGAATAAAGCTGCTATAAACATCTGTGTGTAGGTTTTTATGTGGACAGAGTTTTAAGTTTCTTTGGGTAAATACTAAGGAGGATGATTGTTGGCTCATATTGTAAGAATATGTTTAGTTTTCTAAGAAACCACTAAACTGGCTTCCGAAGTGGTTATGCCATTTTCCATCCCTCTCAGTAATGAATGAGAATTCCTGAAATGTGAGGTTTTTAATATAGTATTTTGTCTCTGGTTAAAAATTGAATGTTGGTTGGATATTTTGTCTGATTCAATGTGTTAATTTATAAAATTACTGTTTGCATAATATTTTAAATGTTATGCTGATAATAAAGGTAGAGAGCAAACTTTGAAAGATGCCAAATTGTATATTCTGAGATTAGCATTTTTAAAAACTTTGAGGTAGAAATATTAACTGAAATTTTATCTTCAAACTATTTTTCATATGTAAGTTGCCATTGCGCTTAGGTATTTTTTA
Source organism: Phoca vitulina (assembly GCF_004348235.1). Lineage (NCBI taxonomy): Eukaryota > Metazoa > Chordata > Mammalia > Carnivora > Phocidae > Phoca > Phoca vitulina. The sequence goes on from NW_022589762.1 coordinate 10,075,765, forward strand.
AAATAAAAGTTAAAATCAGCATTTTAACTAGCTATGATTTGATCAGAGAACCACACTCTCAAAATACTAATCTCCATCATGGTTACCTTTCTCACCCGGTTGTAAAGTACTTCCTTTAAGAGATCTTAGCTGTAGTGGGTCAAAACTAAAATGAGCTAATAATTTGAATCTGAAAATAAGGACTAAAGATTATAAACATATAATGCAATAGAATAGTTCCTGGATTTTTATTCAAAAAAGGACTGAAAGATGCCATGGAGAAAAATAGTTAACATCAAGAAGTAAAGCTATGCTTTTCATTTTCCTTTTTTCAATGATGAAACTTAGATTTTTTTTTTTTTTTAATTTTGTGGGTTTGTTTTTTTAAACCAGAGACACCGAGACCGTGATAAAAGAAGGTAGGTGACAGGGACTGCCGTTGTATATTTCAGAGCTCCCTGGACTCCATCAGAGCAAAGTGGTCCTTCCTCTCTCTTCTGTATCATTTACAGTTTTCGCTGCCTTCCCCCTACAAGTCCCTGGAATCCCTGCCATTAGCAGTGGCTGGAAAGGCCTCAGTCCTTTGATTCTTAGTGGGGAGAGGGGAAGGCCGGACGGAGGCGACAATGGCTCCTAGCCCACCAGTCTTCCATCAGCCCTTCCGGGGGGCACTTTATTTTCACCTTAGGGACACTTAACAAGTAATACTATCCTCCGGTGAATTTTTGCAGAATAAAAACAGAAATGTTTAAGAACTACTGAGTTAACCACCTGAATTGCTTGATATTTTCTTTTACGGAAGACAGGCCCAACTTCTGAGTTAAACAGGAGAAAGTGAATCATTTCTATACTGGAACATGAGCGAAGCCCTTAGCAGTCCTGACTGACATCACTTCTCTGGACCTTGATTACATCGCTTGCCCTTCACCTTATACATCTCCTCAAATTCCTGAGTCATGCTTTGTTTATGCTGCCGCTCTAGGAGCAAACTGCGACAAGGACCCAAACAAAATGACGCCAGCGTGGTGAAGGAGGGGTCAGGGTCGGAGGGAGCCAGCCTAGCACCCCGGGAGCTGGCGGCGCAGCTGAAGGAGCAAAGGGCAAAATGCAAGCACCGCGCATTTCCGTACTGGTCAAAGGAATTCCAGGACCCCCATTCTTTCCTTCCCTAGACTCCCCATCCCAATAAGCTGGAAAAAGCTGGATTTTCGCCCTCTGTGTTTGTTTTTGGATCAAACCAAGAAACAGCGAGAAAGAGGGAAGACGATATTTTTGGGACGTATTTTTTGCATTCAAACCATTTTTAGTGTTACAGCCACAATAAAATTCGAAGTAAAAAATTTTCATGTCTGCAACAAACTCTACTCAGGAAAGTTTAGATTGAAAGAGAACTCCTCGAAAATAGATCGTGTTCCGCCCTTCCCCCCGCCCGGCGCGGTCCAAACGCTGGGGGCGGGGTGGGGAGGCGGGACGTCATGACGTCACAATACCAACGCGCTGCCGTGTTGTTTTTGTGCTCCCAGCGCTCGGGAAAAGCCGCTGGGATTTCTCTACCTGATCCACTCTGTCCTGCGTCCGAGGGGACCCGACATCCCTTCTGAAAGCTCTGCCAAGCTGCGTTGCGACGGGCGCTGACATTTCTGGGGCGGTTCTGATACCTATCGAAATTTGGCAGAGGGAAGGGAGACGGGAGAGACGCAACCATCAGCGAGGAAGGCAGGCCCCGTCCGGGGATCTTAGAAACCCTGCGGTCCATCATGAAGTTCCAGTATAAGGAGGACCATCCCTTTGAGTATCGGAAAAAGGAAGGAGAAAAGATCCGGAAGAAATATCCGGACAGGGTCCCTGTGAGTGTAATGGGGAACGGGGAGGGGGAGGGAAGGGGGTTAGGGGGGCGGGGGGGAACGGGGGAGTCGTGATGGCTGCCCTAAGGTACCGAAGAAGGGTGGTCTCTATGATTGAGCCCTGAACACCCTTCACTGCTAGGACAGCCAATGGAATGGACGTTCTCACTGCAGATCTTTTAAAACTCATCTCCCCAGGGCCCGTCATCTTTGGAACTGACCGCATCTTTAGAGCGGAGCCTACGTTTGAGTGACTCAGCAGTATTCAGAGGATGTGTAGGTGTTCAAAATGTGGCCCTTTTGTGAGAGAAGGATCAGGTTGGGACCCTACATTTGTTCCCTTTAAGATCCCAGGGAAATTGTTCTGGAAATAACTTGATGCAATGAGGTTTGCGTCCATCGATTTCTGTTTTAGGTCCTTCTCCCTTAAGTCGACTTTGGCCCTCGTAACATTGGGTTTGGGAGGGAAAGGTTCAGAAACCAATGGATCCTTTCTTTATTCCATAAGTAGAAAAGTGTGTGTGTGTGTTGTGGGGGGAGGGGAGGGGGCGCCACAAGACAGGTCTGGCCCAGAAAACAAGGTCACGTTCTCTGCGCAACAGCCCGATTGCCTCATCATTCTTGGCTCCAGGGGCATTTATGGATGAAGCCAGTCTCCCACCGGTACTTATTCGATCAGATTGTACCTGCACACAATGATGAAGGACTGAGGCCTTTTTCTTTTCGTTTTGGAAACTGGTTTATGTGGTTAAAATTAGTGCCTGCAGTTAGGAGATGAGAGGAAACATTAAGGTAGCTTTCTGCATCCGGGCGCTTTTTCCGTCACCCCCTCCCCCGCCACTTGCCTGGTTTTTCTGTAATGTAGGCTGCGCAGCTGGATTGGAAGGTAGAAGACTTTTAAGTGTGGTAGGGGGAACAACAACCCTTGCGTTTTGGAGATGGAAGAGCAGAGACTTTCAGATTGTGCTATCTTCAGGCAGGGATATTAGGATAAAGATTACATATTATGTACAGGTAAAGTAATTGTGATTATCTGGTGTCAGTTTTTGACCCGCAGGTACCCTTTGGGACTCTTCACTCCTTACCTAATTTTCATCGTGTTACGGCTACTGGAAGCATCTTGGGCATTATGCCCGCAGTAGAAACCCCGTGCAGTCCTTCATAAGGAAGCAAGAAGACCTTAGGGCTGTTCCATTCACCAGGAATTGCACACAAGGGTGTTCGGCTAAAAAGGAGAGCTAGCTCTGTTACCCAGTTAATGATCCTTTGCAAATTACTTGTTCAGTCTCTGGACCTTGGGTGACTGCTTCAGAAGTTTCCCCCAATTGTGGTGATAGCGGTCCTGCTTTCTTAGAATATTTAAAAATGTCAACTTTCATTGACTGATAGTTTTCTCTGTATCTGGAAGTATTGTGCATGCTCTGACTTTATTCACTTAATCCTCACACCATTATAATCCCGTTCTACAGATGAAGGATCTGTAGCACAGAGAAATGAAGTATTCCTAAAGGTTTCCTGTGGCTGGTGTGTGGCAGAGCTGAGATTCCAACTCTGGTTGTTGGATCTTCCATGCCATATCGTTTCTCAGTTTCTAATACAGTTCTATTAAACGATTAAGGAGGCACTGTGTACCTCACACTGTTAGGTGTTGGAAATCAAGAGAAAACATCGTGGCCCTCAAAAGGTCAGAGTCGTATGATGCCAGACAGCATCAGTGACTACCATTTATTCAGAACTCTTAGGTCTGAGGTTCTGTTGCAGTAGCTCTACCTAAGTCACAAACTCTGAAATGTACCTGTTCCTAAATCTAGTTAAAATTCCCAGGTATTTCTTCAAAACTGAGCCCTTCCCATTTCAGCCATTTACATGCATTCACCCAGAATATTTCAACTCATCCTCCCTATTTTCCTGCTCATTGTTTGATGTAAAAAAAAAATGTTTTACCTCTGTGATAATTTGTAAGCTGTTAGAACCATCAGTCAGATCTCATGGTTCCTCCAGTTGGGTTTTAACCAGTTTATAAGCCTCCTAACTGCTCTTCAGATGCTCAGCCTGTGACCTTTGTAGTTGTGACACAGGAAGAAGAGCTCTGCTCTCTGAGTTGTGAGATTTTGTTCTAGTTCTGGGCAGGATCCTTAATCTTGATGTCCTAAAGTGTCCATTTTACAAAAAAAAGAGGGTTAGTGTAAGTGATTTCTGAAGCCCCTTCCAGCTGGACCATTGGTGTTACCAATGCAATCAAGTACCCTGACTGCTCACATAACTCAATTTTAGTTTGGCCCCACCTTATCTCTTAGCTACCATCCAAAAGAATAGATGTGTCATACCTCCAGAGGGGAGGGTTTCTTGAGATCTTAAAGTATCTTAATAGCTACAATGTATTGAAAATCTGCAACATTGCAGTTAGGAACAGATTGTCTAGGCTTTAAACTGTGTAAAAGGCCCTGTGGAATATAGGCCACATTGCACGGAAGAAAAAAACCTGAGCACCATAGACGAAAAGCATCTAACCCAGGGCCCACGAGTAGAGTTGGGATTCCTGGAAACCTAAAATATTTTCTGGTAAGCCAAGGCCTTAATGATTACCCAACCCCTTCCTGTTCCTCTCCAAAGCCTGCCCTCCTGTCTGACGAGATCGGGCGCGTTCAGGGTGGTATGGCCGTAGACTGCCCTCCTGTCTGGATGTCTTATCTGCAGTATGTTTTATTGCCCTCTTTTTCTGCTCTCTTTTTGTGGTTTCCATCACTTCCGACTGATGGGAGCTGGCAGCTCTCAGGGTTCCTTTGAGACACAGTGCTAGGCTCCCTCTCTTTCCCTTTGATTTTATTAACTTGCTGCCTCCTGTCCATCCTCATTGTTGGGCCTTCACTGGTCTCTCCCTGAACCTCTTCCTACTTTTTCTTTTAAATTTCTGATTCACATTTTTTTTTTCTCCAGTTTTCATTTTAAAATTTTTAGTGGGATCATGTCCCTCTGGTCTTCCTGGTTCAGGATTCTTTTTCTCCAGAAACACAAAATAATGTTTTTCACTATTTTAATGTGTTCCCTTTCATTTAAAAGCTTCAAGCCCCAAGTCCTGCTCTTGAAGCCAATCCTTATATTAAGATAATTCTTTATAATTTACAAATCATTGTCACATAAAATTATATGGATTACTCAAGGTTATTGTATCAGTACCGTGACTGTAAAAGATATGTTGGAAAGTTACCATCTTCTTTTACTCACTGGAATGCTGTGGCTCAGTGAAGTTAAGTGACCTGTTGAAGATCACACAGTTCCTTGGGATACTTGTCTAGTGTTACTTCTGCTTCTGTAACTCTTCTACATTTATTGTATGTTTGATCAGGAATTACTGTATTTTCTTTCTTTTTTTTTTTTTTTGTAAGATTTTATTTATTTATTTGACAGAGAGACAGCAAGAGAGGGAACACAAGCAGGGGGAGTGGGAGAGGGAGAAGCAGGCTTCCCGCGGAGCAGGGAGCCCGACACGGGGCTTCATCCCAGGACCCCGGGATCATGACTTGAGCCAAAGGCAGATGCTAAAAATCGAAAGCTGATGGTTTTATAAAAGATTTTAAATATTTATAATTTTAATTAAATTACATAAGCTATAAATACTAAGTATAAATTTGTAATTATTATATAAATTAAACATAAATGTTATTTAAATATTTAAAATTTTATGCATAAAATCTTTAATTTTTATATATCTTCATTTTTTCTTTTCATTACAGAAATATATGATCTCTATAAAACTTGACGTATTGTAGAAATATTTAATGTAGACATTGAAATCCCTTAAAATACCAACGCCTAACCAATATTGATAAATGGGTTCTTGTAAATGACTTCGTATTACAGGATCTCATACTCTCAGTACTATTTAGTACTTTCTTTGACCTAATAAAACATGCCTTGAACATTTTTTTTCAGTCATTTTTGAAAATTTTGACACAGTATAAAAATTAAACCACATTTTATGTATACCTTTAATAAGTGCATTCATTAGAAAGAATAAAACCAGTAGGTACTCAGGAGCATTGGAGGAAATGCACAGTCCTCTTGATGCTCTCATTAAATACGAGGAAGTATAGATCCTATAGCTGACAGGTAACTTGTAATTACTTAAACTCAAGGTTCTTTTTACTTTTCATCACATGCCCTCCATTCTCTTCTTGTTGCAGTAATAGAACTGTAATCTTACTAAGGAAGCCCATGTTCCCATAGGTTTTGTAAGAGGTAAAGGGGAATAAGAAATGGGAACATTTTAGTGGGTCTAGACAAATGCACTTCAAATAGGGCAACTGTAGGATGTGGAAGGAAAAATACTAGATTAGATTCTGTATTTTTCATTCTCACTTTCCTCCCTCCCAGGTGATTGTGGAGAAGGCTCCTAAGGCCAGGGTGCCTGATCTGGACAAGAGGAAGTACCTGGTGCCTTCTGACCTCACAGGTAATGTTTTTTCCCTCCCCAGGCCCTCCTTCCCATCGTGGAGCCTCTCTCGTACCTCCTGTGTGCATGAGATTGTGGGATTGAGAGGAAGTAGAGTTGAAGAAAGTGGGTGGGATTCTCCAGAGAGTGGGGGGGGACGCAAACCGGAGTGACTCAGCCGTTCTTCTCCATTGCCAGTTCGCTTATGCATTTCCCATCACAAAGTCTTGTGTGATTTAGACACAGCAGAATGCACAACATTGAAAGCAATGGCCAGATGCCTGTGTTTTAAACTACTTAGAATCTGCTTTGTTATTGTGATACCAGTTTATTCCAAAAGGAAAGTCAGAGGGCGGATTACATTTTAGAGATTCGCAGGTGAATACTTTGTCTCCTCATATTTGGTAATATGTTTTGTAGATACTGTTTGGTATTACAAAGAATATATTGTTCACCTTAGTGATCGTTAATGGAATAATCACGAATCCAGAAAATACTGGAAAGATTTTGTAGATGTATTTGCCCCAGGGTTGTTAGATTTGAGTATCAGTCTTCTAGAACTTTTTCAATATGTTTGGTAGAAGGTGCAGCATTGAACCCCACTTATTGCCCAGACTTTGGGATGAGCAACCATGCTGAGATTACTGGAGTCCAGTAGACCTCTCCCCATCACTTGTTTGTTGTAAGATGGGAATGGGGATGGAAGTGCATTTCAGATCCCATTTAGACAACGATTAGAGAGTATTTTGGTCTAGATGTACGTAGGATTCCCTCAAAGTCTTCCTCAAGCTTTGAGTGGAGATGCTAACAGTATGTCTGAAATTGAGTAAAGTGGGAAAGGATTGAAGAATAAGCTTCTCAGTGGCATGTCAGGGAATATGGAGGCTTCTTTGAGTTGCACGTTCTATTTTTAAAGCTATAGGACAGTATTTGGCTCTGCTGAGATTTTATCTAAAGCTGGTACTTTAAAGGGCGCAGGTGCAGTAGAGGTTTTGTTTTGTTTTTTTCTAGGCCTTCCCCCCTTGTTTTTCCTAATTGTCTTCCTTTTCTAAAATCTTCCTTTATCCAGTTGGCCAGTTCTACTTCTTAATCCGGAAGAGGATCCACCTGAGGCCTGAGGACGCCTTATTCTTCTTTGTCAACAACACTATCCCTCCTACTAGTGCTACCATGGGCCAGCTCTATGAGGTAAGTGTCCTGGTCACAACACCGTGCAGTCTCGTGTTCTCTAGCCTTTATTCCAGGATCTGTTGATAACACACCTGGGAAGTGGGGCAAGAGGTGTTACTTCCCTGTATCCCCTTACACATCGCAGTGTAAGGCTCTGGGTGATTAAATGTCACTTGGCCTCTAGGGATTGAGCAGTTTACTAGATTCATTCTTTTTGAATTCTCAGTTTTGCCTTCTTCTAGGATTCTAATCTTGGATTGTCTTTATTGAAACAGCAAGAAATTGTTTCTGATTGCAAATTCTAAGTAGAATGAAATTTAAAATTACAAGGCAAAGCCTTTAAATTGATTCATTTGTCTTAATTGATAAACTCAGTTGGAGAGAGTAATTTGCTGACTTCATTTGGTTTAATTGGTAAACTGTCAGGATCTAATGAGAAAACTGTTGTAAAGGACTTGCTCATGCTGTATCACCCAATTTTATGGCTGTGTTATTCCTTAAAGGATTTCACATGGTATTGCCTTCTTATTGTGCCCTGTGAGTTGTGTAAACTTATTCTAACAATCTCTTAATCTCATTTTTATTCCATAGCCTATAATCCCTGTTAGTGTATATTGTAGTATATGTATTTTTTGTATCTGTGTTCCCCTTGCCTAGAATGAGCTTTTTTAAGGGTCATGTTCTTATCCCTGATATCTATATGTATGGATGTTCTCTTTGAAGATTTTTTGTGAACTCAAAAGTTGAATTCCTGTCACTTCTTTATTCTTTTCTCAGTGGAGGCTAATGACGCCTATACCTACCTACCTTGTGTGAGGCTCAAAATCCTAAAGATAGTGAATGTGATGTTTCCCTCTTGTCTCTTTCCTCAGGACAACCATGAGGAAGACTATTTTCTGTATGTGGCCTACAGTGACGAGAGTGTCTATGGGAAGTGAGTGTTGGAAGCCCAGCAGATGGGAGCACCTGGACTCGGGGGTAGGGGGAGGGGTGTGTGTGGGACTTGGGGAAAGAGAGGGAGGGCTCCCACCGTGGAGGAGACAGAAGGGGAAGATATCTGGAAACACTACACTGCACACACCGTCATCATATTTTCACACGCTCAATTGATATTTTCTGCTGCTTCCTCGGCCCAGGGAGAAAGTATGTCAGGACAGAGGCGTTGGATTGGCTTTGATAGAGGAATGAAGACGATTTAATTTCACAACATTTCTGTGAATTGTTTTTTGTGTGACTGCACGGAAGAGGCAGGAGGCGGGCAAGTTGGGACCAGAGATGATTGTGGACCACCCGTAACTTCCTGCTCTCTTTCCTCTTTGGGCAGAGATTCTATTTTTGACATTTGCACAAGACAGGTAGGGAAAGGGGATGAGGATGTTTTAGGACTACTTTCTGGCTTTTCATTCCTAGGGACCAAAAGAAGCCCATTGTAATTAAAGCATTGTGACCCTGACCTATTTCCACTCCTCCCCATCCCTGTCATAATCCCACATACATCCCAAGACATCACAGCGCCACCCAGTGGTGCTGGTTGACATTAGGCAGACATTGAGATGGAGCTCTCTCACCACTGGAAGACAGGGGCCTGGCATGAGGGATGGTGTAGTTTTGAAGATAGTTTTGGTAGCATTAAACTGGAATTGACTAAGCTGAGCATCTCTGTCTAACCTGCTCTCTCTCTGGTGCCCCTTATCCCACACCTACGTGGGACTTCAGTGAGCCACAACCATTTCCAATTACGAGCTATAAAACCACTCCTTCAGCATTTCCCAAACTTTGCTCCACGTATAGGGACAGAGATGTCTTATATATGGAAGGGGCAGGTATGAGGTGAGACAGATTGTCTGCGCCTCCCACTCAGCCAGGATTCTTGCTCCCTTGTTGCTGTCCCTTCAGTCCCAGGCACACAGAACTGCTAAGTGATGACCAGCTGCCTCCTGACTTAGGTTTTCATGTACTGCAGCTGCTAGTTAGACAGGTTTGAGGGGATGACTTAATACTTCATGGGGATTCTATGGATTCTGATTATTTTCACTTTGGGGGTTATGTGGGTGGGGGTGGGGAGCAGGCATCGCACTCAGACATGACATTTCAGTTCATCTCTGCTAATGAAAAGGGTCCTTCCTGTGGGAGAAATCTGTGTCCGTTCTGTCAGCTGCAGATTCTTGTGTAATGAAGTTTATGCTGTCAGGCCAAGGAAATAAAATAATTGCATACCTTGAAAACCAGCCATGAGTTCAGAGATGTTGCTTTTTTTGACCGTACATGTGAATAGATGGCGTGTGGACTCTGAGCAGAAAACTTTGAGTGAGGGTGGCTGTTAGAAATGAATGTTCACGCATGGTCAAACGTAGACAGGTTTACTTAGCTCTTTACTGGCCAGGAGCTGCTGTTCAGAGGTGAATGTGGTGGGGCAGCGTGCCTGGGGCGTGGGTGACGTGTGTGTGATTTTTCTGCTCCACAGGTAATGCTTTGTCATTGCTTTGTCATTGCTTTATGTGTTTCTCAAAGCTGAAGATGGAACACTGCCTGGGTGAGACTATAAGGGGTAAGGTGGGGGTGTGCTTATTAAAAGTGCAGATGTCTATGGCTCGTCCCAGAGTTAGCTGACTCAGAATCTCAGCGTAGGCGTCTGTGTTGTTCACCAGCTCCTCCTGATTCTGCTGTACGCCCAAGGTGGAGAGGCATTGCTCTCTATACCCGGTTTTGTTCTGAGTCCCAACCAGACCTGTTCTCTCTGTCACGTCTTGGTCATTGTGAGGCCACCATGTCCCAGAGTAGCAAATGGCACATAGGTAAGGCTCCTGGGGTCAGAACAAGCTTGATGTCTTCTTTTTTTTTTTTTTTTAAAGATTTTATTTATTTATTTGACAGAGACAGAGATAGCGAGAGAGGGAACACAAGCAGCAGGAGTGGGAGAGGGAGAGCAGGCTTCCCGCCGAGGAGGGAGCCCGATGTGGGACTCGATCCCAGGACCCTGGGATCATGACCTGAGCCGAAGGCAGACGCTTAACGACTGAGCCACCCAGGCGCCCTAGCTTGATGTCTTCTGACCATATGAGAGTCTCTCATTCATTCATTTGGAACCAAAATGTGGGTGGGCAGTGAGGGTGTAAAGTTATGAGACAATGAAACACCAAGGAAGTAGTATAAAGTCCTGTTTTTTAACCTTAAAGGCCATCTCTAATCCTCTTTCATCTCTTGCAGCCATGTGTCCAGATGGTGTCTATCTCTAGACTTTTATGGACTATATCACAGTCAACAGATGGATAGAAATAGGTGGTTACAAAAGATCCATGGCAGGGTTCCAACCACCACCAAACCGTGCCCAGTGCACTGACTGAGAGAGTTAAGTCAGGATTGGGAGAAAAGGAAGAAGCCCAAGCCCCGCAAGCACAACACGCAGAGAATTATGGAAAGCTCTCAGGAATTTGGATTTTGACATCAAAGCCTTAAAAATGAACACCTGTCAGTACAGACAGAAGAACATCAGGGTGTTGTTTCTGATAAAGTCAAATGGAAGCTCATATTTGAATTATGATACAAACTATATTTTGAAACAAATAGACTTTACCCACTAGCTAGGAATGAGATTAGGTGAATGTTTAAAAGCTAACAAATACATGGCAGATCCCAGCTCTCTGTACACATTGCAGACAGTCCCTGTAGCGCAGGAGACTTGGGCCCTTGCTAAACCTAAGTAGTTAAGTTTGGAGGTTCTCCCCGAGGTGGCCTTTTATTTCAGTCCTCATCTCTGGATATTCCTGGTGGGGAAAATTGCTCCTTGGGTGGGACATTTCATACCATTTTAGACCAGTCTTCTGATTTTATAGGTCCATAAAGTTGAATAACTTTTTTTTTTTTTAATTTATTTATTTGTCAGAGAGAGGGAACACAAGCAGGGGGAGTGCAAGGGAGAAGCAGGCTCCCCACTGAGCAGGGAGCCCGATGTCGGGCTCGATCCCAGGACCTGGAATCATGACCTGAGCTGAAGGCAGACGCTTAACCGACTGAGCCACCCGGGTGTCCCCATGAAATTGAGTAACTTAGCTAAGTTCAGAGCCAGACCAGATATTTGAGTGCTGTAATTTGGGTCTGATGCTCTTTTGTGAACAGTATCTCTCCCAAGTGTGTCTCCTGTGTTTCCTGCTAGTGAAGCTTTAAAGCTGCTTTGTAGCCTCAGGCAATTGTGTCAGTCTTGAACTAAAAACACTTTAGGAAATGTCTTTTCATTAACCTTGGGTTAATGTCCCAGGTAAGATTGACTTGCCCTGATCCTTCCTTCTGGAGACCAAGGTTAAATGATGTGTCAAAAAGCCCATTCTTCCCTTGGAGGCCGGTATGACTCAGCAGCAGAGATGAGTGAATCCTTTGCTGTACTCTGGTAGAAAGATCTCAAATACTAGTATGTCGGGTGAGCCTAGATCTCGGTTTCCCAAGGATAGCCTTGGTTCATGCACTTTTGTCCTGATTGATTTATTAATGGTTCCTTATTTCACTGTCTCAAGTTTCCCAGTGGACAAAACATATGGTCCTACTCCTAAGTTTAAAAAAAAAAAAAATAGAAGTTTGTCCCCCCCCATCAAGAGAGAACACCTGTGTCATCCAGACAGCATGCCCCAGTACGGCTCTGTGTGGGTGACGACTAGAAAAAATGCCACTTCGGAATGGCAGACTGTACTGTTTTATTCCATTTTTTCTTGCTCAGTGCAGAATCGTTCTCTTCCTTTAAAGCACTGTGCACTTAAAAGCATAGTGGTAGCCAGGCAAGCACGTGCACTGTGTCGGGCCACTCCCGGCTATGCTTCTATGGCCAAGTGTGAACGGTGCTCCCCAAAGTGGGTGGTGCACAGTCCTCTGGCTGTTACAGTGACCCTTCGAACACAGTATTTTATTGCCGGTTGCTATGGAAATGTTACATTTATTAAGCAGTTTTACATTGTCTTTTTATCATTAAGCAAATGTAGGTATGGTATGACATGGATACAGCGCCAAGTCAGCTGTAAAGAACAAATTCAGTCACTTCTGGAAAATAAATGAGTTGATACATTGATTCCATCCAGTGTTTACAGAACTTAATCAACTATTCATAGCTGTGTTTTCTTTTGGATCTTTTTTACTCTGACAGATTTGAACAAGCTCCAAGCATTCATAGTTGTTTTGTGTTTGTTTGTTTGTTTATCCCCCTGCATGAAACCACCAATTATTTTCAGAAACTGGCCCATTTTGGCCTAGGGTGGCTCTAAGTCCACGTTTGTCACTTCAGTGCAACCCTGAGTAACCAAGTATTTCCTTCCTGTCTCTTGCCTGCCACCCACCTCCTCACCCACCCTTCTGTTTACCTGGATATCACTGTGTTAGGTGTGAAGTTTGGTCGGCTCTGGCCTGTGGCACATGGTCCTGTGGATGACTTGGGCTGTGGAGCTTGTTTTTCTCACTTTGGTACATGCTTAAAAACAACAACAGAAAAAAACCCCAGAAACACAAAGGAGTCCCTGTCTCAAAGGCTGTGAGAGGCTGTGGTGATGTGAGCCTGATTGTCCTGTTATGTCATAGGACCATTTTTTCCCACTTTCTATTATTACAGTTATGGACACTTCGGTACTTCATAAATATACGTGCAGATTATTTTCCATGTTTGATGTAGCAGGAAATGATCACCCCCAGAAGTAGTCAGATGACAATTCAATATGCCATTGTTTCAACAGTGACTAACAAGCCCTAAGTCATTCTGGTTGGTGTGTGTCCAACAGCGTGTTGCACCAACAGCGTGTTGGACAGTTTGTTTTGACAGTTCTGTTTTCAGCCTGGCAGGGTGTTTATCTGAGATCTTTATGACTTTGGTTGAGAGGTACTTAAGCACCTAAAACTTGAATAAAATGATCTTGAGATCTTGGGTGGAGGGTTGAAGTGCATTTTCTGTTTTTACACTTCTAAGTAGGTTCAACGTTACCTCAGATCGTTCAGTGAAAGCATGCTGATTGCCTCTTGCTGGGTGTTCAGAGGCTCAAAGTGACAGTAAGCTGTATTTTAGGGGCTGGCATTAGCTAACTCTCTCCAAATCTTTGTTCTGCTGTCACCTCAGGACCGCCCTGAGCACCCTCTTAAGTATTTCAGCAACCTGCACTTACTTGCCACTCTCCCACTCATTCCTACCATGCTTGTTTCTTCACTTAACACAGATCACCTTTTTTTTTTTTTCAAGATTTATTTATTTGTTTTAGAGAGAGAGCATGTGCACATGCAAACCGGGGGGTTGGGGAGTGATGGAGGACGAGAGGGGCAGAGGGAGAAGCAGAAACAACAAGCAGACTCTGTGCTCAGCGTGGGGCTCAACCTCACGACCCTGAGATCAGGACCTGAGCTGAAATCAAGAGGCTGGCGCGCTTAACTGACTGCACCACGCAGGTGCCCCAGCACAGATCACCTTTTAACTTTTTTTTTTTAAGTCTTCTCACAAGAATCTAAGTTCCACAAAGGCAGAAACTGTTTTGTTCACTGATTTACATGAACTGGTCAGAACTGTGCCTGACACATAGTTTATGCTCAAAAATAGTGAAAGAACAGTAGCTTCTGATAGGACAGAAGGTTTCAGCTCGAGGACTAGGTAACTCTGCTAAGAACTAAATTAACCATAAAAGCACAGATTAGAAAAGGGCCATCAAGGAACTCTGGGAGCCCCTTGGAACTTACTAGATCTTGAGGCAGGAAATAGGGCTCGAATCTCAGTGCTGCCACCTCACTAGCTCTGTGACACGGGCCAATCTGTCTACTGTTCAAATGAAATTCTGACTTCCTTTCCTCTCAGATATAATAACAATCACATCTTAGGTTGTGACTGTTGAATAAGTCCTTTGCAAACCACTAAATAGCATTATTGCCTATTCGGAGTAAATTTTATTTAAAACGACAGTAACAGGGTAGCTGGCAGAAAAATTTAGGTTTTCATTGTTTTGCTGACATTCATTGACAACTGCAGGATAGAGCCTGAGTCGGGGAAAATGAAGCGGCCTGTATTCCGCTGGATGCCTGTAAAGACAGCTCTTAGACGATGGGAAACACAAAAGGGTTTTTTTTTTTTTCTTTCTGTTAAACTCTCCTTGAGGATTGATTTTCTTGATTATCCATTTATCCTCCATTTATCCTCAGTACTGTTGGTCTTTTCCACAGCAGGCAGTAAAACGTAGACGTGGGGCAGAGTAGCTAGACCATTTTTCATCTTCATCGAGCTGGAATCAATATCATGAATCTTTAAACTTTTTTTTTTGCTAAATAATTATGAAATGTCCAGACAAACATTCAAGATGATATACACAAATTAACAGAACTAACTCCCATTCATTAGCTTTTATGCCACCCAAAGCAGAACGTAAAACACGGCCTTCCAAGGAGGACGCCCTTGGCTCTGGTGTTCCGCAGCCGGAAGTGCGGTGCAACCGGAAGTGCTGTGCGGTGCAACCGGAAGTGCTGTGGGGCGCACCAGGAGCGCTTCCCCGCTCCGGAGTGCAGCCCGTGGCTCCAGGAGACTAGTTCCCGGATGGCGAATTAGGTGTCTTTTCTCTTTGCTTGCTTTTGTCTCTTTCGTCTTTATAATCCCCAAATGTCGCATTCCTCTAGAACCCACACTTCTTAAATATGAGTGGGCAAGAAGGAGAGTTAGAGGTGAGAGGGAGAAGAACAAACACGGCCCTCCAAAATAAAGACTAGATTTTCCTGCCCTCCTTGCAATTCTGCATAAATATGCCGGTGACTTTAGCCTCATGAATTTCAGTTTCCTCATTGGTAAATCAGAAGTGATGATGTCTGCCTCCCAATGGCATAGTTCTGTATATAATTCTGTGATGTTACTAAAATCCTGTCACTCTCTAGTTGTTTCTCTCCTTAAGGCCTGGATTATGTTTAATTCATCTTTGTATCTCAGTGCGTGGCTCTGAGTAACATTGTGGTTGGATCTGGAATGACTGCAGTACAAGATAGCAATAAAGACTAAAGCCGATTGGGCATTTTTCATATCTTAAATATTAAATACAATCCTCAGAATTCTCTAGCTAGCGGGTGAGTCATCTTTGGAAGCAAAATTAAATCTTCAAAGCCAACTAGAACAAAGTATAACAAAGTATAACAAAGTTACTTCCCTACTGGCCTCTCTCCAGCTTCAGCTAGTGTTACTCTGCCTTTTGCAGTCTGTGCTGTCGCTTTGGTGGCTCGCTTAGTCCCTCAAGCTCACCAAGATCCTCATAACCTCAAGACCTTCCAAAGATTTATCTAGAATATCTGTCCCTCTATATTAGTCAAGTTTCTCTGGAGAAACAGAACTAATAGGCTTATAGAGAGAGCTATAAATATTTCTTTACAAGATATTTAAGTACTTACCTCATCCTACTTGTTCTTCATAATTTGTCCCTCAAACAAACATGAAGACTCAAAATATTAACCATGGTTTTATCATCTGGTTTTACTCACTTGTCTTCTACTCAAAACATGAAATTAGAAATGCATTTATTTGGCAAGAGAAGTATATCGAAGAACACCCAATAGGAGGAAAAAGAAAAAAAAAGTAGCATTTGCAGTGGTGCAGACAGAAGTTTGTGTTGCTCTGCATTTCCTCTTAGGACGCTGGAGAAGACACTTGGCTTTTTGTGGTAAGACCCATCTGCAAGCATTTCTTGCAGGGATCCAGTCCCCTCCACTACAGCCCTGAAGGACATACGCCGCATGTCCTGCAGACGGCGCTGGCCTGTCTAGCTCTCATGCTTTGGACCGCAGCATGACATCAGCAGAGAGAGAAGCAGGCAGAGATTTTTTTTTTTTTTTTAAAGCTCCTGAAAATAGCTGCAGGATTCTCATCACCAAAGCTCACCTGAAAATTGAAGACTGTTCTTTGTAATGGTTGTTCTAGGCCCTTCATGGCAAAAAGACAGAAACGGTGTCTCTGTGCTCCTCTCTGGGCAAGACCTCTCCCCTCACTGTCTGACAGCGGAACTGGACCTGTTCCACTCCGGGTCACCTGGGATGCCTGAGTCAGGGGAGAACCCGGGGAATCAAATCACCAAATCACCTGGCTGGATGGAGCCTCTGGTTTCATCTTTTCTTTTATTAGCTATTGATTTTTCTCAGCTGAAGATTTGGTGTGCTGATTCCACCCAACCTACTATGCTACTAAGATAATAAATACAAACATAATATTTGCCTTTTACAAGTCTTTTAAAATTCCAGTGCCTTATTTAACTCTTACCACAAACTCATGGAGTCATTATCCACATTCTGCAGATAAAGAAACACTGTCAAAGGGTTTGTGTCCAATGGGTCTGGCTAAGGCAAACATGTTCACCTTTCTGAGTCTTCTGTGTCTCTGTTTTCTCATCTATAAATTACAAGTACTGCCAACTGCAGCTGACAAAAGAGTAAAGCTTCAATCAAAGTTCTTGACTCTACTGGGTAAACGTTTCCTTCCTTTCTAATGTTTAATGAGGAACTCACTCGGAGAGTAAAACGATTTATGCATGGTTTTATTCCTAGTAATTGACAAGAGTTGGGATTCCCATCCAGGTCTTGTAATTTCAAATACCATGGATTTCCCCACAGGTTGATATACAGGCATGGGGCATGCTTCCTTCCTAAAGACGTGTTAGGAGGATGAGAAAAAAATTCTAAGAACAAGGAGAAGCTACACCAAAAAGCCATCAAGGAGGATGGGATGGTTTGACTAGTGGTTCTCAAATTTAAGAGTATATCAGAATCAGCGAGAGGGCTGGTTAAAATACTTTTTGGGGGCCTCACCATGAGTTTCTGATTCCGTAAGTTCAGAAGGGGGCTAGAATTCGCATTTCTGTAAGAAATTCCCAGGTGGTACTGATGCTACTGGTCCAAGAACCACACTTTGGAAACCACTGTAGTAGAAATTAAATATAAAAACATCTCTTACCTTATTGTACACACTCCCAAGCCCTTGGTGAATTAGTAAGTTGCAATATCGCTAAGCAAAGCTTCTCTGAGATGCATGAAACTACCTGCATCTCCGGATTGCTTGTTAGGTAAACGGAGATTTCTCCTTATTACTCCAAACTTACTAATGTGCATTTCTGAGGGGTAAATACAGAAAACTGCATTTTATTTATTTTTAATATATATATATTTAAAAGATTTATTTATTTTATTATTTATTTATTTGACAGAGAGAAAGAGACAGCGAGAGAAGGAACACAAGCAGGGGGAGTGGGAGAGGGAGAAGCAGGCTCCCCGCTGAGCAGGGAGCCCGATGAGGGGCTCGATGCGGGGCTCGATCCCAGGACCCCGGGATCATGACCTGAGCCGAAGGCAGACACTTAACGACTGAGCCATCCAGATGCCCCTGCATTTTAAACAAGGCTTTATGTATGTAGATGAAATCTCTGGAACCACTAGGTAAAGTGTCACACGTCCCCTAGAACGAGAGAAATTCACAGTTCGTGTAATAATGTCCCACAACGATATATCTAGGCCCCAAAAGGAGTGAAGACCAGGAGACTCATTTGGGATACTTTCTTTGTAGAACAGATTTATTGGAGCCTATTCAAGGAAGTTCTAAAAAGTTATATTTTGGGTTTCTTTTCATTTTCTAATCTTTTTTGAAAACTTAGGTAATATTGGTGTGTTATAATCTGCTGTAATGTAGGGGGTTTTGTTTGTATATCATTGAACAAAATGACCTGTGGCTTTATAACAATGTTGAATTGAAATCACCATCCATCCTACTGAATGGGGTTAAGGGACGTGCTGTTTCCATTTCTGGCTGCCCATTAGCTCAAGTGGCAAGCATTTAAAAACCACTCGTACCAGGGCCCCACTTCAGCATCACTCCTGGGAAGGACACGGGGAGGGTCTAAGCATCTTTACTTTTCACAAACCCCTCAAGTGATCTCTAGTCAGGGTTGTGAACAATTCATTGGGCTGCGCTTGTTGCACAACATATCGGTATCAGTTCTGGTACTAGGAACTTCTCTCCTGAATTTGCTTAATTTTTCTTCTATGTAACAGACAGAATAATTCCTGCCAGATCCATATTTCCTTCTCCAACTCTTGCAATGCCGCAGACCCTAAGACAATTTTAATTAGTGAATTTGATTTCTGCTACAGACGAATGGAGGCTATAGCATGAGGCTTCTTGCAAATCTTTAAGAAAATAAGTCACCTGTCTTCTGTCAGCAGTGGCTTTGATGCCATTTTGATCTGACCCAAAGACTTTGATGAACTAACTTGCAAGGCATCCTTATCATCAACTCTATCACAGCAAGGGAGTCCAGGTTTTTGAAACACTTGGCACGTGTTTATATGTAATGAACACTTATGGCCACAAGGTGGCGGGCCAGATCCACTTAGTAACTCAATGCAGTCGATTGCCAAAGGTGGAGGCTATCATTTTCCCATTTGTCACTAATAAAAGAGTGTGCCACCTTACCGTAATCAAAGGCCATATAATCTTAGGACTAGACAAAAATATGAGAGATCATCTTGTTCATTTACTGTCAACTTTTTTTTAATCTTTTCCCAAAGGAGGGAGATACATTACACATTTTTAAATTGTTATTCCAACTCCGGTATCTCTTTCAGAATCTAGATAAATACCAACACTCTTATCTCAAACACATGGAAATGTTTCTGCTGAAAAAATTAACAGTGATGTATATCTAAGAACTCAATTGCTGAAGGAAATAGAGGCCTAGTTAAAAGGAAATAATGTCACATAAATTTGTTCCCTCATTTGTTGTTTGAGCTACTTAAGAGGTAGAAAAAAATTGGAAGACCAATAAAGATTTATAAGGGGAAAAAGCAAAATGCTTAGTTTCAACTCTGATTTTTACACCTCTGAAAGTATTTGCTTCTGTAAAAGGTGAAGTTTTATTTGTAGACTATTGTGGCAATTCAAAAAGCGGGTGCCAATTATAAATTCTTTTAAATGTCTCTCGAACTGACCTTGCCCTCATTTCCTCCACTTATAGAGGGTTAGAAGCTAATGAAGAACTTCCCATGCCAAGGTGGCTAGCAGAGGGTGAGGCAGGGAAAGAAGGGAAAAGAAAAAGAAATAAACATTTTTAGCATCTTTTTTCCAAACGTACTCTACTCCTTGTTTGTTTAGAGATTAAGCTTTCATATAAGGATACAAAGACCAGAAACGCATTTTGGAATTGCCTTAAAAAAAAAAAAAAGGCAAACAACATAAAAATTAAAAAATAAAAAGACTTCTGCAGCCACAAAATATATATCTAAGTAACGTTCTTTATAATGTCCAAATCTAAAGAGATGTAGCCCTCTGCTTATCTCTCCAACAGCATGTGTCATATGCCCATTGCCCTCTCACTAATTAATCTTAAACCACAGTGGTCTTGCGTCTGTTTCTGGAACTATATTAAGCAATTTCCTGTCTCAGGGCTCTGTACTTGCTGGTATGTTTTGCTGAATTGCTACTCCCTTAGCTTTCTGTATGTCCCATTCATCCTTACACTTTGTCCTGGCTTAATTACTGCCATCTCTCATCACCCAATTAGTGATTGTCCGTCCCTCCACTATTGCTCTGAAGCTCAAACCCTTTTTTGTTTCATTTATAACACTGATTGGAACTTTTTTTTTTTGCCTTTTACTTAGATTTTGTAATTTTTTTTTTTTTAAGATTTATTTATTTTAGAGAGTGAGCAGGAAGAAGGGCAGAGAGAGAGGGAGACAAAACAGACTCTGCGCTGAGCGGGGAACCCGACGCAGGGCTCGATCCCAGGACCCTAAGATCATGACCTGAGCTGAAACCCAACAGTCAGATACTTAATGGACTGAGCCACCCAGGCACCCCTATAATTTCTTTCATTAGGAGTAATATAGTCTCCCTGAAGACAGAGGCCATGTTTGTTTTTCATTCATACATTTTGTCACTTGAATATTTAATTTGTGGCTACTAAGTGTCAGGTACTATGCTGATAAGCAAGCAGTAAATATTCATTAAATAAGTAACAATATCTCTTTAGAAGGAATGCCTCAATTTTCTATATATGAATTGAGAAGCAAATAGTAAGAGTTTACACTCTTGAATTTAACCTAAGTAGATAATTTCACTTGAATCTCAATGAGAAAGAAATTTAATAGATACGCCTGTTAAATAAGATGAATATGTGAAAAAAGGGGAGCAATTAATTGACCTAATGACTCAAATATGTAGAACACATACCAGAGAACCAGACACATCCTAGCCTAGAACCAAAATAATCTAGCATACAACATTAGTTTAACAAACATAGTGATGAGTTCAAATTTGGTGAAATGAGACAGAGCCAGTCCATTTGGGGTCAAAGTTAGGGGGATTTTCCACCTTAACATATGATTATAGTGACCTTTCCTTTCATTACAATTGTGTGAATCTCATCTGACAAAGGATAACAATGAGTGGTTTGAAATTCACATTTGTGGTCTCTGGGCCTGAGAATTTTCCAGTTCATCCACCTTTTCAGGCCTTCAGAATTTTTAAAGTGTGTCTTGGGCACTCACCTAATTATTGCTAAATTGTTCAAGAAGCTCAGGAATTCTGGAATGCTTGACTAGGCAGGCAGATGAGCCGTTGCCAAAGATTTTCCCTGTTGTTTTATTCCTGTTGTTTTTGCTGTAGCTTGTCACTTAACTTTTAGCATAATTTAACAAGATCTAAAGATATTTATTTAGTAGCATGCAGCTGAAGTAGGCTTCCTCTGGGCCAATGGCCGAGGATAGGCAGGGGAATACAGGACAGCTAACATATTCAAAGAATATCTATTATATAGCAAGCAAGCTTGGTACTAAACAGAGGCACTCCTACAACTAATCTCTAGGCATATGAGTTCTAAGAACCCAAGGTACTGTGAAGATAACTGGAGAATTCCTTTCTCTGTCCAGGAAAAAGACTCTAAAAGCATGACCCGCTCTCTGGGGGTGATACCAATTCAGCTCCACCATTTCTTGTCTTTTCGGTAGTGCCATCACGCGTTCTGATGTCTATAGTTGATCTACCATCTCTCTATCCTTCTAGCATTACTGTAATACAACCTCTGTAGTAAAGCTTTTATTTTAATTTTGTCAATTTTAAGTGAATTAATTTGCTTCCCCTAAGATTATGAAATCACATAGTCATGTCAGCAATCTACTGTAGGTGTTTCTTGTGCATCATTTATCCATCCTGGAAAGTGACCATGGAGGCTCTGTGGCTTAACATCAACTATGTGCATGCAATTAGACACCCTGATCCAAGGCTCTGGAATAGTAACTATACAGTCAGAGAGGAGTGTTTCGGTACTGAGTGGTCTGCCAGCTGGACTCAACCTCTTCTGTGGTGGCCACGGCCGGTGTAGTTGAGGTCATGTACGTAGGTTCCAAAGCCAGGCTGCTGGTATTCAAGTCCCAGCTCCTCCACTTCCTAGCTGTAAAACTTTGGGTAAAATATACATGCTCTCTGCATTTAGGTGTTCCATCTGACAAATGGGGATAACTAGGGCATCTACTTCATAGAGTAGTTGTGCGGGTTAAATATTTTACTACATGAAAAGTTCAGTATTTTACTACATGAAAAGTGTTTGTCACTTGGAAAATACACAACAAATATCACTTTTTATATTATATATTCCACTTTTAATTGGGTCTTTTTGCTACATCTTCTCTTTCTTAAAACCTTCTGCCTAATGCTAAATTTCTTTGCTTAGCTTCACCATAGTAATTTGCTTTAGAAGAAAATTACCAAGGGTGAAGCTTCACGGTGTTCTAGGATGCTCACTTCTACTTTCTGAGTGTCTTTTTCCGCTCATGTTTATTGCTCAGATTCATGTCATGATCTTGTGTGCTATGACTTGCTTAGTAGAGCATCCTTCAGACACGTCCTCTGTACCCAGTGACCAAGGGAGAAAAACGTGTTTTTGTATTCTTTAACTTTCTGTTGTGGAAAAGAATTTATTTATTTATTTATTTATTTATTTATTTATTTATTTGAGAGAGAGCATGAGGGAGGTGAGGGGGTGGGGGAGGGGCAGAGGCCTATAGTCTGGAAAGGTGACCATCTCACAACCTCTAGTCAAATGGAAGCGATGAGAAAATGGGAGAAAAGTGATGACCTTAATTCCTTGTTCAACTCTCCACATCCTCCAAAGTGTTGACCATCGTATTTGCAGTTGTATTTGGAATGTCAATGCTGTCCTGATTTTCTTTTACTAATGTAGAATAAGTTTATAATTTTATGTTTTATGGTGACATTAACAAAATCTGGAATGCTTAAATATTAACTAAAACACGTTACAGTATGCAATTTTCACTTGCCTCAACCTCATGTTTGGACATAAACAAGAAAACACAATCAATCCCTCCTCTCACAAACCAACCAAAACATTATCCACTCCACTATCTTGTAGATAAAGATTCATTTACTCACAATCAAACAAAGGATATGGGACAATGTGTGAGATCTGGGTGCTGTTATTTTCCTTGTCAGTGCTTAGCACTGTTGAGTAGCAATGTCACGGAGTGAGACATCTCCCCAGGAAAAGGGATGTGCCCGTCTAGATGCTATCATGTGGAACATTGGTCTGTTAGGAATTCTCATCGGAAGAGGTTTTATAAACCAGAGTTGAGAAGAACATGATTTCAAAATACAATGTTTCCGTGTTGATTTTGATAAACATGTGATTCACTAATCACTTACTGTAAGTATGTGGGGCTAAAATAAGGTGTTAATACCTCACGCAAGAACTTCAAAGGCTTGCCAGCTGCTGGGGCTCCTTGCAGAAAACCACTGCTCTGGGTGAGCTGTTGGTGGGCTTCAGTTTTCTCACACTGAAGGAGTCAAAGAATTGTGGCAAATAAGTCACTTCTTGGTAGCCAAAAATCTCAGGCAATTTACTAAGGATCAGGGAAATGGTTCTGAACTCCCCTAGCCAGGAGATTTAGGGGAAAATCTGTTTCATAAAACTTTGTAGTCTATGATTTTGCTGTTAAAACTTGAGTGTATATATATATAAAAAAAAGACATGCAAATGCCTGAAGAAAGATCAGGGAACAACTTCAGGACTAAAAACTAGAAATTAATCATTCAGTTAGTAACTAGCCCTCAGGCTCAAGGATTTACAAACCATCAAATCACCCATTTACTCACTATCAGTCTGTTTATGGGATTTGAAGCCCCAGATACCAGAAACAAACAAAGCCAGAAATAAAGATGATGAAAAAGGACTGATTACCAAGAAACTCAATTACATTGAAGGAGACCATGCTCTTTCAACAAAGTCTGAATCTCACTGATTTAATTTAAATATAACCTCCAGTGATAGTTAACGCTGATTGATGTTCACTATGTGCCTGGCTTCGTATTAAGCATTTGCATGCATTAGTTCATAAGATCTTTGCCATGATACAATGAGGTAGATCACATTGCTCTCTGTATTTTACATATGAAGACACTGAGAATTAAACATTAACATGCTCAAGTTCACCAAGCTGGTAAATTGCAAAAGTTTATTGTCTAAGAACTGTTTATTGCACTCCAGGTTGAGCGCACAGAAAGACAATATGCATAATTACATTAAAATCCAATTTCTTTTTGCCTCAATTATCCCAGTAATTTTGTAGCTCTCTGGTTGAACTTAGCTGTATAAAAAAGCATGCACGTATTACATGTATTTTGATTATTTAATCATTAGTTGCTGTACATATACTTGTCTATGTACTATATACCTGTTCTCATTGAGCTAAAATATAAATTTTGGCATATAATGAAACTTTGGCTATAACCAAAGTAGTTTTAGGAGTGTAGACATGCTTTCATTATGTGCCTTATTTCCCAGTTTCTTTCTTCCCATGAGTTCTGTCCTTTAAGGAGTGTATACTTACTTTAAAAATAGTCAACTCTCCCTTTCTCTATATTAGAATTTTGTGATACCTTTTTTTAAAGATTTTATTTATTTATCTGACAGAGAGAGAGAGCACAAGCAGGGGGAGCAGCAGGCCGAGGGAGAAGTAGGCTCCCTGGGAAGGATGCAGGACTTGATCCTAGATCTCTGGGATCATGAGCCCCTTGTGATACTTTTTGACATAATACCTTTCACTTTATTATTGTATTGCTGTTGAGTGGGGCCAATTTTGTGATTTCCTTAGAATTTATTTGAAGTTAACTTTTTTTTTTCGCCTGAATTGTATGTTGCTCCCTCTTTCAGTTCTGTGTGTGTGTGTGTGTGTGTGTGTCTATGAGCGTGTGAGGAGGAAGCTCTGACTGGAAAGATGTCAGTTCAAAGTTGTCACTATAGTCTGAATGAAGAAACGGTAAGGAATTTTCCATTCAGTATCGATGAGCTTTATGTTTACCAAGTTCCAGTAAACATAAAATTACTAAGGGGGTAAAATTATGGCAAAATATGGTATCTCTTCTTTAAGAGCTCAGTCCAGTGGAAAAACTAATAAACACACACCAGTCATAATACATTGATACGATGTAGATGAGGTGTGCATGGCATATAGTCATTAGAGGGTTCAAATCATCCCTCTTGCCTCACCTTTGACTATTTCATCCAGCCTGCTGTTGAAATCCTCTAGTGTAGTTTTGCAGTTCAGTTATTGTATTCTTTAGCTTGGTGACTTCTGTTTGGTACTTTCTTATATTTATATCTCTTTGTATTTTATTCTTTTTTACATTTATATTTTTTATTTAAATTCAATTAGCCAAGGTATAGTACATCATGAGTTTTTGATATAATGTTCAATGATTCATTGGTTGGCTGTATCACCCAGTGCTCATCATATCACGTGCACTCTTTAATCTCTTTGTAGAAGTTCTCCTGTGTTCATCCATTCATTTCCAAGTTTGGTGAACATCTTTATGACCATAACCTTGAAGTCTTTATCACTTAGATTACTTATCTCTGTTGCATTAAGGTCTTTTCTGAAGTTTTATTTGTTCTTTTATTTGGGACATATTCCTATTTTCTCATTTGGTGTGATCCTGTGTTTGTTCCCATCTATTAGGTGAAGCAACTACCTCTTCTAGTCTTTAAAAAAATGGCTTTGTGTAGGAGGTGAATCTTATTGTCCTAGCTCTTGATTGTCTCTCTTTGCCCTAGCTCTTGATTTTCTCTCAAACCTTGGTGATTGTCTAAGCAGCTTGATTTATTCTTTTTTGGAGGGGGGGGGGTGACCAACCCATTTTATTGAGGGGCTTCGGGGAAAGGTCGAAGGGGAGGAGGACAGGAAGATCCAATGTCCTCAGCCCAGCTGGAACATTCCTAGCGTCACAGTCCCCAAAAGCAGCAGCTTGATTTATTCTTGATGGGTCCCTGTTGTTGAGGATGTGCCAAGACCTGTCAGTGTTCCAAGGGGAGGGATCTCATTTAGCACCTAGTTTCAGGCTGATTGGAAGGCAGACCATCAGCTAATTTTTGGTTCTTTTTCTGAAGGAATTGTTTCATATGTAGCTGTAGATCTGGTGTGTCCATGAGAGGAAGTGAGTTCAGGATCTTCCTATGCCACCATCTTTAACTGCTCCCTGACTGCTTCAAAATTAATGTAGGAAACAATCTGTGGCCTGTTGAGAAAAGCCTTTCATGCCATCTCCTAAGTTGAATTTGCCCTATAGGCTTTGGATATCCAAAAAGTATATTTGGTGGTCTTTAATAAAGATTACAGTTTGTGAATTTAATATGAATACATTCTCATTTCAGATAAAAGTGCAGAAAAACAGATAAGAAAAATTAGAAATGATCTATATCCTATATACTCTGTCCTTGGCCTTTTAAATATAGTTGATTCACTCATAGAAACAAACTTTGGGTATTACACGTAGTTATCCAGGTTGACTGCTAGACCAGTTACCTCTGCTATTATTTCTTTAATGTTCAGATTTCATACAGTAGCTACAATACTAAGGCCTCTCTGTATTTTGGGAATTCATTGGACCTTTCTTGTGTACTCTTCCTGCAAGCATGGAAGGGGTCATATTAAAATACTTATCAACTGGTATAGAAATGGATATTGGCATGCCATATCATTCAGTAGACAAAATAAAAATTTATCTTCCTCTTTATTCTGCAATTATATGTTATAAATGGAATATGGAAGGAACATGTCATTTGTCAAATCATTTATAGAATGTACAAATTTTTTAAAGAAAATGTTGATGCAAGTTTTTTTTTTTTTCCTGCATCTAGCTGTATTTCACATGTGTGTGATTGAATTGAAATAGCGAAGCAGATTGAA
Organism: Phoca vitulina; assembly: GCF_004348235.1. Taxonomy (NCBI): domain Eukaryota; kingdom Metazoa; phylum Chordata; class Mammalia; order Carnivora; family Phocidae; genus Phoca; species Phoca vitulina. Next base: position 10,102,408 of record NW_022589762.1, read on the forward strand.
ATCTATCTTCAATAGTCCATTAAATTGAGAATCAGCTGTTTATATATTCCATAATAATTTTCTACATATTTCTGCTGAGCTAATAGCAGTTGAATTTGAAACTTGTTTAGCTCTTATCATACTGATATTTTAATATTTGTAATGTCATTTAAGTCATCAGAACAATTTATTGAAATGCCATTTAGTCAGCTAATATAATTTTTTAAAAAACTTCTCATCTGAGTAGGTTTGCAAACTTCATTTTGCCCTGTTTCATAGCTCAATTAATTCAAAAACTAAAAAGTTTACTCTATTTTTCACAATTGTCATCAAAAACACAATTTTTATATAATTTTTTAGATAATTTAATAGATTTTTACGTGTTAGACTTGACATAGTATTTTGCTTCTTTAAAATTTATCATACTTATTTTTATATTTTGCTTCATTTTCATATTTTCCTCTCCTCAATCTATTTCAATAAGTCTAAGATATGTTGTTTTTCACATTTTAACATCTCTGAAATCAGGATACCTCTTAAAATATATGGAGTCTTATAATAACTGTAGATCAGAAGACATATGCTCTGTCTTTGTAATTGTGTGCATATAACTGACCTTCATCATGGATGGTGATAGTGTTCTTCAAATAAGTTATGTATGGGCGCCTGGGTGGCTCAGTTGGTTAAGCGACTGCCTTCGGCTCAGGTCATGATCCTGGAGTCCCTGGATCGAGTCCCGCATCAGGCTCCCTGCTCGGCGGGAAGCCTGCTTCTCCCTCTCCCACTCCCCGTTTGTGTTCCCTCTCTCGCTGTGTCTTTCTCTGTCAAATAAATAAATAAAATCTTTAAAAAAAAAAAAAACAAATAAGTTATGTACATTGGTTGTCCTGCATATTTTTGTCAACAGACTGCTTAAGCACCACCATTCAAGAATGGAATATAAAACCTCTTTTTTTTTCTCCAAAATTTTTACAGACAACTTCACAAAATTTTCACAGATCAAGTAATTATTAGCATAAAGCCTGAATAATGAGCACCAAAAGCTAGGAAGAAAATCTTTACAGACAGTAGAGGGCACTCTTTTAAGAAATGCTACAAGATTTTTGTTCTTAGTATCACAGAGGACAATGTTGTGTTCAGAACAATTCTGATGACAATAAATACATTTCCTTTGCTGACAGTAATCAACTATTTTAAGATTTTATTTTGTATATGTTTTATTGTTTGAAATGAATTACGATATTTAAATATATTTTCTTATTGAAGATGCAAATTTCTTTTATTTGAAACACGAACTTTAATAGAACATCATTATTGTTCTGTTACCATAGAAGACTTTTTAACACTTTCATACTTGAAAATACTAATTTTGAGTTCCATTTGAGTCACTAATTACCAGGTATAAATTCATATATAGCAAGGCATACATGACTGAGAATGTATACCCTATTATCCTTGCCATAAAGTAAGCATATCTTCAAGTATGGGGACATGAGCATCAGCAAACCATTGGAGAAAGTTCTAAATTGAGCATAAAGGGGGAGAAATGGGAGTTGCTAACATTTCTTACATTGGACAATTGAGGCAGTTCTTGATGCCAAATCCTGAGGCCTTTACTATATAAAATATTTCCAGAAAGAAAAAAAATGTAGTAAAACTATGCAAAAGGAGAAAAAGGTATTGACTTGAACAAAGGACAATAACAATAGTTCATGCTTTCTCATTTAATACCTAGAAGAACCCTTTGATAAAGGTACTCTTTTTCTCTTCTTTTTACAAATATGGAAATATTGAATTCGTGAGGTCAGCTGGACCAAGATTATACAGGTTTGAATGCACAAATGGAATTAGTATCTTGCCTTATCTGATACCAAAGTTGTACTCTTAATCACAACATCAGAACACTTCCAAGAAAGTTAAAGAGAGAGCTTGGAACCAGTGTAGAAAAATCTCAAAAATAAATAAATAAATAAATAAAATTTCTTTTATTTATTAAGGAACAACCTTGAAAAAACTTGAAAAGGAAATGTATGAAATCATTTCACACTTGATTTTTTACAAAGAACAAATAATGAGTCTCCTCCCACATGTATCACCTATACGAGGTGGGTAGGTGTCGTGAGGGCTGTGACAGTGCTTTTCATCCAGGAAGGGCCATTTACTCTGAACTCTGCTGGGCAGAGGGGTGGGGCTGTGTCACGGTGGTTATAATGAGCTCCTTGATTCAATGACTTTATTTGTGGTTTCATCTGAACTCAGAGGAGCTGCCACTGCTCCGTCTTTGTGGCTCTCATCTCTTCGGAAATGAAGAGGGTGTCAGTCTTCATGTTTTGTACAAGTCAACTTTTAGGACTCCTTATTGTATAGACTTTGTCCATCATGCTCAGATTCCCTAGGGCTTAAACTTCTACCCTGAGTCTCAGTCTATTTATATGGTGGTGAATTCGGCTGTCAACCTAGAAGGAAACATCCCCATCTCCTCAACCTCTCTCTCGAGTCTATGTCAAGTTCCAAGGTCGTGATAACTTTCTGCTTTCCTTTTTAGATGGTCTTATTCTGGTCCGTCTGAATGGTGCTGGAAGCTAAGAAAGGGTGAGCAAAGGCAAAAGCCCTGCTGGTTTGTTTTGGCCCCCATATTTTAACATATTAAAAATCATCCAAAGCCCTTATTGTAATCTAAATGTTTCCTATTGAAGATCCTATCCTCAGTTTGCACATAGATGAAGAGAAAGTCAGAGGCATCTGCTCTCATTTTGCATTGTCCCAAACTTTCCTCCTTAACCTAGGTAAGGCTTGGCTATTAATTTATCAGTTAACTTTTAAAACTTCACCTTTAATTCACATTTGCAACAACCCCTGATTATTCTTCCATATATGTTGAAACAAGTCAGTAGGAAGTGGCTTCAAAATCAGATAATATTCTTAGAATGAGTATTTAGGGTAATAATGTAAGGTGTCTTGTATCTGTAAAGCTAGATAAGATCCACACCAGAAGAAAGTTTTAGGCATTTAAGACCATGTTAATGATTCTGCACCTAACATTCCAATGTGTGTGGGTTTTTTTTTTTTTCCCATGCAACCAATCAGTTCTCAGACACCAGCTGGTGTTTTCCGTGTTTGGAATTCAGAATAAAGATATTCTTCCATCCTCCTCTCTTAGTGGGTAAAGGCTGTCATTCTGAATTTAGTGTTGTTTCTTGTGGTCACTCTTAACCAGAGTCATAACAACACAAACAATGACATTAAAGTGATAATGATCACCCACATCCAGGCTTGCACACCTCAGTTTTGGGTCTCTTCTTCTCCTTAAGTTTTATCTTCTTCTGTTCTTTGGCCAGGTGCACTGCTTTGACTCCTACTATATTTTTTCAGTTGCTTCTTTTTCTTTTAATCAGAAATGCTGTTGGGGCCCCTGAGTGGCTTATCGTTAAGTGTCTGCCTTCGGCTCGGATCATGATCTCGGGGTCCTGGGATCGAGCCCCTCATCGGATCTCTGCTCAGCGGGGAGCCTGCTTCTCCCTCTCCCACTCCCCCTGCTTGTGTTCCTGCTCTCCCTGTGTATCTCTCTGTCAAATAAATAAAAAGAATCTTTTTAAAAAATGCTGTTCCCTTCACCTCATCCTCATAAGACCTACGTAGGTACTAAATGTTTTAAGCAGCAACGACTCTACAACTGGAAGTATTCTGTACTGTACAGTGTGATTTGTCAGCCATACATGTTGGACACACTGTATTGAACTCACTGAGTGTATTGAACTAATGCATCATGTCTGAAGAATGATAGGTTGATTGATCCCAAATGACCATTTAGTAGCATTTCTAAAAATTTCAACAGTGTGTCATATCATAATCCAGACAATTCAGTTAAACTTTAATCTCCAAACTAATTATAAGTAATCACCACTTCTGTCCTATGAGCCCCAACATATATATATTTAAATATATATTATATATAAGTATATATGATATTTTTATATGATATACATTATAATCCTTTTAATACTTTTTATGTTTATATATTGAATCATCCTTATGATATATTGCTAATAAACTATTCAGTTTAATTTTATATTTCCCAGATGATGGAAATGAACCTTTTTTTTTTTTTAAAGATTTTATTTATTTATTTGAGAGAGAGAACAAGCAGGGGGAACGGCAGAGGGAGAGGGAGAGGCAGGCTCTCTGTTGAGCAGGAAGCCCGATGCAGGGCTCTATCCCAGGACTCTCGATCATGACCTGAGCCAAAAGTGGACACTTAACCAAGGAGCCACCCAGGCACCCTGATGGAAATGAATCTTGAGATTATGTATCCTATTCAGGTTTATAGATCTAACAAAAGAATCAGGCACTTGAAACAATTGACTTTTGATACATCACATTCAGCAGGTTGAAGAAGGAAGGGAAAAGAATTGTCCACTCAATTAGGACATTTAAAAATTAGATTTGAATGTTAAATAATCTGCCTTGTATTGTCATCCTATTTACTTTTGTGCTGCCAGTTTTCTAGATACTCTGTGTGCATTGTTCTCATTAGATTACCCTACTCAATTGATCATTTGGAATGATTATGAACATCACTGAACAAACCCATTAAATTCAGTTTTCCTTTCCTATGTAATACTGAGACATTGGTGTTGAACTGACCTTAGTTGATTTTTAAGTGTCATTCAAATTCATAATGCTACCCCTCACATGGTTCCATTTATATATTCATGCATGCATTCATTCACTGATCATAGAATTATTATTTTTTTAATTTTGCTGAGGGCTTTTCATATATGACTTTTATGATACTGGAGTATGTTCCCTCTATCCCTATACTGTGAAGAGTTTTAATCAAGAAAGGATGCTGTACTTTGTCAAATGCTTTTTCTGCATCTATTGATAGGATCATATGGTTCTTGTCCTTTCTTTTATTTATGTAGTGTATCACAGTGATTGATTTGCAGATGTTGAACCACCCTTGCAGCTCAGGAATAAATACCACTTGGTCATGGAGAATAATCCTTTTAATGTAGTGTTGGATCCTATTGGCTAGTATTTTGATGACAATATTTGCATCCATGTTCATCAGGGATATTGGTCTGTAATTCTTTTGGTGAGGCCTTTGTTTGGTTTTGGGATCAAGATAATGCTGGCTTCATACAACAGAGTTTGGAAATTTTTCTTCCAACAGCTTCAGAATAAGTATTAGTTCTTTAACTGTTTTGTAGAATGCCCCTGGGAAGCCTTCCAGCCCTGGACTTTTGTTTATTGGGAAATTTTTGATTACTCCTTCAATTTCCTTGCTGGCTATGGGTCTGTTCAAGTTTTCTATTTCTTCTTGGTTCAGTTTTGGTAGTTTATATGTCTCTAGGAATGCATCCATTTCTTCCAGATTGCTCAATTTGTTGGCATATTGTTGTCAGAATATGTTCTTATAATTGTTTGTATTTCTTCAGTGTTGGTTGTGATCTCTCCTCTTTCATTCATGATTTTATTTATTTGGGTCCTTTCTCTTTCCTTTTTGATAAGTCTGGCCAAGGGTTTATCAATCTTATTAAAATATTTGCAAACCACATATCTGACAAGGAGTTAATATCCAAAATTTATAAAGAACTCCTACAACTCAGTAGCAGAAAAATATTCCAAATTAAAAATGGGCAAAGGATCTTGAGATTTCATATGAATTTTAGGATAGCTTTTTCTATTTTTACAAAAAACAAAAAAACAACTCACATAAAGTAAGCTACAGATTCAATACAATCCCTGTAAATTCTGAGTGAGTTGTTAAGTGATAAGTTTTCTCATCAATAAACACAGGATGCCTTTCCAATTATTTATGTCTTTGTTTCAGCAATGTTTTATAATTCTCCATGTATAAATCTTTACCTCTTTGCTTATGTTTATTCCTAAGTATCTTATTCTTTTTTATTCTATTTGTAAATATGATTTTCTTCCTTATTTCTGTTTCAGATTATTCATTGTTAGTATATAGAAACACATCCCAATTTTGTGTTTTGAGTTTGTATCATGAAATTTACTAAGTTTCTTTATTAGTTCTTACAGTTTGTGTGTGTGTTTTGTGTGCATGGGGAGGGGTGGAAGATCTTTGGTTTTCTCTATATAAGTTCCTGTCGTCTATTACATCTTTTTTTCCAATGCCTTTTTTTTGATGCCTTCTCTCTCTCTCTCTCTCTCTCTTTTCTTTCTTTCTTCCTAATTGCTTGGGCTAGAACTTCCCCATACTATGGTAAATAAAAGTGACAGAAGTGGGCATCTTTCTCTTGTTTTTAGTCTTAAAGGAAAAGCTTTGAGTATATTAACTGTGGGCTTTTCATATATGAATTTTCATATATTTCCTTCTATTTCTAGTTTGTCAACTTCTTCATCATGAAGAAGTGTAGAATTTTGCCAAATGACTTTTTTTTTTGCATAAATTGAGATGATTGTGTGATTTTTTTCTCCCTTTAGTCTGTTAATTTGATGTATCATGTTAATTGATTTTCATATGTGGAACCATTCTTGCTTTCCATGAATAAATCTTATTTGGACAATGGTATATAATCTTTTTAATATACCACTGAATTTGGTTTCTAGTATTTTATTGAGGGTTTGTGATGGTTAATTTTATGTGCCAATTTGATTGGACCATGGTGTGCCCAGATTAAACATTATTTCTGCGTATGTCTGGGAAGGTGAAGTTCTGGATGAGTTTAGCATTTAAATCTGTGAGCTCTGTAATGTAGATATCCCTCCATATTGTGGATGGTATCATCCAGTCTCCTTGATAGCCTGGTTATGAAGAGGAAAATTACGCAGAGCAGACCCAGGCCCGGCAGGCCCCAGAAGATGGAAATTTACTAGAGATAACCAGAAGCCCCACTGGGAGCAAGAGATAACCAGCCGTTTCTGCTTCTGTAAGCAGGCTTCCCAACACGAGCTTCCTGCACTGCCCTAACCACTGCCCTAACCGCTGTTCCTGCCTAAAGCAACTCCCCCCACCCCCAATTAAACCCACCTACCAGCAGTCAGCACAGTCCTTGGAACCTGGCCCTCTGCACTGTCCTATAAAAAAGTGGAAGAAGGAAGGATTCCTTCTTCTCTTGCCTGCCTGTTTGAGGTGGAACATCAGTCTTCTTTTGCCCTTAGCCTGACATTTACATTATTGGCTCCCCTGGTGTGTATATCTTCATACTTGGACTGGAACTACACCCACTAGCTCTCCTGGGTCTCCAGCTTGTAGATGGCAGATCATGACAAGATTTCAGATGGATCTCACTTCTCCCACTTGCACGTCTCAGGTTCTATAATTGCATGAACCAATTCCCATCCTATTGGTTCTATCCTATTGGTTATGTTTTCCTGGAGAACACTGACTAACACAGATTTTGGTACCAAGAGTGGTTCTAAAGGAACAGGATTTTAAGATGAGTTTTCTGAATTGGTTTTGGGGTTACTGGAATTGGTTCTGTAACCTGATTCGGTTTAAAGATGCCTAGACAGTATTGTTAATAATGAGAGCACCGATAGTCCATGGCATGATCAGGTGATAGAGATATGAAAAATATCTGCATTGGATATTTCTAAGCAACCACTTAGAAGAATCAAGGAGCTGAGTCCCTCTGTATATGATACTTTCAAGCACTTTGGGAAACTAATGTTTATAATGATGCTGACCAGTTGCTCCTAATGTGGCTGGATAAAGTGATAAAAGAAAAAAATAAGCCCAGGGGGTTCACATTTTGAGCTCAAGATCTGGGTTGTCACTCCCACCAGACCAAGGCCATGCCATATCAGGGAGACTGTGGGACAATGGCAAACAAAAATGCCACAAAATTCCCTGCTGTTCTGAATGTGGCTTTTTTCTTGGGTAGACGCTCTGCAAGTCTTTGACTGTTTCCCAGAGCACTTATACAGTAATTTTAGCTAGTCTTTAATCATCATTTTCAATATTTTTATGGGGGAAACAAGGGCCTGGAACTTCCTAGTCTGCCATTTTGTTGACATCACTCCAACTCTCTCCAATTTTTTGTGATGTATATATATATTTTTATCTGTGACTAAAATATTTTTTTAAAATCTTGGCTTCTCTACCTTACATTATAAGTATTTTTATGGTTGTAGAGAGAGAAGCTTGTTAACTTGCTAGATGATTTGGTGAATCTAGCTCAGGTCAGATGATCCCTGCCACTCCCATTCCCTCTATAAACATATGAATCTGAAGGAAATCAGAAGTCTTTTCCTGTTGTGCAATGTATAGTATGTTCAGTTGTGCTCAGCCCAAGCTCATCTTTCTTTGGTCTGATCAAAGTCTGTGGCACCATGTGTTATCCTTAGTTTTCTTGTGCCTTCTTTCATGAGTCATTTGTGGTGTTTGTCCTATTGAATTAGTAGACAATTTTTTCCCATCATGGGACATAAACTACTCTTTCCCAAGATAATGGCCTTTTGGAAATGGAGCAAATTCTGTCCAGCAACTTTGGGGTGAGGGGGTGTCTTCTTTTGAGGAACAATAGTGGGGCATTCAGCCTAAATAAGATAGTCAATGATAAAATGATAATGGGAATTATGTCTGGGGACTACAAAATCCTGGTGCAGAAGATCTATTGAAAATAGAAATTGAGATAATACATATGTTTCAAATCTCAGGTATTGAAACAGTTGGAAGAATCAATTACTACCAGTTCCACATAGAGACAAACTAGTCTTTACAGAAACAGATATGTCTCAAGGGGAGGAAATACTGCAAAAGAGACCTTTGAAATTTATTGTAGGCCTTCACTTGAGACTGAAAAACAAAGGGAGAGCAAGAATAACGTGAAGATGAAGCTTCTAGGGGTACCTGGGTGGCTCAGTTGGTTAAGCGTTTGCCTTTGACTCAGGTCATGATCCCAGAGTCCTGGGATCAAGCCCCACATCGGGCTCCCTGCTCAGCAGGGAGTCTGCTTCTCCCTCTCTCTCTGCCGCTCCCCCTCGCTCATTTTCTCTCTCTCAAAAATAAATAAATAAAATCTTTTAAAAAAATGAGGCTTATTAAGATGTGACTTCCTCACAAAACTACATGGCTATTTTTCTAGAAAAAGAGGTTGAGAAAAATATATTGTGGGTTACCAATCTCTCTCTCTCTCTATAAAGCCAAGGTAAGTGATTCTGTAAGAACTGTGGAAAATTGTGACTCAGAGGTACCTGGGGATGCTTTCACTTTTGCCCTTAGAATCATTCATTCTCATTCTCCAATATCCACCCTCAGTACTTTATGGGCCCTTGAACACTCAGAAAAGACCCAAAAGATAAGGCTGAAGTTCTTGTTTGAACTCCTGCATCTTTGTCTAAAAATGATTCTGATATGAAATCTCTTCCTTCATTGACTTCATTGAATATAATTCTACTAATTAAGTTATTCAATAAATTATTGTTCCATTAATTGAGATAAATTCCTTCACTATATTCATAGTTTTATAAAATTTTGTTATTATTTTAGTGTTTATCCTGAAAATCCCAACATGTGTCCTTGACTTATTAATGTCCAATATAAATAATTGTTTTACCTCTTCTAGACATTGTGATAAACTTAGGCCCTTTAAACTCCACTTATCCCCCTTTTGGTTTAATTGCTACACTTATAGTGTACTTTAAAAAAAAAAACAAACCTTTTATTTACTTATTTGAGAGAGAGAGAGCACACGAGTGGGGGGAGGGGCAGAGGGATAGAGAGAGAGACAGAATTTCAAGCAGGCTCCACACGCAGCATGGAGCCTGATGCAGGGCTCAATCTCATGACCCTGAGATCATGACCTGAGCCAAAATCAAGAGTCGGATGCTTAACCGACTGAGCCAGCCAGGCGCCCCCACTTAGAGTGTACTTTGATTTTACACAATTTTAAACCATAGACATTAATATTATGGTTTTATATAATCACTGTTTCAACTTATACCCACATTTACCTATTTCATTGTCCCTTCGAGGTTCCATTTGGAATAATTTTCTTACACCTAAAGAACCCACTATAGTTTATATCCTTAGTGCAGACCCAAAGTAATAAATTCTTTTTTCTCTATCTTTAATTACCTTTATTTCTTCTATGAAATATGATCATGTACCCATACGATTCTTATATATTTAGAATATTTCCTCTGGGAATAGAGTTTTAGCATGGCACTTTTCTTTCAGTAAGTATGTGGCTTTCATGGTTTTTTTGTCTTATTTATTATTTATTTTTTTAAAAAAAATTATTTATTTGAGAGAAAGAGAGAGAGAGAGAATGAGTGGGGAGGAGGGGCAGAGGGAGAGGGAGAAGCAGACTCCCCAAAGAGAAGGGAGCCTGACATGGGACTTGATCTGGGACCCTGGGATCATGACCTGAGCTGAAAGTAGATGCTTAACCAACTGAGCCACCCAGGCGCCATCTTTGCCTTTAAGAGTTAGCTGCCAATTGCTCATTTGAAGGTAAATTCTATTTTTCTCTGACTGCCTTTCAACCTTCTCCTGTCTTTGGTTTTCAGCAATTTACAAGATACACATAAATTTGTTTTCACTTTGTTCACCTTCCTGGGGTTCATAAGGCTTTGTCAATATGTAATTTGATGTCTTCTGTCAGTTCAGGAATATTCACAGACATTATCTCTTTCACTCTAGGTTATAGGTAAACTGATGTACAAAAGTGAATTTTGAGGTTTAGGAGACATTACCTTAGCAAACTCATTATATACATTTTTACATGCTTTTCCTGAAAGAGTTCACTGATGATCTGTATATACAAGTTTAGTTTAAAGCATAGTGTGTGGATGAGATGAGAGCATCACCACTGGGGAAAACTTTTAGGTGTGCTTTGTTGAAGATTACTCAAAGTGGAGTTCAGCCTCAGTAAGGAAGAGTGTTGTAATTATGAACGAGCCTTCCCCAGAGCACCATATAGAAATCGTCAGCATATATGCCACAAATTTACCATCGCAGATGTAGATTGAAGTCTTTATTAAAGGCAGTAACAACTTGAATACAGTGCAAAAAGAGCAACAATATAAATGCAAGAGTCACATATTGGAGGAGAATTAAAAATAAAGGAGATTTATATTCTTTAGGCTTGTTAGAGTCTACTAGGGGAAAAATCCCTTCTATTAATCTTTTTTTTTCATATTCCAAAGAATAATTAATATAAACATGTCAATCCTCATGAACAGCTATCATGATATTTGATTCTTGAAAGTTCTTTTTATTTGTCCGTTTCTGAAAGATACATCCAGGGGAGAAAAATATAAATCTGCTTGTATAAGCGCATCTATTTCCAACAAAAGCAATATTCTTACAACTTGGTTTAATATGATCTATTGTTCTGGGGTTAGCATAGCATAATGATTATGCTAATGATCTCTAGAGTAAGACTATCATGGCTTAAATCTTGTTTCTAATTCTTGCTAGCTACAGAATCCTCTCTGGACCTCAGTTTCTTTATTAATATGACAACAGTAATGACAGTATTGTCTCATAAGATTATTGGGGCAGTACATGTTTTAATATATGTAATCACTCAAGTATTACTAGGAATATTAGAAACAATCAATAAACATTAGCTGTTTTAAGGTGCCAATTGTGACCAGATTCCCTTTAGTTCGTATGTCTTATATGATTTCTACTCCTCCCCATTTATTTACTAAGGTATGAAATTTTTATATATTAGTATATACTTCTATATGCAAATATATTAAAAATTTTAAAATCACATAAACATTTTAAGTCCATTTTTTAATATTTTCAGTTTGATTGAGATCTCCGCTTATAATATGTTGAGAATTCTTGAAAGCACACAAGATATTAAAAGGTTTATAATTATGTTCTGTATAAGAAAATATGGTAATGAGTATCATGCCATACACTTCCAATTCTTCCTTGCCATTTGTCTTGATAAGACTGGAGCTCAGTACTTCAGAACAGTTTTCTTGTTGCCAAGATTTTATTTTTCAGTGGAAATAAAATACCAGTTTTCTTCAGAAAAGACCAGTTACCTTGACAAAAAAAAGTACATGCATGAAGATAACTTTGTCATCATGTTTGCTCAATGTATTATAATTTTTGTATTATTATTTTTAATTATGCTCCCTAATTTCAAGAGTTACATGAAACTTTTTTTCTGATACCTATGCCATAGTTATCTAACTTTGATGTTATATTTATTAATTGCATATATACATCTAGATTTAAACAGTTTATATGTGATGCCAAGATTCCCATTGCAATCCAATACATACCTCTGCTTTGTTATATTATTTTGCAATATGTCGTGTCATTTTGCTTAGCGGTTTCGTGTGTCATCAGAACCCCTTCTAGACAACGAACTGAAATTCATAAAATTTGCAAAGAAAAATACATTTTAAGACTATTATCATTTTCAAACAGTGTTGCAAATAAAATAGAAATCTAACATTTCTTCAGTACAACTTAGCCATTTATTTTTTATTATTAACTGAGGAATGAATTGTAAAATATCATCAGCAAGTAACTGATCTAAAATCTGAACTTTTCCTTATGGCACATACTTAAGAGTTAATTACTGGTGCTTTGATAATTGTAATTTTCTACATCTGATTGATGCCATTCTAAGCAGTTAGTAAACCTGGACAGTCTGGACATAATGACCTAAGTTATATTTGAAGCAAACATCTTTGACATAGCACACATCCAATCAGCCACAAAGTACTATTTATTCTATCACTACATTGCTTCATATATCTGTTCCCTTCTTCACAGTACCATAACCTTTTTCCTATTCAGATTTTCATTATTTTTGTATTGAGCTATTATTATATTCTACACTGTTTCTATCTCTACCTCTAGTGCTTCTTTATCACTATTTTCTTCAAATTGCCTCTAGAATTCACATTTCCAGTGCACAGCTTGAGTTATGCTACTCTATCAACCATCTGCAGAGACTATCAATTATTTATATGCTAAAATTCAAACTAAAAGGAAAAGTTTACAAAATTGTATCATTTTTCTTCACAGCTCCATTTCGAGCTATCTTCAAATATGAAAACTTTAACCCACATCATTTCACATTGATGTGCTTTGTTTTATTTTGAAGGATCTGGAACTACATGGCATGACCTGAATTTAAAAAATAATACGCAAACAATGAATCATGGAACACTACATCAAAAACTAATGATGTAATGTATGATGAGTAACATAACATAATGAAATAAAATTAAAAAAATAAAATAAAATAAAAATTAATAATAAAAATAAGAGTGAGTGGAATGTTCCTAGCTTAAATTTATTTTAGTCTGAATGGCTCATGGTTACTTCTAACAGATTTTGGAGACTTCACACAAATTATAGAGAAAATCTTCCTGCATGCTTCCTTTACCAAGATTTGATTTCAGTCCACTTACAAGAACATGAAACTTGCTGGACATGGGGCTTCAACTTAGTCAAGTGCAGACGCATATCACCATGACTTTAAGTTCTCTGGACCATATTACTCCAGCTTGAGTCCCAAATGCATTTCTGGACACATGGGAATCAATGTAATAAATATTGCTGGGTCATTCCCTCATCAGACCACTTAGAGTATTAAAGTTGAGTATTTTTGCTATGCCAATTCAATGGATAAAGAAGAAAGTATTATCATCAACTTTCCATTCCCTCACACTTGCATCTTTCATATTTGTTTCCTAAACAGTATTACATATTTTAAACATATTCTCCTGTGAAGGATGCTGCTAGTCACTGATGTGATGTTAGTTGAATACAGACCTACAACTTTTCTTTCTTGTTTAAAATGAGAAGCCAAATAATTAAGCTAAATCTTATCAATTGAATGAGCAAGCCATGCTTAATTAAATTTTGTACCAAGAACATTCTTGTTTGTTTACAAAGTTGCCCTTCCATTTCTGCCATATGTTTATTCATGCATGGTTCATTTACATACTAAAACCTAAGTATCCAGGAAGATCTTCCTTCGGATTGGTAATTCACAGATAAGATTAGCTACTTGACACAGGGAAATACTTCCGCTGGTTCAACTGCTTCTCTCCTCTCTTGCTTATTAAGACAAAGTTTACTAATAGTAAAACAGAAGAAAAAGCTGTGTTTATTAGGATATTTCACCAATTTATTTTATTTATTTCATTCACAAGTTAGTATTCCATATCTAAATTATATTGGTGTCTTCATGACTTTTCCAGGATATGCTGATCAAAATAGTATGTGCAATTGCTTCTAAGCACAGCTTGGTCCTCACAATAAAATAGTCTTCTATACTTAGTGATAATTTTAAAACAGGCTTTAAAAGCACAATATCTTAGATGAGTACCCATCAGAATCCTAGTTACACTTTATTTTGGTATTTACTACCCTATGTCTGTCATACCCAAATACAATTTCTTCATTTCTAGAATATAATATTTTTCTTTTTAAATTATTTTCTCTTTTACACAAGTAATACATGAATTTATTTATTTTACAAAAAAAGTGAGTAAGTGTATGCACCCGTAAGGAGTAGAAAAGAGTCCCTTTCATTGTCCCTACAATACCACTTACTTCAGCAAAGACAATTCTGTAAATAGCTTTATATATATCATTCTGGTTGTTTTCTAATTGTTTACATGTCTAAATACTCCTTAATATTTCCATCTTCCATATTAACAGGCTATTGCTTGCTTTCATATTAATAATTGTTTCCATATTAACAGATTATTATATATCTGATTGCTTTGTATGAATTTATATATGTGTATGTGTTTGTATGTATGCATGTATACTTCATCCTTATATTTTGTAAATAAGCTTGATAATTTCATACATCAAATGTGTATGAGAAAAAAAATGTGTATGAGAGTGTTTACTGTCCAAGTATTAACCCAAACCTATTGTTAAATATCTGTCATTTTGAAGAGCTTACTGTATTATATACTAAATATATATATGCCATAGGTATGAGCATGCATGTGATTTTATTATTAGGCTGTTTTTTCTTATTTTGATATATTTATTTTATACCAGTACTATAATGTTACTTATAGCTTAATAACTTTATAGACTATTTTGATACCCGACAAGGCTAGATCTGTACCTCTCTTGTCAATATATTTCAATCTGTATTGTGTTAATCTCATACATTTTTACTTCTTTGTATAATTTTAATTAATTTATTTATCATGAAAATATACTTGCATTGGAATCACATAAATCTTAGATGAATTTAGAAGAGTATTATCATCTTCACACTTTTTTTTTTAAAAGATTTTATTTATTCATTCGAGACACAGAGATACAGGGAGAGAGAAAGAGAGCACGAGCAGGGGGAGAGGCAGAGGGAGAAGCAGGACCCCCACCGAGCCAGGAGCCAGACGTAGGGCTCGATCCCAGGACCCCGAGATCATGACCCGAGCCGAAGGCAGACGTTTAACCGTCTGAGCCACTCAGGCGCCCCTTCACACTATTAATCTTCCTACCAAGGAACATTTAATATATATTTAATTCATTAATGCCCTTCTTTATGCCTTTTAACAAAGTATTATAATCTCATATACATTATTAGGTATATGAATTTATTTAATCAAAAATGTTCACTGAGTACCTATAATGGGTTACCATAATATTCGAAAGCAAAGGATAAAATGTAGAGCAAATACAGATATGAGCTGTGTTCTAATGAAGCTACCAATCTAGTGGGAAAGACAGGCATTGAATAAATAACCACACAGATGTACAGGTAAGACTGTGAAAGATGCTACAAATGGTGGTACATAAGATACTGTAATAGAGGAAGCTGGCTTAATTATAAAATTATAAAGGAAAATTTATTTTCTGGGACAATTGATTACTCTAGGATTTAGTTACTCCAAAAAACTGTATAAGTAAGGGTACATAGGGTAAAAGGAATAGTTTATGCATATGCTCGGTAGCCAGAGAGATCATGGATCAAGTTACAATTCATGTCAATCTGCCCAGAGAAGTCCTGATTCATGCTGGTTGTCGTCCCAGAGTAATTATTAATAGCATCTACCCCATTCTTAAAATTATCTTTGTCTTTTTTTTTTTTAATTATCCTTGTCTTTACAATAGTAACTTTAATCATGAGTCATTTAATGAACTAAAAGACAGCAACTGTGGCTGGAGCCTAGAGAGTGAGAAAGTACGTGGTACTAGCTGGGGTAGAGATCCATGGACCGAGTAAGAAAGGACTTTATAAACCATGTTAAGGATTTTTAGATAATATTGAATTTAGAGTATTAAGAAGCTAACAGTAAAAGTATGGTGAGTTTATAAAATTTATATTTTTGAGGAGGTTACTCTGGAAATTGATTAGAAGTCATGAGTGAATGTAGTTAGATCCCTTGGTGGCTTGTAGAGTAGAAAGAGAGGAAGGGAGAAAGAGAGAAAGGGAAGGAGAGGGAGAGAGCAGGTGAGAAAGAAGGAGATTGTCTTGGATTAGATGGGTAGTAATGCAAATGTAAAGAAGTGTATTAATTCACTAAGTTGAGATAATTAGTAGCACTTAGAAACAGAGATGACTCCTAGGTTCATTTCACTAAACATCAACCACCAAGAAAGACAATAGTATTAAAACATCTGATTTTTCCCTTGATGTTGATAAGGATCCAGGTTAGGAAGATAGTCTGTTTGGA
The DNA here is from genome assembly GCF_004348235.1 of Phoca vitulina. NCBI lineage: Eukaryota > Metazoa > Chordata > Mammalia > Carnivora > Phocidae > Phoca > Phoca vitulina. The sequence goes on from NW_022589762.1 coordinate 10,118,995, forward strand.
AATATAGTATGCTAGTTGTTTTTTAAAGATATCTCAGAAGAAATGTTAGTAAGAAACTTAAAATGAGGACCTAGATATTGGACCTTAGTTCTTGCTTGTATATAGTAACACTACATTAACTTTGTATCTAGCTTCCTTATTGAAGTGTTCTTTTATTCTGATTTTTTTCAGTAGATTTCCTTGTAATATATGGGTAAGAATGCACGTCATCTGCAGATAACTTCAGTATTTAATTTGTAATATTTATATTATATCTAAATAGGTTTTTCTGTATGTTTGCTTTTCTTTTGCCAGGACATCCAAAGAAATGTTGAAGGATAGTAGTTCTATCAGTCATCCTCGTCTTACTGATTCTATTGAAAATGAGTCTAAATTTTTACTATGAAAGATATTTGATTCTTACGAATCAAATTAAATATATTTCCTTCTACTTGGAGCTCTTTCTTTTTCTCCTCAATATGACAAATTTCTTGATAAATGTACAAGCCCATCCCTGATTTTAACCAGAATTTGGTTATCACATAGTATCCTTTTAGTATAATAATAGATTATGTTAGCTCTTGTATGTAGGATTTTTGCTTCTATGTTTGTTAGGGGTGTTGTCCTAAAATATTTTCCTGTGTATGGAGATAATTTGGAATAATGCTATGCTTCTCTTCCTGATCTGGGTGGCACTTTTCTTTTTTGTTAGTTTATAAACAGTTTATCTTGAAGTCAGATTTGTTATTAAGATATTTTCAAATTCATCCTTTAAAAGTTATCAGTCAGGGACGCCTGGGTGGCTCAGTCCATTAAGCATCTGCCTTTGGCTCAGGTCATGATCCCAGGGTCCTGGGATCGAAGCCCGCATCGGGCTCCCTGCTCTGCGGGAAGCCTGCTTCTCCCTCTCCCACTCCCCCTGCTTGTGTTCCCTCTCTCGCTGTGTCTCTCTCTGTCAAATAAATAAATAGAATCTTAAAAAAAAAATAAAAAAAATAAAAGTTATCAGTCAGGTATCTACGTGAAGGTATATCACTGATTATTTATCTACAGAATATAGCATATATTTATCTATAGAATATAGTTATTTTATTCAATTTTTCTACATTATCTTGAGCCTTTTATCATGTGTCTTTGCAGGAAATCATACATTTAATCAAGTTTTTTGTGTTTATTATTAAAAATTATATATTCTGCTTTATTCTGAAACAATTCACTTTGAGATTATAATTGATTTAGATGTAATTATGCTTCTTAAATAAATTTATTTGCTATGTGTTTTGAATTGCTGTTTTCTCTGACTTATAAATCGTATTTATCTTACTTTCTATATTTGATGAAATTTTTCACATTTCTGGCCTGTTAATAGTGCTGTGTTATAGATTTATTCTTTTAAAAGCTAAATATTTTTTATAATGTGATGAAGTATTGAGTTTGAGCAATGTGTAGGCTCAGTACAGTATCCTGATCATTTTGCTTTATTTTTTTTGATGAATACCTATCCACCATCTTTTCTTTCCCCTGTTAAATTCTCTTTTTCAAATTACTTGATTTCATGCCCTTATAGTTCATTTTTAACTGCCCTGATAGATAAATTCTATAACTGTTTCCAGTTTTTATTACATCTCACAGGTGGTGAATCTAATGTCATTATGATATTACAAAATATAGAATGCTGGTATTATTTTCCACTTTTATTAAATACCCAACTATTCACTGACATCTTTGATAAGATCACTTGGGCCTTTGCTATTGATAATTCAATAAATCACTGATTTGATAAAATACTCATATAATTAAAATATATAATATAAGAAAATACCTTCAGGAAAATATTGTAATCAATTTAAAGACCTTTAAAAATTATATTCTAGTAATTTAAAACAAATTAATGAAATAGCTCTAAAAAGTACTTACCCTTAGCTGTCATAATCGCAGCTAGTCCCAGAAAAATAAGGTAAAGGAAGGCAAATAATATTGCAACAAGGTACCATGGAGACTCTGTCCAAAGAGAGGGAAGTGAGCTACTATGATGATCAATGAAAACAAGATTCTGTAGTTGGGATTAGAAAGAATTCTGGACAAGAACATCCAACTCACTTGAATTGGACTGAAATCTAAGCTTATGAGAGCACCGAATTGTGGAAAAATATACCCCAGCCTGAGAGGGGAACTCCCAAACTTATTTTGCAGATTTGGGTACAGCCAGAGAATATATGAATATTTTTATGTAGGAAGGGATTATGGACTAACAAGTTGCCCTATTAAAGAAGTCTTTTTAAGACTACAAATGAGTACTTTTAAGTCATTTTTAAAAAATGACTTCTTTGTTTTTATAGTAGAACTAGGTTAAGAACAAAATTCCTGCATTAGCTGTTGGTCCAGACCGATATTCTGTGACAGTTTTGATAAAAGTCTATTTATCATGAGATATCTCACAAAATACTATAAAAGGGACACTGTGCAAGACTAAAATATCAAACTGAGAAGGTATATATGAAACATTTTTTAAAATTATTATTCTATGGGTATGGTACATTATTCTAAGCCATGTGGCCATCAGTAATACATTGTCATTGGCTTTTAATGCAGCCCTTCATGTCAATATGACCACTTTAAAGGTGTTGATATGAGAGATGAACTCCGATTCAGAGGTTTGTCCAGGAATATTTGTTTTTATGATTGGTTCATTAAAATATTCAAGCAAAAAAGGAGAATCTAGAATTTTAAATGTTTTTTACCGTTCATCTTCAAATTCCTAGTTGTTTTTCTCTTCTCAGTACTTGAAGAGCCATGAACTTTGACATCTGAGTAAGTTACACTTTCGTCACAAAACTCTAGAAAATATGTAAGAAAAACACATAACAACTATTTATATATAATTAATATATGTATGTGCATATACATATCTGATACATAAACATACAATTGAAAAGCATGCTAAAACTAGAAACAAAAATTATGTTAAAAAAAAGAAGAAGATAGTAGGAAGGGAAAAATGAAGGGTGGGAATTGGAGGAGGAGATGAACCATGAGAGACTATGGACTCTGAGAAACAAACTGAGGGTTCTAGAGGGGAGGGGGTGGGGGGATGGGTTAGCCTGGGGATAGGTATTAAAGAGGGCACGTACTGAATGGAGCACTGGGTGTTATATGCAAACAATGAATCATGGAACACTACATCAAAAACTAATGATGTAATATATGGTGATTAACATAACATAATAAAATTAAAAAATGTAAAATAAAAAAATAAATAAAAGAAAAAAATTGTCCCATCTTATGCTTATGAGAAAGTATTAAAATTTGCTCAATCATGGAGCTGCTTTGTGAAATATGACAATTCTTTTTCTTTTTTAATTCTTTGTTTCTTTATAAAATAAAGATAACAACAGTATTCATTCATAGATATATTGTGGAGATTAAATGTATATAAAGTCGATAGCACAGTGTTTGAAGCAATCATGTACAAAGGTATATGAGGAAAAAAAATCATGCAAATGATCTTATTATTGTAGAAGTGGTAATAGTAGCCGTGTAGAGTAGTGATTGTAAGAATATAATGGGCAGTAGCATTAAGAGTAACACTGGTTGCAAAAGCAAGAGTAGAAATATAAAACTTAACTTAAATGCCTATCTTGCCCCTTCCTATAGTTGAATTTAATCTTAATTAAAAGAGCGTGAAAAAAATTCATCTGATTCTCATTAGGTAGGTAAAGTCCCTTAGCAATATATTGCATGTACTCCTTTAGTACAAGTAAAGTAGAACTCAGCCACCAAGTCAGTAACATTTTCTGAATGATCTTAACTCTAACCCCATTGTAAATATTGACTTATCAAATGATGATTGTCTGAAATTTAAATCATCTTCAACTGGAAAATCTTAAATTGATGCATACAGAGAAAAGATTTTCAACTCCTCATTTGAAAGTATCTGGCTATGAACTTTGTTGTTCATAATATTATTTTCTCATTAAATAAAGGGACTACTTAGCAATAACGGCAGTATCTGATTTTACCTGTATTTATTTCATGAAATTCCACTGGCGAAGCATGAAGATCAAGACAAGGACTGGACATTGCTGATGTGTCTGGTTCCATAGTTTAGATCAGATTGCACGGGTCATATGATGAGCAGAGGGTTAGAATGAGACAGAATCCAGAAAACAGATCTCCCTATTGCATCATCAGACAGGATGTTTACTCTAATTTTAATATGTAAACTACTTTCTCCCCTTAAGAAAATAAAAGGCAATGTAATCCAGTCCCTATAGATTAAATTTGTTATTCTTCTATGCATAATGAAGCACATTTTTATTCCCAAAGATAACGTTTAAAATTATCTTAACCATACTAATTTCTTCTCTGCCATATTTTTAAAAAAGAATGAATAAACAATAAAGACTAAAACATTTATATAAATAAATGATATACTGTATTTGAATAAGATTATAACAGATACTGATTTTTGGAAATATCTTTTTTATAGTTATAAGTATCCATTCTCATTACAAATAATTGAAAAGATATTAGAATGTCTCCTATAGAAAGTGAAAATGATACAACCCTGTTTCCTCAATGTACTGTTAACATAATTATTCATAACTTTCTAATTTTTCGAGTGACCAATGAATGTTTTGTTTAAAAAAGTAAAAAGAATAATTTAACTATCAATAAATTAAATAATTAAATGAATTATAATGTCTTCCTACAGTAAAGCTTATACAGTCATTAAATATAAATAAGAGTTCTTCAAATACTGATATGGATAATATTCCATAATATATTAAGTGGTGAAAAGTCACAAAGTATTTCATAACATGATTTTATATTGTATTTTGTAGAAAAATAAATGTTGCTATGCATGTGTTTCTAATACAATAATATCTGCCTAACCTGGTAATTTAAGACTGTAGTGTAATAATATTTAAGTGACTAACTTGGTAGATTTTTAGTTTACCTACGTGGTTTTCCATTTTTGTATGACTGTTGAACATTTATTTTTATCATTGGTAGGAATAAAGTGTTTTATATTCAGCTAATGTATGCTTTGATATATTCACACCACAGTGACCACAGGGGCCCCTGCCCTCACCTTTGATCAACAGAATTAAACTTCATAACAAAAGTATATAATTTGGGAGGCCATAGACCATTCTTGGACCTTATATTGTTTTGGAAGAGTGTAAAGATAATGATCAATTTCAGACACTGATAATTTGAGTACACAGGCATTAAATTCTAGAGTAAATGCTGACAGGATGGAAAATATAACTTCAAAAATTAGGAAAGAAACATAGATGGAGAAAAGTAAATAAATACAGAAGAAGCTAGAAAGGAGGGGGGAAAGCCCAAGAGTAAGTAGGACAAAGAGAAAGCACAAAGTTATGATATTGATAAAAAAGAAAATATATCTGGGATGCCTGGGTGGCTCAATCGGTTAAGCATCTGCCTTTGGCTTAGGGCATGATCCCAGGACCCTGGGATCGAGTCCCACATCCAGCTCCCTGCTCAGCGGGGAGTCTGCTTCTCCCTCTGCCTGCCGCTCTCCCTGCTTGTGCTCATTCTCTCTCTCTCTGACAAATAAATAAAATCTTAAAAAAAAAGAAAATATATTGTCAATAAATGTGAACCCTCTAAATGCTCCAGTAAAGAGATAAAAATTAACACATGGCTTTAAAAAAAAAAAATGTTATATGCTATTTACAAAAGCCACCTTTAATAGGTAAGGATGAAGTGTTTGAAAATAAGAGATGAAAACATGCGTGATGCACACAAATTAAAGCAATCATAGCTTCTAATATCTGACAAAATACACTGTGCAAAATGTAGTATTTAAGGTAGATTTCTTAATGATTATTATGAAAGTTTCAATTTGATAGTAATATATCACAATTTTGATATAATCTTTTTTTTTCAAGATTTATTTATTCATTTTAGACAGAGAGCATGAGCAGGCGGAGGGGCAAAGGGAGAGGGAGAGAGAGGATCTCAAGCAGACTCCCCACTGAGCATGGAGCCAGACACAGGGCTAGAGCTCACCATCCTGAGATCACAACCTGAGCTGAAACCAAGAGTTGGACACAACCGACTGAGCCACCCAGGCGCCCCTAATATAATCTTTCAATATAACTTCAAAATATAACAAAGATAAATGATATGTGTATACAGAAAGAGAAATAAACATAATGCAATTATTTAAGGAAATTTTAACATACTTCTGACAAACATCAAGCAGACCAAAGAGATCAGATTTGGACAATCTAATGAAGATTCAAACAATACTGTTTCTTTATTGAATGAAAATGCCAATTTCTCTCAGGTTTTGTTTGAAAAATACATATTTTTTTTCCCTCATGCTTGGGAAACCTGCCTGGGTATTGAGTTTTATCTTGATTCATTTTCTGTCAATATAGCACATGCATCATTCACTTTCCTCTTATTTCCATTTTGCTGTTGAAACAGCAGGTAGAATACATGTTGCTTATTTGCAGTAATTGCCTTTTCCTTAGTGCTGCTTTTGGAAATTTATCATTGTTCTTGGTGTTCTTCAGTTTCTACTATAATGTGTCTTTTTGTGAAATTCTTTTTTTTCTTTTATCCTGATTGATGTTAATTAGACTTCATAAATATGTGGGGTGGTGTGTCATTATCAGTGGACTGAAAAAGTCTTTGCTATTAATTTCACAGAGACCACATCTTCTCCTTTTGCTTTTCACTCTGAAATGCTACCTTTGGCATGTAGTGAAGTTGCTTCATATTTATCTTTTTCTTTTTGCCTCTATATATTATATTTTGAACAGTAGCTTCAGAAATGTCTTCCAATTCATTAATTTTCTCTTCATCTGTGCCAAGGTAGATGATAAATCTATCCAATATTTTATTTATTTTATTTTATTATTTTTTAGAAATTCTATTTAGTACATTTTCAAACTTATTTGATCATTTTTAAAGTTTCTTGTTCTCTAAACACATTTCTAAATTCGCCCTATATTTCTTTAAACATAGTAAAATACAGTTAAAATTAAGAATATAAATATACATATAAATTTATACAATGTGTTTGATAATTGCAGTAATGATTTAGAATCTTCAGCTGTCATTTTGTTCCTGCTGCTTCTTTCCAAAATGACTTGTTTACTTGTGTGCTTAATTTTTCAGTATGTTTGTTTCTGGCTCTGAGTTTCTTATCTGCCTCACTAATTTATTTATGGGAATTTAATAAGCCTGGGATGAAATGAGTTGTTCTAGAGAATATTTACATTTTCTTCTGTTAGCTGACAAACATTACTAATTTTGGATACTTTTAAAATACCGGGGGAGTGATGTCATCAAGATGACAATAAAAGCCATTCCTGACTTCCATCCCCTTCAAAGAAGACCGACCAGCAACTATCCATAGACAAGACACCATAGGGAAAATCCTAGAACACAACAGTGAGGGTAAAGTACCCTTTTGGACTACAAAGACCAAGAAGGACTGCATTAAAAGGTAAGAATAATTGTTACACTCTGATCATCACATTAATAAAATGAAAGAAAAAAATCATATGCTCATATCAATAGATGCAGAAAAAGCATTTGGTGAAATAAACATCCGTTCATGATAAAAACTCTTAAAAAATTAGGTAATGAAGGAATGTACCCCAACATAATAAGGCTATATGTAATAAGACCACAGCTAACATTGTACTTAATGGTGGAAGGTTGAAAACTTTTCCTTTAAGGTTAAGGATGAAACAAAGTACCCACTCTCACCACCTTCATTCAACAGAGTACTGAAAGTCCTTGTCAGAGTAGCCAGACAAGAAAAAGATATAAAAGACATTAGAATTGGAAAGGAGAAGTAAAATTATCTCTATTTGCAGATGACAGGATTTTCTATATACAAAATCCTGTTAGAGCTATATACAAAAATCTGTTAGAGCTAATCAATTAATTCAGAAAAGTTGCAGGATACAAAATTAACACCTAAAAATTGCAGCATTTCTATACACTAACAACAAATAATCTGACAAAGAAATCAAGAAAACAATCCCATTTACAGTAGCATCAAAAACAATAAAATACTTAAAATACTTAGGAATAAATTTACCCAAGGTGGTGAAAACTCTCTACTCTGAAAGCCACAAAACATTGATGAAAGAAATTGAAAAAGGTACAAATAAATAGAAGGATATCTCATGTTCATGGATTGAAAAATTAATATTGTTAAAATGTCCACACTACCGAAAGCCATACTTCCTGATTTGAAGCTATATTAGAAATTGAATTGAAACAGTATGGTTCTGGCATAAATACAGACACATAGACCAATGGAACAGAACTGAGGACCAAGAAATACACCTTTGCATATAAGGCCAACTAATATTTGATAAGGAAGACAAGGATACTCAATGGAGAAATGCTAGTCTCTTCAATAATGTTTGGAAAATTGGATATTCACATGCAAATGGATGAAAATAGACCTCTCTCTTAACTACTCACAAAATTTAACTTGAAATGGATTAGAGATTTAGATGTAAGACCTGGAACCACAAAACTCCTAGAAGTAAACATAGGAAATAATCTTTACATGGGTCTTGGCAAAGATTGTTTGGACATGACAACAAAACAGAAGCAACAAAAGCAAAAATAAACAAACGGGATTACATCAAATCAAAAAACTTCTGCACAGCAAAAGAAATGATCAACAAAATGAAAAAGCAACCTACTGAATGGGAGAAAATATTTACAAACCACATCTCATAAGGGGTTAATATCTAAAATATACAAGGAACTCATAGAACTTAATAGCAAAAAACCCCAAATAATCCAATTAAATAATGGACAAAGGACTTGAATAAACATTTTCCCCTCTAAATATTCAAATGGTCAAGAGGCAAAGGAAAAAGTGCTCAACATTACTAATTTTTAAGGAAGTGCAAATCAAAACCACCAGATATCACCTCACACGTATTAGAATGACTGTAATAAAAAAAGATGAGAGATAACAAATGCTGGTGAGAATGTGGAGAAAAGGGACCCTTGTGCATTACTGTTGGTAGTGTAAATTGGTAGAGCCACTATGGAAAACAGTATGGAGGTTCTTCAAAAAATTAAATAGAACTAAATCTGCAGCTCCAAGATTTTAAAGAACATTTATCGAGAACATGCGAGAAAATGAAACTGTTTCATTAAAACTGTTGTAGTGGCATCTCTAGTATGTCACGTGGCCTGATCTCATTGTTCCCAGTGACTCCTCGGACTTTCTGGAATGTGTAAATTATGTGAGGCTGGTGAGAGTGGATGGTGAACCCATCTTAGTTCATTGCAGTGCTGGAATAGGTCCAATTGGTGTGCTGGTCACTGTGGAAACAGCTGTGTGCCTAATTGAGAGAAACCTGCCCATTTACCCCTGGATGTTGTCTGGAAAATCTGAGACCAGTGTGCCATGATGTGCAGACATCAAACCAGTACAAGTTGGTATGTGAAGTGATTCTTTGTGTTTATGAAAAAGACTTAGTCCAAATGCTGGATCCCAGTTAAGACAACTGTGAAAACATTCATTCCTCTTTTCCAAGGATATCCTCCTTAAGGACAGACTTTCACTCTGGAAACAGCAAGAGGACTTTGTAGGCCATGGGAAAGGAATGAGCACATTTGAACCCAGATACTTGAAGAGGTCTATAGAAGAGGTATCGTGTACATAGAAACTGTGTAGATAATCATGCAGTTACACCATCCTTTAGGCCCCTTTTTCCTCAGATAGAAATAAGTAAAAGGGGATCTCAGTTTGGGGCTGGAGAAACAAAAGCATATTATCAAGAGACAGAAGCTTGCTTATGTAATGAATTCCTATAGAGAATAGTGAGGGCACATAAAAATACACCCCTTTCTTGATGAACTAACAATCCGTAGGACTAGACCAACAATCCCACAGTTATGGTTTAAATATCTGGAGGTATGCTATGGGTTTGAGAAAATGAGACGGTAACAGTAAGTAGTCATAAAGGATTAGAGGGAAGAAGCCCTGTGGATAGCAGGGGAATACCATTCCAGAAATGAGAAACAGCAGTGTTAAGGCTGTTATGTTGGAGGAACAACAGCAAGGAGACTAGTGTGATTGGTGCAGAGTGACCCAAGCTTGAGAGTAGTGTGGGATGAGTTAGAGAAATAATGGGTATAGGGGCAGGTGGGGGTACTGTGAGGACTATGGCTTTCATATTGAGAGAATTGGGAAGCCATTGCAAGGTTTTCATCAGAGGAATGATGGGATCTGAGTTGTGTTTTAAAAGGATAATTGTAGGTACTGGATGAGAAAGAACTGGAATGGGATAAGGGGAGATGTAGAAGATACTGGAAGTTGCTATTGAAGCAATGCAGACCTTAGGTGATGATGGTTTGCAACAGGTAGGGAGTGAAAATGGTCAAAAGCCAGACTTTAGATCTGTTTGAAAGGCAGAGGAAATAGGATTTCCTGGCTGACTGAAGATGGGTATGATACTAAGCCTTTTGCTCTGAGCAAATGAACAATACTGTGGCCATCAACCGAGATGAAGGAGAGTGGGGAAGGAGCAGGTTTGGGGAAGTAAGACATTAGGAGCCCAGTTTCAGATATGTCTTACATTCAAATGTTTCATGTTCATTTAGAGTCAAATATGCCTAAATATATATTTTTTATAACTTCAGGGTGTTGTCTTAACAACCACAGCATACCACAGCATAACCACAGCAAACACCTACACATTATGGATGCCTGCATGTATAAAAAAGTATTTGATGGATTTTCATGCTCTCTACCATCCACAGGTGTTTGGTATTGTTGAGTTTTGGTATGGCCTCCTCAAAAATACACAAAAGAAATGTCTGGGTCTATCTTTCTCACCCCTTCTTGGTCCACATAATATGTACTTAAGAACAATCCCTGAAATAATGATGTTCTAATTATTCCTCTTTATTTTCTGACACTTACTTCCCTTGTGCATTCTGTACAGGCTGTGTTTCATCATAAGCATGGATTTATAAGCCATTAGCACTATTTGCAAAGTAAGACCTTAGTTTTAAATTATATTCTTCTTAAAACTGCCACTTATGGGAGGGATGGGGTGACTGGGTGATGGACACTGGGGAGGGTATGTGCTCTGGTAAGCGCTGTGAATTGTGCAAGACTGTTGAATCTCAGATCTGTACCTCTGAAACAAATAATGCAATATATGTTAAGAAAGAAAAAAAGAAGAAGAAGAATGTAGCAGGAGGGGAAGAATGAAGGGGGGGAAATCGGAGGGGGAGAAGAACCATGAGAAACAATGGACTCTGAAAAACAAACTGAGGGTTCTAGAGGGGAGGGGGTGGGAGGATGGGTTAGCCTGGTGATGGGTATTGAGGAGGGCACGTTCTGCATGGAGCACTGGGTGTTATGCACAAACAATGAATCATGGAACACTATATCTAAAACTAATGATGTAATGTATGGGGATTAACATAACAATAAAAAAATTAAAAAAAAAAAGTCCCTCTTTTGAAAAAAAAAAAAACTGCCACTTAAATGCAGAGTTTTTGTTACTGATCGCTAAGAATGAATTGTTTCTTTCAATATATTCAGCAAACCATGGCTATTTTACCTTATTGTTTCAGAAATTATTTTTATCATGGCCTCGCTTTCTGTTTCTCTAATATGAATGTCTGAATATGTTTTACAAAAACTTCCTTATCCATCAATTTATTTTTGTAGAAAGTTTAAGATTATAAAAGAGTGTTTCATATAAATAGTATGACAGGGGTTCTTCTATGCATTTACTTGCTCATTATTTTTATTTACAAAATATGTTACTTAAATAGACCCAATTGAGAAAAAATTTCCAAGAAACACATACTTGGAAATGACTAACATTTACATAGTCATATGTAGGACTCGCATCAGAGATATTTTCTTTTCTTTTTTTTAAATTTAAATTTAAATTTTTTATTTTTATTAGATTTTTCAATTTATTTATTTGACTGACAGAGAGAGACAGCAAGAGAGGGAACACAAGCAGGGGGAGTAGGAGAGGGAGAAGGAGGCTTCCTGCAGAGCAGGGAGCCCGATGCGGGACTCGATCCCAGGACCCTGGGGTCATGACCTGAGCCGAAGGCAGACGCTTAACGACTGAGCCACCCAAGCACCCCGCATCAGAAATATTTTCATCCTCATGTTGTATCTCAGTCTCATTACATCAAAGATTTTTCTAGCCTCATGTTATTTCACTGTTAGGTTTCTCTTCATTCCTCCCTCCTTCCTCTTTCAAGGAAAAAAGCAGTTATGATGCTGAAGCTAATGTTATTAGTTGTGATGATGTGTGTCCAACTCATAAGGATGCAAATGTGACTGTTTCAGTGGTAGTGATCCCTACATCCAAGCTTGTAAATCCCAGTCTTGATTTCCTTCTCTTCCTTGAAGCTAATTCTACTGCTTCTTGGCCAGCTACACAGGTTTTACTTCCAATATCTTCTACAGTAGAATTGTTTTTTCATCAGAAATTTCAGTCTCTTTTACTATAGCCTCCTTTGTGATCCCCAAGAGTCATTACAAAAACATCAACAGTGGTTTAGGTGCTAAACGCACTTTCAAATATTAGCAACACTGTGGTTGGAAATATTCTGTACAGAGGAGTGGACAGTGAGTATATATGTCAGCAACAGCTTTAGTACTTAGAGCATATTGACCAGAAGCATGACGATTAAACTAAAAATAACCGCTGGGTTAAATGCTAAAGAAAATGTTGTATCTTTCTGAAAAAGGCCACATATATCATATCAGAATACAGATGGTTTATTTATTTAGTAATTATATGACAAATATTTTTTAGCAGCCAATATTCTAGAAAACTGCCACAGAGCACTTTATCAGGACTCAGTTTTTATTCCTTAATGAATAGAATACATTGATTTTTTAGTAATATATATCCTAGGCAATGTTTCGTAGGGCATCAGGATAATGATCATGTTGTGTTCCACTGTTGAGTGTCAGAAGGATACCAGGAGTTCACAGGGACAGATTTTAGCCATTTCCAGGTCCTGATTAGTCAGGGAGAAACTGAAGAATTAAATAATTTGCCTACTTTCTCCTCTCACCTTTCTTGTCAATGTCTCCCAGTGGCTGAAACTAGCCAGAAGCCAAAGCGCAGGGAGGGCTGAGTGATGCAGTTGTTACGAGTTCAGCTTCCAGGAGCATAGAACGCAGCAAAGAATTACGGAGAATGGATGTGGGTGTGACATTATGAATAAAAGATACTAACATCATGCCCACTGAAGTAGCCTATGTGACAGAGTAGTGAAAGTTCCCTTGAGAACACAATGGCATGTCTGCAATACCGGGATAAACTGTCTGAGTGTTTCTTGTGGGCTAAAAAGGGCCCAGGTGGGGGCAAAACTCAACCTGGGGCATCTTGGGTTATATGGTAGTCTGAATAATGGCCCCCAAAATATCCACATCACTATCACTGGAAACCATCAATATTACCTTCTATGGCAAAAGGACTTTGCAGAAGTGATGAAGTTAAGAATCTTGAGATGGAGTGAGTATGTTGGATTTTCCAGGTGGGCATGAAATGTAATCACAAGTATTTGCAGAAGAGGGAGGCAGAGGGAGATTTGAGTACAAAAGGGAAGGCAATGTCATCATGGAAGCAGAAATTGGAATGATTCAGCCATAAGCCAATAAATGCTGGAAGACATGAGAGCTCCATGAGGCCCGGGATATATTCAGCCCTGCTGCAACCGTGATATGAGCCTTATAAAACTCTTTTGGATGTTTAGTCTCTCATGGGACACACGGTGTCTTCAGTTCCAGGGAAGAATTGGAACTAGACCACAAACCAATGGAGGTTAATGGCCCATGTCATAGGACCTGCACGTATAGGGTTTCATGGGGACTTCTCCAGGAACTCCCTGAGACTGCAGTGGGGCAAAGAGAGAAGTCAGACACACCCCTTATTCTGTGCTGTTTTTCTGTTCTGAGTTCAGCTGAAGCTATAAGAAGGAGAGAAATTTTAAATTTGCATTATATTCCATAATTTGTTATTGTACCGAACTGGACATTTGAATTGCTGAACTGGCATGTTCTTGTGGTTGACAATAACTGAAAGATGCAACTATCTGAGAATTACTTATATTATTGGAGACCCAGGGAAGCAGGTAAAGAACAAAACTACATATCAAGTTCAAAGGAAATTGAGAGAAACCTTGACCCTAAATTTACACAGGCAATATCTGAATTATTTTAATTGTTTTGCTTTTATGAACAGGATTTTGGAACCCTGAGTAACACTGATTAGCCCAGAAATATACTCCTTTTTATCAAAATTCTGTTAAAAATATCAATAATCTAAAATCTCTTTTGGTTCCAATCTTCCTAGGGTATCTGGTATTCTTGTCTGTTTGAAAATCAACTCTTCTGGTGGTTAAATGTCCCTGTTTTGTTTATTCTATTTATTAAAATCAAACTATCTGATCTCTCTAATATTTGTCAGTATTACCTAGTCATAGAACTGTCTATAAAATAAAGTGCCTATAAAGATATAGACATTCAATAAAAATACACTTGACATAAAACTTACATATAAGAATACATTTAAAATAGTGAATCACTTTAGATTTTGAATTTCAGTTGTTGGTCCTGTGAAGGAATTTTGGCCTCTTTATCTGTCACAGGAAATATTATAGATCATATGGAATGATAAAGGCACAAATTAAGAAGGTGTGGTCAGAGAGGTTCACATCTTAAAGGGGTGACATTTGAGTAGGCCCAAATGAAGGGCTCTAAAATAGTTGGGGGCGGAACCGTACAAACAATCCAAAGACTCTAAGATGGAAGATTGCATGCTTTGTTTGAGGAAGACTAAGAAGGCACCGGGACTGGAGCAGTCAGTGAGGTAGGAAAGGAAATCAGAGGACTAGCCAGGAAAGTGAAGGTGTGGCAAATAGTTTGGATCTTATTTAAAGTAAATAGTGTACTGGTGAGGGTCCAGGAGGTAAACAAAGCCTATGGCAGATCATTAAATGGGGGGAACTTAATATAGGAAAATGGAGGGAATTTAATATAGGAAAATATTTATAAAGCAGTTGGAAAGCCCAAAAGGTAACAGGAGAAAGAAGACAGCACGGAGATGATCAAAACAGAAAGCTGGTGCCGTTCCTAGAGATGGAGGGACTGAGGGAGGAGGAGGGTTCACTGGAACGACAGTGGATGGTTCCTGGTGAGAGCTGGGAAGAAGAGGCAATTGTGTGGCAGGACCACGTTGTATGTGCAGCCCTGGCAAGAGATAAAGCCCGAAGCAGAGAGAGGAAAGAAAAAACACCATGCTTCTCCCCTCTTCCCACCTTCCAAATATCAAGCCAGTTGCTCCCATTGACTGAACCTAACTGAAAGCGGGTTGGCCATGGAAACTGTGAAATGTGTTTTGCAGGAATCAGCACGCCGAGTTATGGGCAGAGCAGGGAAAGGCCATGGAGACCAAAGAGGAAAATGATTGTGGAAGAAACCAGATTGACCACGGCATAGAATCACAATATCTGGGGACAGATGTTTCTCATATCCAAATAAAAATATGATTTGTTAGCACAATATTCTGTAAAGAGAGTAAATGTATCTTATCCAATCTGTGTCAGTCTCCTTACTGTAACATGTGGGTAGGATTTCTCAGATAAATTATCAGTATGAAACTACATATGGAAGGGTTTGATAAGAAGGGAAAGAATTTTGGAAAAAAGGTTTTGAAGAAAGAATTGAGTATACTTTAATGCATATACTGACTTGGGAGATACAACTTCCCACTTGCTTATCTATAATGCTAAAAGCCAAATATCTATAAGATAAAATATTTTTATTAGTTTGGCTCCAAAACCTGAACTCAGTTGATTATGAGTTTGGTTTTATATATTTTGCTAAGGAAATATTGTTGTGCTTAGTTATAGGGTGAACCACCACCAAATTCCACTAGTATTGTTAACTTATGACTATGCACAGATTATATTTTAAAAGACAAAATTGTGAATCTCATAATACATTTCTTTCCAGGGATTTTGGGTATAGGATTAGGGGCTATACTTGTATTTTGCACATCACTTAATTTTCAGTTCTATCTCTTTTAAAGAAATGGTGAGAAACCACTGTATAAAAGAACAACCTCTGATCTATTCTGCTTGATTTCTCCGTCTCTGTCTCTCCATCTCTCTTATTTTTTGGCTATATTGGTGTTGTTGGTACACTATGACAGTGATGTTGTGTGTTAACCTGGATTAGAATAACATTTTCTTATTTTCAGAAAGACTTTACTATTTACAAAATAAGCTCTCACCTTTAGATCATGTTCTTGATAAAATTAACATTTAAGTATGGTGTCTTGCTACCGATTGTAAAGAATGGGTTGCTTTTTTAAAATACTCAGCAAAATCATGACCGATTCACTTGTATTCCTGGAATGATTTTTGCCATATACTGACTTCTTTTTCCTCTCACGTAAATCGACTGTCTATTTTGAAAACTTTCTGTTCCAGTCACTGTGTTGTTATGATAACAGTTCAGGAGGAGCTCAGGGAGAAACAATTCTTTTCACAAACTTTTATATACACAGGCACTCCAGTAACTTTTGTATTGTATTATTTAACCATATTATTTCTCCATGGCAGTTTAAATGTTAGTTTTTTGTGTCCTTACTTATTTACCTTTTCCATCTATAAAATATGCTACCGGTAAGCATTCTATCAGAAGAAAAGTCCAGATAAAAGAAGACCTCATCTAAAATATAACTCCAGTATTTACAGTCTAATCCATGATTTATGATCTTCATGTTATTTTTCTCTGTGTTTGGCTCTTTCCTCTAACTTCCTCCCCTCTTAGTGGGTAAATGCTGTCATAATTCTGAATTTAGTGTCATTTCCGTGGTCACGTTTGCCCACATGATAATGACACAGATAATGACATTAAAGTGATAATGATCTCCACATCCAGGCTTGCAAACCTCACTTTTGGTCTCCTCCTTAAACTTTTTTTTTTTTAAGATTTTATTTATTTATTTGACAGAGAGAGACACAGTGAGAGAGGGAACACAAGCAGGGGGAGTGGGAGAGGGAGAAGCAGGCTTCCCGCTGAGCAGAGAGCCCGATGTGGGACTCGATCCCAGGACCCCAGGATCATGACCTGAGCTGAAGGCAGACGCTTAATGACTGAGCCACCCAAGGAGCCCCATCTCTTCCTTAAACTTTATCTTCTGTTCCATGACCAGGTAAACTGCTTTGATTCCCAGTATCTTTTATAGTAGTTACAAAATAGCAGACATGCTATTTCCTCTGCCCGATACCCATTTACCATCCCCAGGATGGTACAGTCATGTCAAGGCTAGTGTGAGCATTAAATGTTATTTCAAGCAGCAACAAGTCTGTGGTTAGAAATATTTTGTACAGTAAGTGCAACTTTTACACACATAATGTGCACTGAGCTGCTGATGAAGTCTGACCAAAAGAGCCAGAGTCATATCCGAATCCAGACATCCTTCTTGAAAAACTTTAATCTCCAAACTGAATGTAATTAATGGCCTCTGTCCATAATATATATACATTATATATTACGTATACATTATATATGTATATATCCTAATGTTTTTGAGCACTTATTAGATGTTAAAAGTATTTATAAGTTATCTTGGGCGCCTGGGTGGCTCGGTTGGTTGGGCGACTGCCTTCGGCTCAGGTCATGATCCTGGAGTCCCGGGATCGAGTCCCGCATCGGGCTCCCTGCTCGGCGGGGAGTCTGCTTCTCCCTCTGACCCTCCCCCCTCTCATGCTCTCTGTCTCTCATTCTCTCTCTCAAATAAATAAATAAAATCTTAAAAAAAAAAAAAAAAAAGTATTTATAAGTTATCTTTATATTGATACATTAAACTATTCTTACAATATATTTCTAATAAACTATTCCTTGCATTTTACCTTTTCTGATGATGAAAATAAATATCAAAGGGGTTCTGTAACCCATTCAAGTTTACAGACCTAACAAAAGAACCAGACTCAGACACTTGAAACTACTGACTTTTGACACCTCACGTTTAACAGGCTGAAGAAGGGAAAAAAGTGATCATCTGATTGGGATCAATTAGAAATTGGTTTTGAATTCTAAACATTCTTTTTTAAAAATATTTTTTGGCCTTTGTATTGTCTTCTCATTTAGCTATATGTTATTTTTCCAGATTCTCTGTGTGCCTTGTTCACATTAGCTTATTCCACTGATATCATAATTTCCATGGTACTGAGACAGTTGTGTTGCTTCAGACTTCATCTGGTTTTTAAGTGTCATTCAGTTTTTATACATCTACTTATCACCTGATTCCATTTCTATATTCACACATTCATTCATTAAACAGATAGTTATTTTTTAAAAATCTTCTGTGGTTTAGGCATGATTCTGGGAGCTGTAGATACAGAACTAAACCAAAGAGATACAATCCCCACTCTCATATTATTTTTTTCTGTCAAGCCTACCAGAGATAGGTAACGACAAGACAGGAGCTATTTTATTTTTTGAGGTTTTACTTATTAATTTGAGAGAGAGAGAGATAGTGAGAGAGAGCACGAGCAGGGAGGAGAGGGAGAAGCAGGCTCCCCGATGAGCAGGGAACCTGATATGGGACTTGATCCCAGGACCCTGAGATCATGACCTGAGTCAAAGGCAGACACTTAACTGACTGAACCACCCAGGCATCCCGACAGGAACTTGGGCTCAGGTCATGATCCCAGGACCCTGGGATCGAGTCCCATATTGGGCTCCTTGCTCAGCAGGGAGCCTGCTTCTCCCTCTGCCTGCGCTCCCCCTGCTTGTGCTCTCTCTGACAAATAAATAAATAAAAATCTTAAAAAAAATAAAAATAGGTTCATGCCTTTCACTGTCTTCAAGTTTTGGAAGTTTTGTCTACAACTCTAGAAGTTTTAAAACTGATAGAATATTGTCAAACTCCAGCTATTGTCAGTAACAGACTGAAACATCGTATGAGTCTCCATTGGAGGGGTATTATCAGGAAATGATCAGAATAACTTTAATTCTAGCTTGTTTCAGTTTTTTAATTTTCTATACCTTTGTTATGGACATTATTATTTAAAAAATAAACATTTATTTTCATAAAGTTTGAATCCATCTAGAGGAAACATCAGTAACACCAAAAATCAAAAGCACATCAATGGGCCCCTTTTCATTCAAAAGAGAGGGAGATACTAAACTCCTATCCAGGTCCTTGAGTTTCCTCATTACTTTACTGGTGTCCAGAAAAAAGACTGGTTCCAAATCTAAACAGTGATTTCAGTGACAAAAGCAAAGTGTGCTTTCCTCGCCCTCCTGCCCCTCTGTCCTCATTCTCTAGTTCCCGTTCTCAGAGTAGTACTTGTTGCACTCTGAACCAGCTCAGAATCTTGCTTATTTTTTTCTTATATATAGCTTAATGTCCCCTATACTGTCAGTATTTCCTGCAACTTCAAAGGTGTGATGAGAAATGGTATTCACATCAATGAGCATAAATCCAGCGTGACATCTCCTCTGAATGACTCCAGGACTGTTTGTTGTCCAGACAACTGTTGGTGGTTGCAGAAAGGGAAATGGCCAGCAGGTGGGGAATAACCTTTACTATTTATCTGACATGCAGAAACCTTGCGATGTCAGCAACTACAGAACTCCACATTCTGCCATGAAAAGGAGGAATTAGTGATCTTCCTATTTTGTCTTCTGTATGATATCTGCATTTATCTTGTCCTTTTCATCTGGCTACTACTAATAAAACACCATTTATCTTTTGTAGGTCAGGATAATTATTTTGTACCCTGTAATTTACACTCATTTTATTTAGTCATCCCCAAACCAATGAGTTAAACATATAATTTTAGAAATTATGACATTCTGGCTGAGTAGTTGTAATTTATTTAATTCACCAAGCTAGAAAGTGGTAGAGCTTAGCTTTGAATCTAGATCTTTCATATTCCAATGCTAAGCCTGTGAAGCTCTGTTATTCATGCTGTTTTCTTTTTTAAAAGATTTTATTTATTTATCTGACAGAGAGAGACTCAGTGAGAGAGGGAACACAAGCAGGGGGAGTGGGAGAGGGAGAAGCAGGCCTCCCGCAGAGCAGGG
Source organism: Phoca vitulina (assembly GCF_004348235.1). NCBI lineage: Eukaryota > Metazoa > Chordata > Mammalia > Carnivora > Phocidae > Phoca > Phoca vitulina. The sequence continues at coordinate 10,139,099 of NW_022589762.1, forward strand.
AGCCTGATGTGGGGCTCGATCCCAGGACCCTGGGACCATGACCTGAGCCCAAGCCAGACGCTTAAAGACCGAGCCACCCAGGTGCCCCTATTCATGCTGTTTTATTCACTATGTTGGCTGAGGCCAATTCAATTCAGTGAGTAGTTTGAATACAGAATTTTACCTGTAATTAGTGCATCTCATTTAAGGAGAAAAATGAGAAAAAAAATAGCTTAGACTCATTAATTATAAACTCACACAACAGATCAAATGGGAAGAAAAATCTTTTATCTCAAACTCTAGTTGGCTCAGTCAGAACTAACATGTTCTCATAAAAATGTTTCTATTCTTTTATTTGAAAAATGTAGATATTAACCATGCAAGCTGTCTTGATACATTATCATGTGCCATTCAATTATCTTTTAGTTTTAATGATATCTGAAAACAACAAAGGGAGGGGATGGAAAGAAAATTACAATATAAAATCATCCAAATTCATCTTTTACTTTTCCATTAAAAAAAAATGGACGTCAAATTTTATTGTTAGAAAACTGCTACTGGATGCCTGGGTAGCTCAGTTGGTTAAGCGTCTGTCTTCCGCTCAGCTAATGATCCCAAGGTTCTGGGATGAGTCCTATGTCGGGATCCCTGCTCAGCAGGGAATCTGCTCCTCCCCCTCCCATTGCCCCTCCCCCCCACTTGTGCGCGCGCTCTCTCTCTCTCTCTCTCTCAAATAAATAAAATCTAAAAAAAACAAAAGAAAACTGCTACCATTTTAAACATAACTGTAATCCTGATATATGCTTTTCATTATTGTTAATTTTTTAACACAGTTTTAAACAAGTATTAGATCTACTATTAGAGTTCAGAGAAAATTTATTCGAATATATTTTATTTTTTTTAAAGATTTATTTATTTATTTTAAAGGGGCAGAGGGAGAGGGAGAGACAATCCTCATGCAGACTCCCTGCTAAGTGTGGAGCCTGACTTGGGGCTCCATCCCAGGACCCTGAGATCATGACCTGAGCCAAAATCAAGAGTCAGTCATTCAAACCGATTGAGCCTCCCAGGCATGCCTCGATTATATTTTAAAGTTTATTATTTATATTTGTAAAAAAATAAAGGGAAATAGAATGAAATAAAATTGTAAATGAAAAGAAGAAAATAGGTATGTAATAGTGATCATATTAAGATGAAATATCATACAGCATAAGCAAAATGCTAAAGACAGGACCAGAGGAGATAGAGATTAACAATCAACAAGACACTTTAGATATGAAGGTAAGTTAAAGAAAATCTGTGATTAATGAATCAGATCTGTTACTGATTCCAAATAATGACTGCTCCATAATCCTTGTTTTAAATTAAACATTTTATTAGGTTTAATGTACAAATAATGTTACTTTTTGAATATATTTTATATGTGTGATGTGACTGAAACTAAGAATGTACTAAAATTAAAATTTTAATTAAAATTGAAATGAAACTGAAGTGTCCTGACTAGATAAGATGTGATAGATTTCTTTGAAATGCTTTAGATAACATATGTAAAAATGATGTATGTGAAGGAATGAAAGGACATACAACTCTTAGAGAAAATAGTGGAACAAGACAATGTAAAGATTTCAAATGGGTAAGTTCTTTTTTCTTTGAGAGAGCCTTTGAAACTACTTGTGTATCTCATACTGTTTTGGTTATCTATTGCTGTGTGTCAAACCACACCAAAATTTAATGGCTTAGAGCAACAAATATTTTGTTTCTCATGTTTCTGTGGGTTGGCTGGGAAGCGCCCAGATGGGATAGTTCTTCTTTCTGTTCCATATAATGTTGGCAGGCTTCATTCATGGAGCTGCTATTGGCACGGAAGCCTCCATGATTCCATTAATTCTGTCTTGCCCTTCAGCTAAGATGGCTGCAAGGCTGAGGCCTGTCTCTCCTTGGTCTTTATTGTCAAAGACTTCTTTCCCTTCATGGCTATTCATCTTCTGTGACCCATCTCACCATGTGGCCTTGCCAGCATGATAACCCAGACTGCTTGGTAACTTAGTTCTTCACAAGAGAGAAAAAGATTCAGGGCCTCTTAAGAGTTTGGTTAGAGAACTTGAGAAAGAAACATCATGTCCACCACATTCTATTGGTCAAGGCAAGTAACGAGGTCAGTTCAGGTTTAAAATGGAAGGGAAGGGCACAAGGGCATGAATACAAGAAGATATTATTTGGGGGTCACATTATAACAATCTGCTACACATATTAATCAATTATCAATTTAGTCTTGAGTCAATACATGTGAAAACTAACCATGAACGTCTGCTATGGCCCATTGATATTAAGAGCCAGATATGCGAAGATAGTAAAACAGTCCAAGCCTGATGTTTACAATGTTATGGGTTCAGATTCTTTATAGAATTTAATTCAATCAAAAAGGACTTATTTTTACTGTATTGGTCTGGTTCAGAAAAAAAAAAATCAAGCAAAATCTAGAAATAGGAATATAGTTCAAGCAGATCTACTAAATTGTGAGTATTAAAACAAATAAATATATAATTTCACTCATGTAGAATTTAAGAAACAAAGAAAAAAAACAAACAAAGAAAAAAAAAGAGACAACAAAAAGAACAGATTCTTAAATGTAGAGAACTGGTGGTTGCCAGTGGGGAGATGGGTGGGGGGGATGGGTGAAACAGGTGATGGGGATTAAGAGTACACTTACCATGAAGAGCACTAAGTAATGCATAGAATTGTTGAATCACTATATTGTACACCTGAAACTAATATAATATTGTACATTAACTATACTTCAATAAAAAATCATAGATTTTGAATGTTAGAATGGATGTTGATCATCTAAATAAGTTGCTTCTAAGTTTTAAAAGTAGCAACCTTAGATCCTCCAAGGCAAGTGTGGGGAGAGTTAAATGGGAGGGTAGCCCTGGCTTCAGTAATAATACTTCTGGATTTTGTGTATTTTATTGGTTTATATCTCAACTTAAAATTTTATTTATATAAAAGTTCTGCTCTAAAAGATAAAAGTATGAAAATCGCTGATTTAGATCTAAGCACTCTAGCAGTGCTGCAGTTGATACCTAGAGAGGGGGCTTGTTCTGAATCATGTCCTGGTTGGTTGTGCAACCGTGAAGTTCTGTCTTCTAAGTCCCCCGTTAGCATTTTCCTCACTGTTTCTTCCTGAATATAGATGTGTTTAATTAATTTATTTTGATCCTGAACATGGAAAATTCTAATTATTTCCTTTTTCTCCTAAGAATTAACATTTTAACATATAAATAATTCATTAACTAGTTATTGCTTTAGTCCTTCAGGAATTTTCAAGGACCAAATCAATGTTTTTATATATCAAAGGTTAAATTTGGAGCTGAAAAATATTCAAAATGACATAAATTGATCTCTGATAAGAAATCTATAATAAATCCTAATTTGTTAACTCCAAACATTTTATTGTAACCTTTTGTTGTGTTTCCCTAATTTTTAAATGCATATCTTTTGTATCTGTGGTGAAAGATGTTGTTCACTGTTGACTTTTATTCCCTTGGCATTAAGTATTTTTCTGAGTGTTAGCCTACTGTAGGATATTGTGAATCTAGCTTAGGTAAAATTCTTCCTGACATCTTCAACCTCTTTATAAACATATGAATCTGAATGAAATCAAGATTGCTTTCTCATAGCCCTATCTACAGTGGCTTTGATTGTACCCAGGCAAGCATGCCTCTCTATAGTATGAGCAGAGTCTTCTGCACCATGTACATCCTACTATCCCTGAGTTTCCTTGAGTTGTATCTTGTGTCTTTGTGGTGTTTGTCCTGTTTCATTACTGTTAGTGCCCAACATGGGACAGAAACTACTCTTTTCTGATATATGGTCTTTTGGAAGTGGAACAAGTGTTTTGCATCCACTTCGGAAGTGGGAGTCATCTCCTTTTGGGGGGAAAAGTGGTGAGCATTCAGTGGAATGGGATGGTCAATGATAGGATGATTCTAGGAATATAACTTGGGGCTACAAATCATGAAGCAGGGGATCTACTGAAAAAAAGTAGAGATCCAAGATAATAAATTTGCTTGAAATCTCAGCTATTGAAACAGTTGGAAGAATCAACGGGGGCACCTGGGTGGCTCACTCGGTTAAGTGAGAAGCACTTCTGGGCTTAGATTGTACATTTCCTAGTAACAGCTGCAGGCTCATGTCAATAAAAGAGCCAAATGAGTACTTACACTGCAACTGTGGAGGCCACAAGCATTCAGTGCTCCTTCCCCTCCTGCATGGTTTGCTCATTCACCTCTTTTCTTTTTCATTTTTCTTTTTTTTTTTTTCAAGTAGGCTCACACTCAGGTGTGGAGCCCAATGGGGGCTTGAGCTTGCAACCCTGAGATCAAGACCTGAGCTGAGATCAAAAGTTGGCTGCCTAACCGACTGAACCACCCAGGTGCCCCTTCACTCGCTCACCTCTTTCCTCTCTGCTCAGTTATCTTTTTCACAGTGAGGCTTTCCTTCATCATCTGCTTTAAAATTTTATCATCACACTTCACACCTGTCCCAGCTTTTCAAGTCCTTCTTCTTTGTTTTATATTTCTCCATCTGATAAACTCTTTTTACATATGTGTGGTCTCATTGCTAGATTTCTGTAATAGAGTTAAAATACCACAAAACACAGATTGTTTTTTCTTTTGTGGGTTATTGTATTCAAAGCATCCAAAAGAGTGTCTGGCACTTAGGAGCTACCCAGGAATATTCCTTAAGTAAAGACATTGAGTTTAGCTTGAAATATCTTCAAAGGAAGTATTGATGCTTGTTAACATAAGAATTGGGGAAAATCTTAATAATTTCAATATGAACTATCTTTAAAATAGTATTTTTTTTCAAAATATTGGCTTTAACATATTCAGGTATCAATTTACTTTTCCATCAAAGTTCTTCCTAGTCTAGCCATAAAAATTTATAATTCTCATATAATAGAAAATGTGATTCTGTTCTCTATTTACTGTTGAAGAGGAAGAATGAAACTCATTCAGATTTAACTAATGGCAATTTCAAAATACTTAGTATTTCACTTTAATGATACAAGAAGACAAATAGCCAAGATATGATACTCTTCTGGGATACCTCAGCCTATTGATCAACATTCTTACAGTGTTCATAGTGGAATAGCAACACTCAACACTCACTTTCCTCTCATGCCAGTCACTGCAAAGACTAAGAGCATCAACTGCATTTAAATGACTTGGGAGAAAGTAATCAGGATACAGGCTATTTCTGTTCCTTTTTTTTAATTTCCAGCAATCTGAAGGTGACTATAACCGGGAAAAATTCATGTTAAACAAGTAAATTGTAAAATGTAGTATATGTAATATAAAAATTTTTGATTATCTTAAGGTTACAGGAAAATAAAAACAAAGTCTTTATCACTGACAAAGAAGGTTTATCTCAACTGAGACAATTTATATTTTCTACTTCATGTCATGAAGCTGACTTACCAGACCTAACTCTATTATCTCATAGCATGTTGGATGCACCCTTCTTATGTTACTAAAAAATTGAGTTACAATTTTCTAAACTTTTCACTAGACAGAGATCTTAAAATTAGAGATAACATTTATTCTCATCATTCTACCTGTTAGTGTCTGCCTGGAACATTGTAAACATGATATTCACATACAGTGAATAGTAAATATCTTTAATTGCTACTGACAAGTTATAATGTTTACTTTGCACTTACATCTTTCTGGTTAAAGATTTATCACCTCTCTCACCACACACACACACACACACACAAACAGAATAGAAAGAGGGAGCAGGGTAAAATTTTTTTTTTTTCTCTATGAAGTCTAACTGCAAACAAACCTAAAAAATTTTAAAAAGAAGCATCCACTTTGGTACCAATACCCTCTTTTTTTTTTTTTTTTTTTTTTAAAGATTTTATTTATTTATTTGACACAGAGAGAGAGAGAGAGGAATCACAAGCAGGCAGAGTGGCAGGGAGCAGCAGAGGGAGAAGCAGGCTTCCCGCGGAGCAGGGAGCCCGATGTGGGACTCGATCCCAGGACCCTGGGATCGTGACCTGAGCCGAAGGCAGACGCTTAACGACTGAGCCACCCAGGCGCCCCAGTACCAATATCCTCTTAAAGTGAATTATTTTATATCTGAAAGTATCATTAAATTCACAAATAGATATTAGTGTATATAGACAGATTAAAAAAATAAGTTATATTTTTTAGAAGACAGAAAGAATGAAAACAGGCAAACCAGGAAGCAAAGCATATAACTGAAAGCTATTAGAGGTTATACAAAATTTTGGTGACAATCTAGTTTAGTGATCTGTTGAAATCTAGGTTTTATCTTCATAAAAATAAACGGTACATAGTCTAGTATGTGTGCATGCATATATTTACATATTTATAATTTATTAAATATTATGTGTATTATTAAACGCTAAATATATATTTTTAAAACATTTAATTTATTTATTTGAGAGAAAGAGAGCACAGACAGGGGTTGGGGGAGGGACAGAGGGAGAAGGAGAAGCTGACTCCCCACTGAGCAGGGAGTCAAATGCGGAGCTAAATCCCAGGACCTTGGGATCATGACTTGAGCTGAAGGCAGACATTTAACCGACCAAACCACCCAGGTGCCCTTAAACATTAAATATTTATATATTTATAGATATATACAAATATATGTTATTATTATATAGAAAATATGCATCCAATACATCTATGGTTATTTATGTATCTAAAAATTGAAGATTCAAAATTACTAGGACAATGAAGGACAAATAATATACATCATCTTACAGTTATGAAAAGTGACTCTCTATATTTTGACCTATTAGAGGTAGAAAAAGCTTAGTGAGTCTCAGCTCAGCTGTTGCTAGCTAGTTGACTTAAAGCATACTTCCCTTGATAATCCTCTGTGTTTTCAACTATATAACTTAAGAAATAATGCTAAATAAAGTAAATTATGCAAAAGATCTACCACAAAGCCTGGCATATAGTAAACTGAAAAATATTTAACTGCTTTAAAGATAATTATTTGATATGAAAATTATAATATATTATGAAAATTGTGTGAATTTAAAGGAAAATAAAGTGTAAGGTATCATTATCATTGGCGTTATTACAGAATGAGAAAAATGATACAAATGGAAAAACTAGAATGTTAGAAATGTTGGAAACTGAGTCTAATAGTTTCTGTTAATAGTTTCTGTGCCACCCTCGTAACTTTTTTCTTTCCTTCCCTCTTTCCTTCTTTTCTCCTTCCTTCTTTTTTCTTTTCTTTCTTTCTTTTTTTTCTTTCTTTTTCTTTCTTTCTTTCTTTCTTTCTTTCTTTCTTTCTTTCTTTCTTTCTTTCTTTCTTTCTTTCTTTTTCTTTCTTTCTTTCTTTTTCTTCCTTTCTTTCTTTTTTCTTTCTTCTCTCCTTTCCTTCTTTCTCTCCTTTTCTTGCCAAATCTATGTACCACCTAAACGATGTATTTGTTTTTGTATAACTTGATAAAATCACAAATAAATAAATAAAAGACTACTTCTCTACTAAAGAATTAGAGACACATTATAACATTTTTAAGAATAATCCTTTATGGGGAGCCTGGGTGGCTCAGATGGTTAAGCGTCTGCCTTCGGCTCAGGTCATGATCCCAGGGTCCTGGGATCGAGCCCCACATCGGGCTCCTGGCTCAGCAGGGAGCCTGCTTCTCCCTCTCCCTCTGCCTCTCTCCCTGCTCATGCTCTCTCTCTCTCTCTCTCTGTATCTCTGTGTCTCAAATGAATAAATAAAATCTTTAAAAAAAAAGAATAATCCTTTATATGCCTCTTTTCCTTCAGATTTAGTTCACGCTACTGGATTTTGGAAATGTATAGGTTAATTGATCTTCACTGGACAAGAGATCAGTATGAAAACTAAAAAGTGAGTTTTCCAGACTGATAGGTTTTTACTGATCTGAGTAACCTCCTGTTTGGTACTTATGTGTCTTACTATTCTTAGGGAATTCTTTTACTTCCCCTATTTTTTCTTTATGCTCAAGTTTCATCAAGAGATACTGATCATAGAGTTTTATAATGCATGTATTTTTGTCTAAAGTCAAGAAAGAGGCTCTGTGCCGTTCCACAGATATTTAGTAAAAATACTTCAGTTTTAGACTTTAGGAAGTAAACAATGTGTCACTTTGGGGTGTTATTTCAGAGTGAGAACCTAAAGACCCACCAACAGCTCACCGCAGACAAACTGTTTCCATCTACATGGGGACCGACAAGCCACAGCTGCAGCCAGCAAGGTCTTTGCGACTCTTACATGAGGTCTTACACTCTACCCAAGTCTCCTGCGATGGGACTTAGTAATTAGAAGACATATGCTTTAAAGGCTGCGATTAAGAAATTTTGAAACAAATTGTATGGTTTTTTTTTTCCCCATTCTGGTTTTATAAACCCCTCTCTGCCCTTATTAATCAGAGAATGCCAATGTTTTATCCAAAATCTAGGTTACCGATTAGGACATTATTTTGAATGCTTCTTTTCCTGTGTAGACATCTTACTTTATAAAACAGCTATTAGGCAGGCTCAAGTGCTGAGAAAAATCTAAATATACCCAAAACCTTCACACTATTATTTTTTCTTTCATCTGAATCTGAATAAGCTCTTCCTGAACCAGATGCAGAGTTGCTTGTTTCTTTGGTTTTGTTGCTTGTTTTTCTACTTCTTTTGATGGGTAGGAGTTTCCTGGTACTTTTAATTTCATGGGAAAAAAGGGAAACATTCTTGCATAACATCTTTGGTTAATATCCATGATTGAATTTAAACGGTCATTTAAATCACAACTGTAGAATGATACCCTACTTGTCAAAACAACAATGCAGTATCTAAAACCCATAATATAATTGCACAGATATTGGGTAAAAAACCCGAGATCAAATTAAAACAAGGTATTGAATAAGAACTGAAAAATCAGCATTTCTACTAATGGCAAATATTTCCTCACTTGATGGAGCTACAAAATGATCATCTCAACTCCTTAGAGAAGGCCAGAGCAAGATCCTGTAAGAAACAATTCTGGTCAACTCTTAGGAAAGCTCTATTGGTGGAACTGAATGACCAATAAGAATCTGGTTACTCAATTTAAAGTGATGTCAGGATCTTTAACTCTAGGACAAGAATATTCAAAGGTGGGAAAAATTTAAATGATTTCCTATTGCTATGTTTACTTGTATAATCTTTACATTAAAGAAAGTATTGGATAAAACAGAATTTCTGATGTATTAACAAATTTCTACATCAATGAAACAGTAGAGTGCTCAAATATTTTACTAGAATTAAATGTACTGATACTGGTAAATGTGTACTCATACACTTAATGAGACATTCAATTAAACAGTAGAATAGACATGTGATATTTGCTCAATAAATGTTAAATTTTCCCCCCACTAAATCAACTTATTAAAATGAAAATTGGTAAACAAAGGAAAAGTTCCAGTCATTTACTTTGTCTTTCCTTTAGCAACCAAACTTCAGAGTAACAAAATAAATGGTGGTAATTACTTTCTAAAATATAAAAACAGAGATTATATGATAGTGGTTACACAAATTTATACACAAGACAAAATTGCATAAAACTATACACATACACACACACTCAAGCAAATAAGTGCATACAAAACTGGTGAAATCTGAATAGTGTATGGATTGTATGAATGTCAATGTCATAGATTTGATATTATACTCTAATTGTGTAAGATATTACCATGGGGAAAACTGAATGAAGGGTACCAGGGAACTACCTGTACTTATTAATTTTGCACTTTTATGTCAATCTATAAGCATTGCAACATAAAAAGTGAAAAAAAAAAGAGGTTAACAGAAGATAGTGTATTCTCTTGGTATTAGCACTAGCTATCTTCTTTTCACTTTCTTATGTCTCAACTACACTACCCTCTCTCTAAAGTCAAATTCTGTTATATTCTTTAATAAAATATTCATTCCACCTCAGAAATAGTAAATTCATGGCACCTGGGTGGCCCAGTAGGTTAAGCACCTGACTCTTGATCTCAGCCCAGGTCTTGATCTCAGGGTCATGAGTTCGAGCCCCACACTGGGTGTAGAGCCTACTTAAAAAAAATAGTAAATTCAGAGATGGTGGATGTGCTAAATGTTTTCAAATCAAAGCTCATGGAAGTCATTGCTCATCTTTATAACACTGTTTCTTGATGAATCTGGACTTGAATTGATTATAATTGGTACACAATAAGAAGTTCACTCTTTTTCTGTGCTTCAAAATAAACTTTTACATGTTGATCAGTGGTAGACTCATTCATAAAGACCTATTTTAAGAAAAAAATAAAGGAAATAAAACAAACAAACAAACAAAAACTAAAAATTATTGAAAGGGGTCAACAATTTCCCAAAGTTCATCTTTCTAGAAATTTAGTGCTTTAGATTTCCTTTAGATGATCATTACTATTCATTTTGTTTTGAGTAAAGTTGACCCCACTCCAGTGTCCAAATTAGACCCCAACTGATTCAAACCAATCAATGTGTCTTATCCACTAGCCACAGTAATTTGCATATGGCCTAGTCAGTGTCAACAAGATGGAGAGGGATCCTTGGATGACTCTCTCAAGAATGTGAGGAAAATAAGCTAGAAACAGAAGAGTTTATTTTATGTTGTTCTAGTTATATAAATTTAAGAAATGGGCAAAACTAAACTATGGTTTGCATTTGAGGTTAAGATAGTTTTGGAGTCAAGATGGTGATGATATCCAGAAGGAGAAAGAGAGTAGTAGTACCAGTTTAAGTGAGGAAAGATCTTGGGGGTGCTGGAAATGGTCTATTTCTTGATGGGGGTGGTAGTTGCAGGTCTTGCCTTTGATAATCATTAGAATTTTTGCTTTTATTACTTTTCAAAATATATATTTTATTTAAAAAAATGGGAAGAAAATATGTGTGTTGAATTTTTTCCATCTTATTTAGGTATCAGTTTGAGGCATGTCTGTTATCTACTCTCACTGTAACCACAGTTCTGTATTTCCAAGTCCAATTTATCCTACAAGCTCATGCTCAAATTTCAATTTTATTTTATTTTATTTTATTTTTTTAAAGATTTTTATTTATTCATTTGCGAGAGAGACGGAGAGAGAACAAGCAGAGGGAGAGGCAGAGGGAGAGGGAGAAGCAGGCTCCCTGCTGAGCAAGGAGCCCGATGCGGGACTCGATCTCAGGACCCTGGGATCATGACCTGAGCCGAAGGCAGACGCTTAACCATCTGAGCCACCCAGGCGCCCTCAAATTTCAATTTTAATATGAGTCCTTTCTTTTTCTTTCTGAAGTCATCTCTCCCTCCTCTGTTTCTCTGTTCTGTTCCAGAGTGGATTGGGAATAGATTCAAGGGCTACCTCCTTTGTAATGAAGCACAAATGAGAGAGAGCTGGGGTCTCCTGTGCTTGAGGATTGATTGAATTGGTGTATTGTTATATTTTAGAGTTTTAGTGTATTTCAGTTAGAGAGTAGAGATGAATCAATATTTTCTCAAACTGAGTGTCACACATTTTCCTTTGGGTGACATTGAAAAACACTTCAAGATTAAGCTGAATGTTTTTGATTTGATTGTTAGGTTATTGAATGAACATTTGAACAAATTATCTGGTTGTTCCTTGTACCTTAAAATAGTTATTATAAAACTGACATAAGGTGCCTTACCAAATTACGTGAATAGCATAAAATTCAGGTTTCTGGGAAAAGGTTAAGATACTCTTATGAAAATTTACAATGAATAAAAATAGACCATTATGAAATATTAAAATACAGTCACCTGTGTTCCTATGAAAATAAATTGTTTTAATTATGAATAAAAATACGTATTCTTACCAGGTGGTGTTTCATTTAAATAAAGTGATTAGGTTCATGTTTCATACTTTAGGTGATTGGAGATAAAATAGGTAATCATAATTCTAACATGTGGCTTTAAAATAGAGTAGAATTTCATTTTATCCATTGTTTTATTCAACAACCAATTAAACTTGTTTTGAATCATAACAATTTTAACTCATTTATACCATTTGTTTTAAAATAATGGGGCTTTTTTGCATCTCTGAAATAAGATGTGGAGCCATATTAGAGGTATGAATATAAAAACTAGTCCATCCTTTTAAGAAAAAAAAGTTCTTGCTATGGCTGCATTTAAAACTTTTGCTGACTTTAGAAACTATAAAAAAAAAAAAAAGAAGATAGCAGGAAGGGAAAAATGAAGGGGGCGATATCGGAGGTGGAGACGAACCATGAGAGACTATGGACTCTGAGAAACAAACTGAGGGTTCTAGAGGGGAAGGGTGTGGGGGGATGGGTTAACCTGGTGATGGGTATTAAAGAGGACACGTACTGAATGGAGCACTGGGTGTTATACGCACACAATGAATCATGGAACACTACATCAAAAACTAATGATGTAATGTATGGTGATTAACATACCATAATAAAAAAAAATTGTGGTAAAAAAAACTAATGGTGTAATGTATGGTGATTAACATAACATAATAAAATTTTAAAAAATAAACTATAGACATACGCACATGCTTTATTCACAAAGTTTCATTAAATTCAAATGTCCCAAGATGGGACATCTAATTACTTAGGAAGAAAGTGTTGCTTAAGATATTTATGTTCTGATGTCTCGTAAGATGAGTACAGTTTGGTGGTGATTCATAAACCATAAGTGAATGGGCAGAAAGAGAGGGAGAGGAAGAGGAAGAGAAATGAGTCATATGATTACTTGCTTATTATAAGAGAAAATCATGTTGGAGCATGAGGTTAAATAGCGGAGTCTGATGGCATTCATTTACTTTACTCAAAATGCAATGTGCCCAGATTTGCATAGGCAAAAATAAATCTGTGACTCTTTGTGTAATTGGGGCTGCAGGGACTGGGATTTATTTTATATGTTCCACTGTGTTTCTAACCAGGGCTTTATGAACTCCCTACCATCTTAGGTCAGACATTCACTTAGTACTTGGTTTTGGGAGAATGGCTCCACTTTCTCCCATAATTTGTTAAGTGTCAGGTAGTTCTGGTGCTCTTCTGAAGTCTTTTTTTTGAGTTTAACCTCAGGTAACACCAAGGCAGTTTTGTAAAATTGCCCTCAAGGTAGAGCCTCAGGGTGTGAAATTTGAGACAAGAAAACAAAGGAAACAGGATAACAATTTTTTTTTTTTAAGATTTTATTTATTTGACAGAGAGACACACAGTGAGAGAGGGAACACAAGCAGGGGGAGTGGGAGAGGGAGAAGCAGGCTTCCCGCAGAGCAGGGAGTCCGATGCGGGGCTCGATCCCAGGACCCTGGGATCATGACCTGAGCGGAAGGCAAACGCTTAACGACTGAGCCACCCAGGCGTCCCCAGGATAACAATTTGACAGGATAAAAAAATCTACCTAGATTCCCAGTAAACTCAAAGGATGAAAACCATACATGTCCTGTTTTCCAAATGATGTTTTAAGATGACTTTGATATTCACATATTAAAAAAGAAATCCCACTCATTTTCTTTTATGATAGTCAAAGGGTTTGCATTACACATGTACTGTGGTAATTTCCTGTGTTGTGGTTCCTGGAACATTTTAGAAGCTAGAGACTTTACTGCTTCTTGTTCATATGATACATTCACCAATAGAAGATTCAAGAACATTGTTCAAATAAATAATTTTTCTCTTTTTTTCTTTTAAATTTCTTCATGCATGACTTCTGGATTGTTTAGCTTCCGGCTCAGCTCTGTGAACCAACACAACACCATCCTTCTTGATTAAGCACACGTTGTACCTTGTCGGCATCGATACTGGATCATTTCTCATGGCAGGTATGTGAGGCCCGAGTCATAAAATTTAAAAAAATGAAATGAAACAGAAAAGGCATCTCAGGGATATGGCTAATTTCAGGGCAGTGTTTTATAGGAAAAAGTAGACATTTTTAGGCTTTCTATGTATCAGCGCTTTCCACTTCTGATTCTTTATCTGTAACTTAGAAATGATTTTGTGAAGATTTTCCAGCAGGTTTAAAGAGTGGCTTCTGACAGGGATAGCTCTAAACTCTGAATGTAAACTGAATTTACCAGGTTAAATTATGAACAACATAATGCTAGCACCAAAGTAAATAGAGAATGCCAAGTATTAGTGACAATGCTTACAAGTGTTTTTTAAAAATTTACCATTTGTGCTGTGACACCCCAAATCACCTAGATTAATAGTTTGACACATTGGACTGTCTGTTAGTGGCTCTTTGGGAGTATGCTAATGTTAATGCCAAATCTCCTAACATTAAATTATTTTAGGGTAAATGCCAATAAGCAGTAATTTTTGGTATGAAAAAGCATAATGTTCTTGTAAAAAATGGTTGCTTATATATCATAATTTAATGTACTGTGAAATGAATCCAGGTCCCCAAGGTATTACCCATACATCACACCAGGTCTGGAGTGCTCCTATGTCTTATCTTCCCTACAAAAAAAACCTCTACAAAGCTACAAGCAGCCAGATATTTCTTAGGTAGAGAATGCACTAAGATGAATAGAAGGGCACATTTCCAAGTATACTATTGTGGCAATGACAGAATTTGCTAAGTAAAAGACTCTGGGTAGACAAACTTTCATTTGATTTCTGACTTGGATACTTACTAGCTTTGGTATCTGGAGAAAATAACATTATTAATGGACCTTAAGTTTTCTTTTTTTTTAATTTTATTTTATTTTGTTATGTTAGTCACCATACATCATTAGTTTTTGATGTAGTGACCTTAAGTTTTCTTATCTACTTAATGGGAATCATATTATCTTGTGATTCTTGTTGAGAAAATAAATACCTGTTACGTAAGCCCATAAAACACAACCTGATGCCTGCTGATGTCTTCTTACTCCAGATCCCTAAGCTTCTTTGTGGAATTAAGAAATAAATGGTAAGTCCACTTTATGGGGACAGGACTGGTGAAGGAGAAAAGTTATAGATAATCTCAGTAATAAATAAATTACACCACATAAAAATTTGGGTATTGGGGCGAGTTCTGATGGGAATATTTTCATTTTCCAGTGTTTCATTGGCAAGATGATTGGGTTATCAAATCAAAGAATGTTTTAGATTCTCTCTCACCATGTTGCTTTTAAGATCTTCAGCTCCTGCCTTTGTTCTTTAAATAACCACTGTATCTCTCTTTCACTACAGGTTCTCAGACCACTCCATGGAATTTGATTTCTGGGATCTTAGGAGTAATCTGCCTTTTTTTGATGGCTACTATGGGAATTTTGTTGAAAGATTGTAAGTTTTTCTAGGCAAGTTTGTATAAAGACCATAACTGTGGTGAAACCATTTAATACAAAGGTTTCATTTTATTAATGTGTAATATTTTATTATTTCATAAGCTTGTATCTAATGAAGTAAATTTTTAATCATTTCTTACAGTATATCCTAAACAAAGTATTCAGCCAACATTGTCTCCAGATGCAATCACAGAACTCCAGAAAGGTAGGTTCCATACTTTGGAAAACCTTAGTGTTGGTAGAGGATGAAATAGACAGTTTCTTGTTTTTCTCACACAGAGCATAATGGAATAGTACACTTGGTAATGCAAGTTTACCTACTAATTGTAGGATAGTAACATTTCATTATTCTCTAATGTAAAATGCATTAAATTACATTGAACATGGATCATTTACATATTTAAGTCATAAGGAAAATATTAGCCTGAAATGACATTTTTTTTCCTATATGAGTGCTCATGTTTAAATAACAAATATAAGTTACAGTAAATACTATGGTTAATCTTAATTACCTGCTGGTTTGCTCATAGCTCATACTTTTATATCTCTTTACCTTTGCTTCTGCTTCTTGCATGTCTCAGAATATAGTGCACAGATTTCTGTTATTTTAAACCTTACTTATCCAGTGAAAGCCAGCTCAAAGTCCAATTTTTAAGGTATTTTTTGCAAATGGTCTCCAAATTGTCTCACCATCTTCTGTGATCATAGTTATTTATCTTTTTCCCCTTTGCATTTTTTCCATCCGTATTGAGATATTATTGACATATAATGCTGTGTAAGTTTAAAGTAATCAACAGGTTGATTTGATCACTTATATGTTGCAATATGATTACTACCATAACATTTACTAATACCTCTATCATGTCACATGATTACCATTTCTTTTTTTATGGTGAGAACATTCAAGATCTACTTTTTTAGCAACTTGCAGTGTATAATACAGTATTGCTAACTATAATCATAACTGTGTGCATTAGATCCCCAGAACTTATTCACCTTCTACCTGGAAGTTTGTCCCCTTTGACCAACATCTCTTCATTTACCCCACTCTCCAGCTCCTAGTAACCACCATCCCACCCTACACTTCAGAACCATTCACTTGACAAAGATTTGAGTGCCTACCATGTGTCTTGACTTTTATCACTGAGGATAGTAAATGTTCAAGACCCATCACTGGTAGACTGTAGTATTAGACTTCAAGCTAATTGTTTTATTTATCTCTATTTTGAAAATAAAATATCCAAACATCAGAATTCTCCAATTTGTGCTATATTCTTCTCTGACTCGGGAAATATGCTAAAATATTTCCCTTTAAATATCTCTTTAATCTAGTTTATTCCTATTTACACAACAGAGCTCAATTTGGGGTCACTTCTTCAAAAAGGTTCTTTAACCACCCTCCAATTTATACTCCGCTACCCAATGTTTTAACATACTGACTTATTCTTGTGTATACTTACCAAAATTATCATTAAATATAATAGATAAATGATTGGAAATTATATAGTTCTGACTCTATATCTCGAATATAATCTCTATTAGGAAAAAGGGTTATGTCTGACTTGTTCACATTAATAGCCCCTGAACTATAGTATGTGTAGTAGATTCTCAAAGAATATTTGTGGAAAATAGTGAAGAAATAACAAATGATTTTTGAATGAGTAAATAGCATTGAAAAAATTGAATGTCATAAGTCATGTTTTTTTTTTTCTCTTAGGCTCTAACTGTTGTTCTTGCCCAAAAGGGTGGATTGGGTACCACTGCAACTGCTACTTCTTTTCTGGTGAATTAAAAACCTGGGAAGAGAGTCGTGATTTCTGTGCTTCTCAGAATTCCAGTCTACTTCAGATTGAAAACGGAGATAAATTGGCATGTATTTAATTCTGGTTTCCTACCTTTTCTTTGACCTAGGAAAATATGCTACCTAAGTAAGCTGAATACTTTTGTTTGTCTTTAATTATAGTAAGTGGATTGTTATTATTTGAACTAATGACTTACTAATTTGCTATATCTTGAAACAATCATTATAAAATCTACATAAAATTTCTCAAAGATTTATATTATAGGAATAAAAATCAAGTTACATTCCAGATAAAGCACAAGGAACATTTTAGAGATAATTCAAAGAACGAATAATAGGCCATTATTTTTATTCAAAGACTAATAAAATAACTTCATAATTTTTAGTTCATTAATTAAATTTATAATATTTTTTGTAATTATATCTTTTGTCATCACTCTGGGATATAATGTGTGATAAGTACAGAGAGTATGATCAAAAAATTACCCAATTTAAGAAAAAGTGAAAAATTTCTATAGCTGTATGAAGAACCTGTCCCGAGTATAAGTTAAGTAGACTATATCTATGAAATATATCCTCAAGATACTGTTGATGTGGGATCAAATTTGATTTAATCTTCTTTGAAGGAGGTGTTCCATGAAAACTCTTACTTCCCTCTAATGTCTTATTCCTTTAAGAAGTGATATTTTGTGGCATTTATTTCTATATCTTAAATGAATATTTGTGGAAATTAGTGAATAAATAACATAAGGAAGAAATATGAGGCATGTGACTATACTTTCTAAACTGGACATTAAAAATTATTTCAGTTTGTGTGATTAAAAAGCTAAATCTGATGCTGACACTTTCTTCAAAGTACATTATTCCCAGAATAGATTCAAGTTTGATTAATGTGTTTGTCTTTGTTTCCAATCAGCATTTTATGAGCTCCAGTAAATATTATTACTGGATTGGACTCTCTTACCATAAAGAATGTGATACCTGGCTGTGGGAAGATGGCTCCAGTGTCTCCCAAGATCTGTAAGTTTCTGGCAGCCAAGTTTCCTTTTAGTTCTTTCTTTCTTTTTTTTTTTAAGGTCTTTTTAGTTGAGTTTTTTTTTTTTTTTAAGATTTTATTTATTTGACAGAGAGAGAGAGAGAGAGAGGGAGAGCACAAGCAGGGGGAGCAGCAGAGGGAGAGGGAGAAGCAGGCTTCCCGCTGAGCAGGGAGCCCGATGCGGGGCTCGATCCCAGGACCCTGGGATCATGACCTGAGCCGAAGGCAGACGCTTAACGACTGAGCCACCCAGGTGCCCCTCTTTTTACTCTTTTATGAGTTTATCTATAGATCTCACCAGAGACTGTAACATTTGGGAGCACTGTAGCTAGGATAACCTGTTTAAGGCATGAAAATACAGAAAAGAAAGGAGATCTAACAATTTTAGCTCCACCTAGATCATCCAAATTTATGCTCAACTGACATGAAGTTAGTGTACTTGTGACCATTAAACAGCTTTTGACTTTTTTTTTTGCTTTGTATAAGCACTTGGATGAGTATGTGCATATACAGATGCTTACCTTCACAGAAGCTCTCCAGGGAAAATAACATATTTATTATTTTTTTTACTCTTCTTGAGCCTGTTATTTTCAGTATACTCCCATGTTTCAAATATTCTGAGGTTATTTTCTGTATATTTGTAATCTTTAGTTCTCATTTTCATTCATAAACATTGGATGTGCAGCATCAGACAATGACGAATCTTATGCTTGGATTTGTTTTCCCAGGCTAGATTATCCAGTACATTTTTAAACAAAATAGAGGTATACCATATATCAAAACCATTAATAACAACAGCAAAAACACAAAATCCCTGGCCTTAATGCTGTTGATTATTGGGGCAATAGCTGAGTTTTTGTAATACTGTGCTCTGAAATTGTGAAAACATGGCTCTTGAATAAAAATCAATTGACTCAATATATTAATATCTCATTCAAGTGCTTTAAAAAATTCTATCATTTAATAAAAAAACACAATCCCTAGATATTCTCATTTCCTTTTCTCATAGTTAACATTTTATTTTTCATTACAGATTGCCATTATTTCAAAAATTAAGTCCGGAGAAATGCGTAATGTATAGCGCAAGAGGAAGTGTTTTGGATGAACCCTGTGGCAATAAATATCGTTTTATATGTAAACAAAAAATTATTTAGTGTTTCTTGGAGTGGAAGGGGTGGGTGGTGAAGATTCAGTAGTATAAGGACATGACTTTACCTCTTATATTATTGCTAATTATCTACTTCTGGGATCTGTAAAATGTTTCAAATCATATCTTGTGATACAATTTCATATATTTGAAATAATGTTTTAAAATTGGTGAAATTTGTGCACCTATATCTGTAATAACAATGCATCAAGGTAAAAAAAATTTCAGGACTATTGTGATTTAATGCATATGTTCAATATTAAATTTAATATATTTTATGCATATATTCTTGTAAATTTTCTTTGCAGTAATTCAAATAAAATAATTTGCATCAAATGACCTATATCAATGTCATTTAAGTTCTTTGTAAGGCATAGTAAATTGGAAGTCCCATCTTCATTTTACTTTTCTGGAACTTAGTTCTTTCTAGATATCTATATATCTGTATGTTTTAATTCAGAGCTTAAAGTGTCGTATGACAGCTTCCTCATGTGTATCATCAGACTTTAGAGGGGAACATATTTGTGTTCTTCTCTTGATAGTCCTGAGTTCTATAGAATAATTTTAAATCTTTGTCCAAATAGTGGTTCCCATGTGATTGTTTTTAGATTTTGCAAGGGTAAATGGAATCCAAGCCTGATCACATAAATTTGCAATACTTATTTTTCTATCTTACACATCTTTCTTGCTTTATGGTTATCCACCAGTAAAAAGTCACTGAGATGTAAATTGAAGATCTTAATCTCTAATCAACCCCAAGCCTTTTTCCTAAAAGTTAGGTGTGAAATACTGAACAATTCCCTTTTTCTGTCGGGGGAGGGAGCAACCCATTTAACTGAGGGGTTCTGACTGTGTCAGAGAAGGGTGGGAACATAGTACGGTCTGATGTCTGTGACCTGGATGGGGTTTTCCTAATATCACAGATATCAAAAGCCAATTCCCTTTTTTAAAACTATTGCATATACATCTTTAAAAATTTATATTGACACATCTTTTTGTTTTATATTTCAATTAAGTTATAATAATTAAGAACCTCAATTTGATTTTTAATAAAGAGCCAGGAGGAGAAAAAGCCCTGTGTGTTTTAGTTCTTAAAATATAAGTATAATAAGGGGCGCCTGGGTGGCTCAGTGGGTTAAGCATCTATCAGCCTTGGGCTCAGGTCATGATCCCAGGGTTCTGGTATAGAGCCCCACGTCAGGTTCCTTGCTCAGCTTCTCCCTCTCCCTTTGCTGCTACCCCTGCTTGTGCTCTCTTGCTCTTTCTCTGTCTGTCAAATAAATAAATAAAATCTTAAAAATATATATAAGTATAATAAGACTACAAACTGCACTCTTCACATTCTCGTATGAAGATTAGGAAAAATGCACTTAAGTTATGTTATGAAAACTACAAGACAATCTAAATCAAATGTTTAACTTGGACTAGGAGGACACACATTATACTTTCTGGATATTTAAACTGTTTTGGCTTTGGGGTGCCTGGGTGGCTCTGTCGGTTAAGTGTCTGACTCTTGATTTGGCTCAGGTCATGATCTCATGGTCTTGGGATCAAGCCCCATGTTGGGCTCCACACTCAGCAGGGGGTCTGCTGGAGATTCTCTCTTTCCCTCTCCCTCTGTCCCTCCTCCCCACTCTCTAAAATAAATAAATAAATATCTCTAAAATGTTTTGGCTTTGTTGTCCATGTAAATTAAAAATAGTATATTTTTAATGAAATTAAAAAATAGAGATAAACATAATGAAAATTAATAGTTTTCCATCCCAACTATCCCATCTCCCTGTTCTCTTCCCATAAGGCGATTTCCTCTTGGTTTTTTGTTTGCTTTTCTATTTGGGGTGGTTTTCTCTGAAGTGAACCAAGGATGGTCTATTTTTTATAATTTTGTCCAGAATGAATCTCAAGTGTTTTCATTTAGCCACAGCCAAGTATACCTTCAAATTGTTACTTTTCATATCATCACCCTATGAGGTGCCCAGAGCCCTATCTGCCTTTATTCTGAGAACTCATGAACATTCATTAAGATTGCAAGAGCAATGAGGAAACAGAAGGTGCTAAATATGATGAATTAGATCTAATTTCAGAGAGTCATCTATGTAAAAAAAATTGTCTCTACTGAGAGAGGAAAATTCCTGTAGCCTCCCATTATAGCTTAGGTGGTTTTTTCAATTCCCATATAATTTCAGGATATTTATGATGGAAACTCCTGGATTGAAAAGAAGATACTAGTCCTCCACATTAGGGTGCCTTTCTCACAGCATGATCCCATCATATTAGTGACACTGAGTCCATGACCATTAGACCCATTTTATTTTAATTAGTCTTCCTCCTACTCTTACCTGCATACGGCCTTCCTTCATCTTAAAAATATCTTTGTCATCGTTGGGATAGGAAAGACTTCTTTTATATAAAGGTCTTCCTATTAAATATCTCTTTTCTCTTCTAACGTGATTTCTGATATATTTTTTGGGGGAGAAATGTTATTTTTCTTTTGTTCTTTGTTTTTTTTTTTTGTTATGAAATGGGCTAATGCACATGGAAGGATCTAGTTGAGTGAATATCTCAGTCTTGAATGTGAAACTAATGAAAGAGGGTGAGAGAATGTCCACCCCCCCAGTAACAAAATAATATTGCCAAGAGTTAGCTTATCCTTCCTTAATTTTATCCTGTTACTTAAGTGTATTACTCTGAATGTATTGGTGCATGACAAATTATGATAAATTTAGAAACTTAAAACAGCACATGTTTGTATGTCATAGTATCTATGGATCAGGAGCTGAGCATGGCTTAGACCTTAGCTCAGGGCTTCACAAGGCTAGAATCAAAGTCGTGGCCACATTGAATTCTCATCTAAAACTGAGTCCTCTTCCAAGTTTATTCAGGCTGATGGCAGAATTTAGTTCCTTGTGGTTGTAGAACTGAGACCCTTGCCTCCCAGTGGCTGCCCCTCTTTATAGATGGTCACACCGTGGATGCTTGCTTCTTCAAGGCCAGAAGGAAAGCACTCCTTTCTCTCTCACCTCTAGAGTCTTTTTTAAGTATGCAACTGATTAGGTCAGCTGTACCCACAATATTTTCTTTTTGATTAACTGAAAATTGATTAATTTAGAACCTTTGTTACATCTGAGAAATAGCCTAATCTTTCCATTTAACGTAATCTAATCACAAAGCAACATCCCATCATCTTCATAAATCCCACTGAAATTCAAGGGCACATGATTATACATATGTACACCAGGGCATGGGAATTTTGAGGTCATCTTAGAGCTGCCTACCATACCAACATATTCCTTAAAAATATGCTGTAAGTGCTGCTACATAGTTTATTGAATTTAAACATTGCCTTTTGATTCCTGGTAAGATAACTAAGAATTGAATTCATATATGCCAGGACAAATAATACTTTAAAAATTTTTTTCCAATGTATTAATTCTTAGTTCCTCCACTACTGACATCTAAGTTTGCTTATTAAAGACAAAGTTTTTGTATAGCTGGATTGAGACAGCTCTTTGCTTATCTCCAGGGATGCTTGAGAGTTGATTTTTGACTCTTGGCCATGTAGGGCAGTGAGCTAGCTAACTAAGTAACTAAGTCAGTTAACATAAAAACTAACTAGCATAAAAACTAATGGTAAGTTTTTTAAAAGTTCAAACTTCCTGTGTGGAACCTAGAACCAATTTGTTTATTTACAACATACTTGAGATAATTAGTTATATTTCCTGTCTCTACCATATAACCAGACTATGCAGGAAACTTCTGTCTGAGCTCTCCTAAAACCAAGTTTTTGCATATAAGAATCAGCACAAATATCAGCAGTTTTATTCAGAGATGAATCATGCCTTTGTAGAAGTAAGAACATTGGGAAGCTTTTTCCTACATGGTTTTTTGGTCCCCAACTGCTTATTTGAATTTTCTCCTGCTGTATTATATTATGTGCCTTTTTAAAAATCCTTATATGGGTATGCTTACTAAAATCTTATGATTTCTTTCAATTATCTAAACCTGGAAATCTTTGGAACATTTATCTTTTTTTAAGATTTTATTTATTTATTTGTCAGATAGACAGAGAGCACAAGCTGGGGGAGTAGCAGGCAGAGGGAGAAGCAGGCTCCCCGCTGAGCAAGGAACCTGATATGGGGCTCAATCCTAGGACCCTGGGATCATTACCTGAGCCAAAGGCAGACAGTTAACCAACTGAGCCACCCAGGCGCCCCTCTTTGGAACATTTAAACCCCCTTTTGCATTTCCATAATTTTGGACTTTTTGAATTTTTTCTCTTTATGTTTTAGTGTAGGAGTTAGAAAGTCTTCTCTGAAGAACTGGATGGTAAATATTATCAACTTTGTCGGCCAATCTCTGTTCAACTATTCAACTCCGCCATAGTAGTGCAAATGAAGACATTGATAATACATAAATGAATGGTTTGGCTGTGTTACAAAAGAACTTTATTTATAAAAACAGATGGTGGGGTAAATTTAGTCTGTAGGTCATAGTTTGCCAACCCCTGCCCAAATGGCTAAAATGAGAATATGTAGGCACAAACCCTACTCTCCACTTTGCCTTATCACATCTTAGCAGTTGTAAATGTACTTATTAATTTTACTGTACAAAACCAGTTGTGTCTTTTCAGTTCATTGTAAAAGGTAAAAATCCATAAAGTATATGTGTCAGTCAACCTGCAGTGTGTCTGCCAATGATCTTATCTTCTGGTGTACATACCTTTGTATAATTTCCTTCCACATTGTACCAGGGTTGATCTGTGTCA
Source organism: Phoca vitulina (assembly GCF_004348235.1). Taxonomy (NCBI): domain Eukaryota; kingdom Metazoa; phylum Chordata; class Mammalia; order Carnivora; family Phocidae; genus Phoca; species Phoca vitulina. The sequence continues at coordinate 10,163,110 of NW_022589762.1, forward strand.
CCAATAGAATACAGTGGGAATCATAATATGCCACTTCTAAGGCTAAATCATAAAAGATAGCATGGCTTCTTCCTCTCTTCTCTCTCGCACATCACTTGATATAGGGGATGCCAACTACTGTATCATGAGAAACCCTGTTGCAAGGACAATGTGACAACGAACTAAAGTATTTTATGTATAGTGAGCAAGGAAACCAAGTCCAGCGTCAGGTAATGAGACTCCTCTTCCTTGACAGCTTCTAACTCTCCAGCCTTAGACAAACCTTCAGACGACATAGTCCCAGCCAGCATCTTGATGGAAACCTCATGAGAAACCTTGAACCAAATTCATTCTGCTAAGTTGTTCCAAGATTCCTAACCCTCAGAAAGTGTGTGATATAATACCTGTTTATTTTTAAGCTACTAAGTGTTGGAATAATGTATTACATAGCAATAGATATTTCAGATTTTGGTACTAGAAGAAACCATAAAGAAACAAACAGAGTACTTGAACCATGACAGTGGATGGAAGCTGGGAGGCCTGGAAAGACCAAAGCCTTCTGCCTGCACCTTTTTTCCCCTCCCACGCCCAGCCTGAGCCCCCGCCAGCTGGCAAGTCCAAGGCAGGCTTTCTTGCCTTCATTTTTAGAGACACTTTTCCATTCACTGTAAATTTACTTAATTTTTTAAAAGATTTTATTTATTTATTTGAGAGAGAGAGAGAGAGTGCGTGAGAAGCAGGCTCCCCCCTGAGCCAGGGGCTCAAAGTGAGGCTCCATCCCAGCACCCTGGGATCATGACCTGAACCAAAGGCAGACGCTTAACCAACTGAACCACCCAGATGCCCCTACTCACTGTAATTTTAATTGTTCACTTTGGAAAATTTGGGAACCAAAAACCAGATACAAGCAAAAAGTGAATATGTGTATATGACACATGTCTGTACACATAAATTACTACACATGTGTATATGCAGGGGTTAATGTTTGTCCACCCTTTATTGTGAAATACAACACACTTACAGTGCATGAAGCAGAAGGCGTGTAGTTTAGCCAATAGTCATCACATGCCTGCCATGCCACTGAAGACCCCAGAGACAGTCCTTTGGGATCACCCGCTATGCTGTCCAGTGGCCCCCATCCTGATTCTGGGCATACCATTTCCTTGTTGTTCTTTGTAGTTTATAAATATGTATCCCTCAACAGGTTAGTCTGGCTTAATTTTGAGCTGTATGTGAATAAAACGTCCCATTTATATTAAAAAAAAAAAATGATGGAAGGTTTCTAGTGAGGGCTTACAGGGAAGTGAGAAACATGTTTTAGAAACTGGAGTAAGAAGAATTCTTACTGTTCAGTGCCATCAAGTTTAGCATCACTGTAATATGTGGAATGTAGAAAATGTACCTAATAAATTGAGTGAACAAGCTAAAGTTATTTCTAGCCAGATTGTTGAAGATAGGGCCTAGTTTCTTCCTCTTGCTTATATTACAATGCAGTAGGAGACCCATTAGCTAAGGAAAGGCCTTTAAAACAAGGAGCCAGAGCTCACTGGTTTTGAATATATATACACACAATGGACTATTATGTAGCCATCAAAAAAACTGAAATCTTGCCATTTGCAACCACGTGGATGGAACTAGAGGGTATTATGCTGAGCGAAATAAGTCAATCAGAGAAAGACAAGTATCATATGATCTCACTGATATGAGGAATTCTTAATCTCAGGAAACAAACTGAGAGTTGCTGGAGTGGTGGGGGTGGGAGGGATGGGGTGGCTGGGTGATGGATATTGGGGAGGGTATGTGCTAGGTGAGCGCTGTGAATTGTGTAAGACTGATGAATCACAGACCTGTATCCCTGAAACAAATAATACATTATATGTTAAAAAAAAAAGAGGATAGTAGGAAGGGAAAAATGAAGGCGGGGAATCGGAGGGGGAGACGAACCATGAGAGACTACGGACTCTGAGAAACAAACTGAGGGTTCTAGAGGGGAGGGGGATGGGGGGATGGGTTAGCCTGGTGATGGGTATTAAAGAGGGCACGTTCTGCATGGAGCACTGGGTGTTATATGCAAACAATGAATCATGGAACACTACATAAAAAAATTAATTAATTAATTAAAAAAATACAAGGAGCCAGAGCTCACTGGTTTTGAAGATTCTCAAGCTTCTTCAAAGGTCAAAAAAAAAAAAAAAAGCTAAAATTAACACGGATTCTGAGTGAAGATCAAATCCAGGGTGCTCTCAGAGAAGCACAGTATAAAGCAAAAGCTATGGGTATAACTGTACAATTCTCTGTTAAGGTTACAGAAAGAGCAAAGGTGGTGCCTCAGTTCAGTAAAACAAAAGATTTATACTTCAACTAGCTTTCTAGGAAGTTTGAAATTTTCCTCAGTCATCTCAGCAGGAGCTCTCTGCAGAGAAACTCAAAGAGATGTATGTGTTTGGGCTTTTGGGAATGAAGTGAAGCCCAATAAAATGAAGAGGAAACTCCAAAACATTTTTAAAATAATTATATCAGCAGAAGCATGGCTAGTTTGATAAAAAAAACAACAAAGAAATCTTGTCATTTACAAGGACATGGATGGAACTGGAGGGTATTATGCTGAGCAAAATAAGTCAATCAGAGAAAGACATGTATCATATGACCTCACTGATATGAGGAATTCTTAATCTCAGGAAACAAACTGAGGGTTGCTGGAGTGGTGGGGGGTGGGAGGGATGGGGTGGCTGGGTGATAGACATTGGGGAGGGTATGTGCTATGGTGAGTGCTGTGAATTGTGTAAGACTGTTGAATCACAGACCTGTACCTCTGAAACAAATAATACATTATATATGTTAAAAAAAAAAAAAAGAAGAAGAAGAAGAAGATAACAGGAGGGGAAGAATGAAGGGGGGGAAATCGGAGGGGGAGATGAACCATGAGAGACTATGGACTCTGAGAAACAAACTGAGGGTTCTAGAGAGGAGGGGGATGAGGGGATGGGTTAGCCTGGTGATGGGTATTAAGGAGGGCATGTATTGAATGGAGCACTGGGTGTTATATGCAAACAATGAATCATGGAACACTACATCAAAAACTAATGATGTAATGTATGGTGATTAACATAACATAATAAAATAAAATTTAAAAAAAATCATGGCTAGTTGAGCTGAAAAGGACAGTGACAGTAAAAATGCATACATACACACAATACAAACACACACATACATATGTACAAACATACATAAATGGGAATCTTGGTGTCCCCAAATATTTGCAAGTAGAAAACACCTAAGAAAACTATGAAGCCACAAACAAATGCTGCCTTTAATTAAAAAGGAAGAATGATTCAGGGAGAGAACCAAGAACCTAGCAGTTTGGTCCAGGAGTTATGGAGAGATATTTTAGGGCAAAAGTAGGACTAAATCTTAATCAAGTATCCTTGGTATATTATTTTATATTATTATATCACCTATCAACTCAACCCTCTATCTATCGACATGTATCATCTATAGCACATTTTCTTTTTCCATTCATCTGTCAATGGGCATTTAGTGTGTTTCTACATCTTGGCTGTGGTGAATAGTGCTGCAATAAACATGGGAATGTTAATATCTCTTTTGATTCTGATTTCATTCTTTTGGATACATATTTAAAAGTAGGATTGCTGGATCATATAGTTTTATTTTTAACTTTTTGAGCACTCTCCATACTGTTTTCCCCAGCAGCCACACCATCTTGCATTCCCACTAAGAGTATACAAATGTTCCAATTCTTCCACATCCCGGCCAACACTTTTTTTCTTCTTTTTTTAATCTCTATTCTAACATGTATGAGATGGTATCTTGCTGTGGTTTTGATTTGCATTTCCATAATAATTAGTATTATTGAGCATCTTTTTATGTGCTGTAAATTTGTAAACGTTTTTTAAAAATTTATTTATTTTTTATTATTATGTTCAGTTAGCCACTGTATAGTACATCATTAGTTTTTTAAATTTTACTTTATTATGTTACGTTAATCACCATACATTACATCATTAGTTTTTGATGTACTGATCCACGATCCATTGTATTCGTATAACACCCAGTGCTCCATGCAGTACGTGCCCTCCTCAATACCCATCACCAGGCTAACCCATCCCCCCAACCCCCTCCCCTCTAGAACCCTCAGTTTATTTCTCAGAGTCCATAGTCTCTCATGGTTCGTCTCCCCCTCCGATTCCCCCCCTTCATTTTTCCCTTCCTGCTATCTTCTTCTTTTTTTTTAACATATAGTGTATTATTTGTTTCAGAGGTACAGGACATCATTAGTTTTTGATGTAATGTTCAATGATTCATTAGTTACGTAAACACCCCGTGCACATCACAACACGTGCCCTCCTTAATACCCATCACCCTGTTACCCCCTCCCCCTAACCTCTTCCCTTAAATTTGTAAATCTTCTTTAAAAAAATGTTTATTCAAAATTTAGCCTATTTTTTAATTGTTGTTAGTTTTTTTGGTATGGAATTATAATAATTGCTTATCTATTTTGGAAATTAACTCTTTATCTGGTATATGGTTTGCAAATATTTTGTCTCATTTTATAAATTGTTTTGTCACTCTCCTGATGGTGTCCTTGATGTGCAGAAGGTTTTTAGTTTGGTACAGCCCCACTTGTCTATTTTTGCTTGCTCACCTGTACTTTTGTGTCATATCCAAGAAACAATTACCAAGACCAATGTCTTGAAGGTTTTCTCCTATGTTTTATTCTAGGAGATTTATAATTTCAGGTCTTTTGGTTAAGTTTTTAATCCACTTTGTGTTGATTTTTGTGTATGGTATAAGCTACCATACTTTGCATGTGGATATCCAGTTTTCCCAACACCATTTGCTGAGGAGACCATCCTTTTCTCCGTTGTGTATTCTTGGCACCCTGTCAAAGATCAGTTGACTGTACATGCCTGGATTTATCTCTGGGATCTTTATCCTGTCCTATTGATCTATGTGTCTGTTTTTATGCCAGTACCATATAGCTCTGTAATATAATTTAAAATCAGGAAGTTTGATGCCTCCAGCTTTGTTTTTCTTGTGTAAGATTGCTTTGACTATTTAAGATCTTTTGTTAGTCCATATGAATTTTAGGATTTTTTTCTATTTCTGTACAAAATGTCACTGAGATTTTGGTGGGAATTGCACTGAATCTGAAAATCGTTTTGAGTAATATGGACATTTTAACAATAGAGAGTCGTCTGATCTCACCAACCAGCCTGGCCAGATATTCTGCGGTACCTCCAAACTTTGTGCTAAGTTCAACCCTCTTCGTTCTTAGCAGCTCCAAGTCATCTAATGTATGCAAGTCTTCAGTGCTTTGGCATAAGGGACACTGAATCCAGTTCCTCAGGAAACCTCTGTAAAAGTTAGTTATCAGATGCTCTTTCCACTCTTTTACTCCCCAGGGAGAAGCTAGGAGCTGGAGGGTTTTGTCCACTCACTTTGTGTTGGGCCAGGGGGAGGATCTGTGGAGCTATGACAGCCTCCATCCCACACAATCATCTCTGTTCTCACTGGTACCAGGCAACCAGACTCTGCTGGGTCACATTAACACTTCAAGAGAGGCTAGAGAGAAGTCAATCCTATGGGAAGCGTCCCAGAAAGTTAGAACATTGGATGTGTAGTCCACTTCTTTTCCTTCCCAGGGAGAAGCTGGAAGTTGGAGTTTTTTATTTTCTCACTCACTGCTGAGTGGGCTGTGAGGGCTATGAGACTATGATGACTACCAGCCCATACCACTGTCAAAGTTCTCGCTGGACACAAGCAGCTAGATTATGCTGGGTGTTATCAACACTCTGAAATAGGCTAGACAGAATCCAGTTGTTTGGGTAGCCTCTGGAAAAGTTAGGGCACTTAGACACTCAGCTCACCTCTTCCTTCCACAGAGAAAGCAGAGAACCTGGAGTTGCCTCCTGATTGCATAGACTTCAGCCAGGGTAAACATTATGACAAGAGGGTGTCTCAATTTTCCCTACTGGCTTCAAAGTGGGTAGTTTTGCACCCACCCAGATCACATGAAACCTCTCAGTTAGTTTTAGAATTTCTCACAAAGGGATTCTGTCTATGAATTGTTATTGAATTGGTGTGTTTGTGGTTGGAAAGAGGGTCAAGGGCTTCCTGTTTTGCCATCTTGCTGATGTCACTGGCTGATTTTTTTTCCCCTAGAAGGAAAAATAAAAATTAGCATACTATATATTTATAATTTACATGTATTTATATATACCTATTTCCAGGCTTAAGTGATATAAAATAGAGATGCTTATTACTCAATTTCTAATTTATATCTAAATCAGGTTTGAATTGCAATCAAATGTCGTTTAACTGTATTTAAATGGACAAAAGTAATCACCCTGTGTAAGTGAAAGAATTGTGACTGGATTCATCTCATGACTGGGAGAGCAATTGCCATTGTAAATAATGCCATAAAACATCTCCTTATAACACTAACTAGGAATTTTAATATTTTCTAATTACCTGTTGAGGTTTTCTGAACCATATCCTTTGAGATGCTTCTAGCCCCTATAAAACCTATGGTGTAAAATCCAATGTGATACTCTTTCTCTGTATGTTTTTACTTGCACCAGCATTAAAATTGTTAGACTTGCATTTTTTTCAGCTATTATGGACTACAGATGTTTGTTAAAACACTAAATAAATAACAGAGGTGCTGCGAAAGAGAGCTAATGCATACATGGAGAACACTCAGTTTAGCATTTTATTTTTATTTTTTTAAAGATTTTATTTATTTATTTGACAGAGAGAGAGAGACAGCAAGAGAGAGAACACAAGCAGGGGCAGAGGGAGAAGGAGAAGCAGGCTTCCCGCGGAGCAGGGAGCTCGATGCGGGGCTCGATCCCAGGACCCTGGATCATGACCTGAGCCGAAGGGCGCTTAAGGACTGAGCCACCCAGGAGCCCCACAGTTTAACATTTTAGAGTGCTTAGTCACTGAAAACTAATGAGTCTTCCATATAAGCTTTTGCTGGATAAGACTATGAAGTATATTTTAGAGTACAGATCTAAAAGAAGGGGTATTTTAATAAATATATTAGCTAAGCCTCCAGTTTCATATTGCAGACGTTGCCTGATTTCAAATATCTCCCAGCTCTTCCCCAAATACATTCACTCAATAAGAAAAACAAATAAACCACACAAGACCCATGACCTTTCGCAACTCCTGATACGGAGTACCACAACCTCCAAATTAACCGTAAGCAGATAAAAGAGATTTAACGGAGTTCTTGCTCCAGCCTACTACTTAATGCATATATGGTGAAGCTTCTGGGGATTTCTATAAAAAGGACAACAGAAGGCGTGATGAAGCCAAGACGTAATCAATCCAGGAAGATAAAACTGCAATAATAAATTCCAAAATACTTAACATGGTTTGGGACTTGTATTTCATAAAGGGTTTGAAATGTAAGACATGTGAGAAACTTGGAAAAGCACTTTTTTTCCCCCTTGTGGGAGAAGCAGATAATAATGAAGAAGTGGTGCCTCTTAGAGATGCGAGTGTGAAAGTAATAATAATAATAATAATAATAACAATAATAATAATAATAATAATAGGGATTTAAGGATCCTGAGGAAAGGAAAAAGAAAAAAGACATGCCTTTTCCCCGCACACCGCACTCTTATGTCAGCACCATCCGGAAAGGAAACTGAACAGAACAAGGGCAGAACTGACAGAAGAGGGAGCTCTCTGACTAGGAACCTTGTACCGGTACATGACTAGGCATAGAAAAAAACCAGACTACATCTGTAGAAAATCTCTTTAACAATTCGAGAATATGAATAAAATATTTTCTACCTACAAAAAGTCATGCATCTAAAAAAGAAAACAACCATAAAGCTGATGAAAACCATAGTGCCACACAGGAAATTAAATACAAGATCCTCACACAGTCATAAAAAGGAACAGAAGTGTCCAAAAAAAAAAAAAAAAAAAAAAAGAATGAAATGAAGCAGAAGTCAATGAAACTCAGAAAAGCAACAGATTGCCCAAAGTAAAGCGATGAACAGAGATTTACAAGGCAAATGGAAACATAAGAAAGCAGGTGTTGCAAGCCCCATAACCAGGCAAAGAGGTATACCTAAAGAGAATTAAATGAGACCAAAAAAAAGGACTCTTTATAATCTTAAAAGATAAATGCCACTATGAAGATTAATAGTTATGAATCTATTCAATAAGTAATAGTGACTATATATTATAAAAATTACAGTCGATGCGAGAAGAAATAGGCAGTAACACATTACTAAAAGGTGGTTTTAACAGGCCACCGTCAATAGAGGACAACAAGTTTGAACAAAATAAGTTATGTTATAGAAGCTCTAAATAACATAGTCAGCATGGTAGATATTTTAGGTATATATTGACCACTATACACTGATAGTAGAAAATATACCTTCTTTTCAAATGCATTTGAAGCATCCACAAAAAAATGTATGGATACTTTCTGATCTGGATGAAGTACATACATATACTTAGTTGTGTGTATATATATATGTACATGTATGTTTATGTTTCTGAGTATTCTAAAGTATTTTGCTTTGCAGAAAAACTCTTAAGGTATTCCAATGGAGTTAGGAAAATAGCATAGATGTCGATTATCTCCACTCTTTATTAACACTGTTTTGGTGGTCTTAGCCAATATAACTAGGCTAAAAAAAAAAATAGGCAGAAAGATAAAAAAAAAAACCCTCTATATTTGCACGTGTGATAATATACCTAAATAATATGAGATAATCGATGATAAACCTAACTCTAATAATAAGAAATTCAGTAAGTTAACAGGTTGTGGAGTTTTAATATGCAAAAATAAATAACATCTTGGGCACCTGGGTAGCTCTGTTGATTTATCTACCTTCCCCGGGTCCTGGGATCTAGCCCTGTGACGGGCTCCCTGCTCAGACAAGAGTCTGCTTCTCTCTCTGCCCCTCTCCCTGCTCATGCTTAAATAAATAAATAAGTAAATAAATAAATAAAATCTTAAAAAAATAACATCCATTTACAGAAATAAAACCAGTAAGAAGACATGTTGAAGGAAAAAACTCTATTTATAATCATGATAAATAAGATGAAATATTTGAGAATGAACTTAACAAGGACTATTTAAAATCTATTTTAAAAAATGTAAAACATTCCTGGAAGACAAAAAAATAGACTTTAAAAAGGTAAGAACATCTATTTTTGGTTGGGATCTTTTCTTAAGTTAATTTATACATTTGAAGTGATCCCTCCAAAATCCAATGACTGATGGATCTGGGCAAGTTGACATTGAAATTCATATGGAAAAATAAACACAAAATATGTAGACTGCAAAAGCATAGCTATGAGGAAGTGCTAGACCCACTAATTATTGAAACATATCTCAACAACCTCCAGTTATAGTATGGTTGGTAAAGACACACAAATAGACAGACCAAAGGAATAGAATACAAAGGCCAGAAATAGTCTCAACTACATATAGAAATTTAGATTATGATAAAGATAGTGATTTTAAATCATGGGATACATGTTGTTTGGACAACTGGATAGCTATTTGTAAAAGGTTAAAGTTAGATATATTCCTTAAACCATATACATTTATTTATTCCTATAAACGTCAAAGGGATTATAAATCTAAATAAATAAAATGAATAGAAGAAAACTGGATATATTTCTCTATGATCTGGGGGAAAGATTTCTAATTATCTTAAAAATTTCAGTGCTATAAATGTAATGCTTGAAAAAATATAGCTACCTAAATTTATTTTAATTTACATAGCAAAAAATACCAAAATCGAAGTAAAAATACACATGAAAAACTTGGAAACAAATATTTACAATATACATTACAGGTAAAGGATGATATTCTTTATATATAGAGAATGTTTAAAGACAGAAAAAAGACTAAAAATCCCCTAGCAAAAACATGGGCAAAAACCTGTGAACAATTATTTCATATAAATAGATATAAAAATGACCATTAAACTGAGAAAATCACTGCAGTCATCATGAGAGAAATGCAAACTAAAGTTATAATGAGATTCCATTTCTTTTATTTTTTATTTTTTTTAAAGATTTTGTTTATTTATTTGACAGAGAGAGACACAGGGAGAGAGGAACACAAGCAGGGGGAGTGGGAGAGGGAGAAGCAGGCTTCCCGCGGAGCAGGGGGCCCGATGGAGGGCTCGATCCCAGGACCCTGGGATCATGACCTGAGCTGAAGGCAGACGTTTAACGACTGAGCCACCCAGGCGCCCGATGAGATTCTATTTCTAATCTGCAGATAGACAAAAATTCAAAAGCTTGATGAAGTTGAGGAGAAATGGGCATTTTCATATATTGCTACTGGGCATGCTAAAGGCTACATCCCCATGGAGGAAATGTCTCTTTTCCTCTCTTCTCTCCCTCCGCCCCTCCTCACCCCATCCCCCCATAGAAGGAGAGTTATAGATATTGTTATAGGCATAGGCATAGCGATAGAGCTATAGTAATGGGTAACAACAGAGACACTCAACACACCTGATTGCATATTCATGTATTCCTTAAGTCAGCAATCCCATTTCTAGGAATTTATTTTGAAGGTGATGTGCAAGGGGAAAGAAATAGAAACCCATGGGACATACATGTGCAGGGAAAGGAAGCTGGATTAGAGACGGTATAATGTATCAATTAAGGGTACTCTCTGAAGCAAGATTTCCTGGGTCTATAATTTATGCGACTCTGGACAAGTTATTTTTTGTCAGTTCACACTTCAGTTTCCCAATTAGAAAAATGAAGACATTAATAGCATCTTCCTTGCAGAATTGTTTTTAAGAATAAATGAGTTAGTTTAAGCAAAGTACATGCAATTATAGTGGCCCATTCAATAAATGTTAACTCTTTCTAAGGGAGGAACATTATTTTTATAATGAAATTACCTTAAAAAATTATCTTTTGTTTGCTTATCTTTTGCTCAAATATTTGAATGCATTTTTTCCCAAAATGATATTTGCTTTCATGGATTAAAACAAAACAGCAAAATAAAAAATTCCTTCTCACCTTTATAGGTGTTAATTTAAAAAAATCTTGTATGGTGTTACCCTTTTATTTACTTTTAGAAGTAAGTGTATTCTCTACTTTTGATCATAGTATTATCCATTGCTCACAAAGACACTTAATAAGCGTCATTTATATGTATGGTTTTTCTTTCTCATCTTTTAAAAACTTTTTCTACCCACATCTTTTTTTTTATTTTTTATTTTTTTTTTAAAGATTTTAATTATTTGACAGAGAGAGAGAGAGAGCAAGTAGGGGAAACGGCAGAGGGAGAAGCAGGCTCCCTGCTGAGCAAGGAGCCTGACTTTGGGCTTGAGGGCAGACGCTTAACCAACCAGCCACCAAGGCACCCCTCTAACCACATCTTTTCGATTTCTTACTACAGCTCAAATTCATGATCTGGCACCACTCTTCTCTCTCCTGCACTCATGGTCCCTTGTATACATCTTGGGACATTTTTTTTTAAATTTAAATTCAATTAATTAATATATAATGTATTATTTGTTTCAGGGGTACGGGTCTATGATTCATCAGTCTTTTATAATACCCAGTACTCATTACAACACATACCCTTCCCAATGTCCATCACCCAGTTACCCCATCCCTCAGCCCCCTTCCCCTCCAGCAACCCTCAGTTTGTTTCTTATGATTAAAAGTCTCTTATGGTTTGTCTCCCTCTCTGGTTTCATCTTGTTTCATTTTTTCCTCTCTTCCCCTAAGATCCTCTGCCTTGTTTCTTAAATTCCACATATCAGTGAGAGATCATATAATAATTGTCTTTCTCTGACTGACTTATTTCGCTTAGCATAACACCCTCTAGCATAACACCCTCCATCCACATCATTGCAAATGGCAAGATTTCATTTTTTGATGGCTGCGTAATATTCCATTATATATGTGTGTGGTATATATATATATCACATCTTCTTTATCCATTCATCTGTCGATGAACACCTGGGCTCTTTCCATAGTTTGGCTATTGTAGACATTGCTGCTATAATCATTGGGACACAGGTGCCCCTTCGGATCACTACATTTGTATCTTTGGGGTAAATACCAAGTAGTGCAATTGCTGGGTTGTATGGTAGCTCTATTTTCAACTTTTTGAGGAACCTCCATACTGTTTTCCAGAGTGGCTGCACCAGCTTGCATTCCCACCAACAGTGTAAGAGGGTTCCCCTTGCCAACATCTGTCATTTCCTGACTTGTTAATTTTAGCCATTCTGACTGGTGTGAGGTGGTATCTCATTGTGGTTTTGGTTTGTATTTGGGAACATCATTTTTAATGGGAGGTATGTGGTGCATGAATTCAGAAAAATAATAAGAAACTAACCCCTGGGTGTCAGCATGTGCCTGGGCCTGAAATTATTTAGGGTAATGCTTTTGTATCAGACAGTATAATTAATATTATAATTAAAAGACTGACATGTAAATGTGCTTTTTACATTCATCTTAATTTCCTATTCTTCTGTAATTTATAAATCATTTTGTGCATTTTTCCCAAGGGTCTTAAGGAACAGATTGTATTTATAGTACTTCTGAATTCTGAGTGAGAAACTGAAATCATCTGGTTAAATTATGATCTACAAAATTCTAATATAGAAAAGCAAAATGAGGCCAAATGTAAATGTCATAATGTATAATAGCCTTATATTAGCATTTAGCATGTTTGGTGGAATATCAAAAAATGACTCAGACTTACTAATCTTGGACATTACACTCTTATCATTGACCTCACTCTTCATGACCTTGAACTTCTGGGAATGTGAATTAACATTTTAACAACATTGAGGGATTTAGGAGGAAAAGCCAGTACCAGGTATTTTTATTTTGAGTAAATGAATATGAATGGCTTATATACCACAAATCAATTTTATGGAAGAGAATCCCAGGGCTCTTCCAGCCCCCAGTGCCCCACCAGTTCAGTATTTGCATATCTGCTGTGGAACCTCCCGTGAAACCAGGTACAAAATTGTTTTCTTTTTTCCCCACATACTTCCACAAAGGTATATATACAGCTAGAAATAACTCAGAATACAACCTTCACTTGCATTGAGAAGGATATATTCCAAAAGAGTAATTTTATTTGTGACAATGGTAAAGTAGTTCAGATTTAAAGGCTCTAGCGGCTTAAACAAAGCTGAATTTGAATTCTTACTTGAATTCCTATTATATTTGAGACCCTGAGCAAGTAATATTATTTTCAGAGCCTCAGTCTTCTCATCTATACAATGGGAATATCTACTTTGTGAATTTGCTGAGAAATAAAAATAAATACTTGCAGAGCAAGCATATAAAACAGAAGTGAGAACAGAGTAGATGTGCATTAAATTGACTTCACTTGCTGTCTTCATAATGCTAGATTTCTAGGCTTCTTTGCCATTTTACTGTCTTCAAAAGCTCTGGAAAGACACTAACAGGGGTAGGGAAGGAAGAGCACAAAGAATCTTACTGGAGAATAAAGTAATTCACTAAAAAATTATGGAGTTAGAGGTCTGAACAGAATGTCTTCCTTTTCCAATGTTTCACTGGCCAGATAACTATGTATCAAATAAATGACCTAAAGACTAAAAGATACTTTCATGTATTTATTGTATGGATCCTGGAGCTTTTTGAATTCTCTCCAACTGCTTTTCACCTTTAAGACCTCCATCCCTTGAGTTCTTATCTTAACCTCTCCCCTTATCTCTCTTGCTTCCCCTGGACTGGTTCAGACTGTCCATTAAGGTTGATTTCTGAGACTTTAGGAGCACTGCACTTTGTATTGACAATCATGGTGTGACTCTTGTTACAAAAATGGTAAGTTTTTCCAGAGGAGTCTTTATGAAAATCAAAGCTTTTCTGAAGCATTTTGATCATAAAAGTTGTATTTCACCAATATATAACATGTCTTTTATTTCATGTTTTTCCCGAAAACCAAACCTAATCATATGAATATCTAATGATTCCGTCAGTGTTTTCGAAACACAGTTTTCAGGCAATATCTTCTCCAGGACCCACCATAACCACTCAGGAAGTAGGTTCTAATATGTATTTGTGAACTCCTGTGGTTGGTTTAACCTGAAAATAGAGGGTTTTCTGTACATCACCGCTCAGGAATGTGAGGGAGTATAACAAGGTAATAAAAGTTCCCTTTTCTCAATGTGGGAGAGTCCAATTCCAATGTTCTCTGAGATAAGGATGACAGCAATGCTCAACATCTGTATACTAAATGGGTAATAGAAACATGAGCCCAATTTGACAGATTTTTCCTACGTGCATATGATTATGTAATAAGTGATAAATAAAATACCACAAATATTTCGGGGAATTCTGATGACCTGCCTGAGATTGCTCATAGCCCTTGCTCTCTTAACTCTCCCTTTGCTTCTGCTGTTAACTACATGACTCAGGAAAAAGTACAAATATTTTGCATTTCTAAGTCTTTCTTATTCTAGGAGATCCAACTCAAAATCCAAATGCTATGTGAATTCTTTCCTGAAGGCTTCCTGAAATGGTCCCTTATTCTTCCATCGTCAGGAAGCACTTCTTTCATAACTCATTTTAGTGATTTCTGTGCCATTCATTTGGCAAACACTTGAGTCCTTACCATAGGCTATGTCTTATGGACACTGAGGGAAAGGAAGTAAGACGCCATAACCTTTGGGGGAAAATAAAAACACTTTCTGAACACCTATGAAAGTTTTACCATTAAACTACCTAGTTATTGATGCTCAAGTAAAATTATTTTCTTAATTTATTTGCAACTAAACAAAAAATTCCACCATTACACAAGGGTCTTTCCTGACTCAGGAGAGGTGCAAATGCTATTTCTTTTGCCTGTTAAGCTTTTCCCATTTACTGCCCCCTACAGTTAACTTCTCTTCACCCTTGAAGCTCAGCTTACAGGTCACTTCCTAAAAAAGGCTTTGTCCTAAGCACTCCTATCCCATTCTCTGCTATAGGTTCTTTTAGCATACTATAGTTGTTTTAATACTTTCCAAAAGAATAACTTACTATAATTAATAAATTATTGGTAATTTTATCATCTTACTCTTTACCTCATCTTTTATAATATAGTGTAAAAGATCAGGTCTCACTTGTGCACAGTTATATCCCCTGAGTGCATCACACTCTAGTTTATATAGTAGGTTCTCAATTAATATTTATTGATAGAATAAACAAATAACAAGTGGTTTTTGACTGAGTAAAAACCAGTAAAAATTTTTGAAAATTCCAATATTGTTAACTACGTTTTATTTTTCACTCTTACGCTTTGGCTGCTCTTTGCTGATGAAGAAAGGAATTTACCAGAGAGCTGGGTTCTCTGTGCTACTCAGAATTCCATTATACTTCAGCGGGAAAGCACAGATGATTTACTATGTACTTAATCTTGATTTTACACATTTTCCTTTGGCAGGCAGTTAGATCTTGGAAAACAAACTAGCCATGCAAGTGGAATACTTCGATATGGCTCCTTATTCAGATATTAAAATTGATAGGTATCTTTGAAAAAAAAAAAAAGACTTCTTAATTTCCTGTACTCTGAAGTACTCATTACAAAACTGGGATAAAAAACAGGGTGCCTCATGGAGTGTAAACAACATTTCAGGGAAAATTCAATAAGAAATCATTCATATGTATCTAAAAATATAGAACATTGTGATGCCATGAAAATAATGCTAAAATGTATGTATTCTATGTTGGCTGATGCTGTTTACAGGCCACTTAAGGAAACTTCTTAGTTGCATTTTTACCCTTTAGATGATTATAGGTAAAATATGTCTTATAATTTGAATGCTTAGTTTTAGAGTAATAAATACAGAAGATATGGTTTTAAGAATTACTGCATGCTTGGGAAAAAGTGGAACCTGTGCTGAGTGCAGAATCAACAGGGAGCGCCACGGGTAGTTACCCTTCCAGATAGCACTGATTTGGGATGTTGTGAGGCCAGGACCTCTGATTTTCTATGAAAGTCATATTTCACGAGAACTTTAACAACCTTCATAAAATGTTTCTGTCGTTTATCCTTAGGTAAATGAAATTTTTCTGGTTTGGTTTTGTTTTTGTTTTTCCATGGGTGGATGGGCCTGATAATGAGAACTATGAGCCATAGGACTGTCACCTCTTACTAGAAGTTAAAAATGTTTTGTGATTGACTAGCTGAGTCTGAATCTGGGCTACTGACTTTAAAAAGAAAAAAAAATGCATGGTAGCAAGAGCAGATTGGATTAATTTGATGTATTTGTCCTTGTTTCTAAACAGAGTTTTATGAACTCCCTACTACCTGTTTCCTGGACTGGGCTTTTTTTTTTTTTTTTTAATTTTTTTAATTGTTATGTTAATCCCCATACATTACATCATTAGTTTTAGATATAGTGTTCCATGATTCATTGTTTGTGCATAACACCCAGTGCTCCATGCAGAACGTGCCCTCCTCAATACCCCTCACCAGGCTAACCCATCCTCCCACCCCCCTCCCCTCTAGAACCCTCAGTTTGTTTTTCAGATAGACTGGGCTTTTTTGTAATGAAGATTGTCGAGGCTGACTCTGCTCTGTCCCCAGTCTATATGTTTCTGGCAGTTGGATATCTTTTCCGATCTTTGTAAATTTATTTTTATATCTGGTCAGTGCAGGTTACATCTAGTAGCACTGCAGTGAGAACATGTCTTTCACACATAAAATGTGTGCAAAAGAAAAACACATTTAGCCCCACCCAGAACTTCCAAGTTTATGCTCAAGTGTCATGGAAGTTAGCAATCCTATGTCCTATGATACATTATTTTATGCCAAAATAATCTTTTCTGCTTTTCCTGTGGTATAAACATATGGACATACACACTATCCTTCATGCATCTGCTTTGGCAGTCAAGAGAAATTTATAAAGCCACTATTCATTATTCTAGAAGAGTCCACCATTCTTAGGTCTCACACTTTTTCAAAGATTTCAAGCTCATTTTCCATATATTTGTAATCTATGAATCACAATTCCAGTAATAATTATGGAATATGAATATTAATGCAATCCCAAATGTTCATCTCTGGTGTGTTTTCTCAGCCTGGATCAACCAATACATCTTAAAGAAAACAGAAATAAAGTATATAATACAGTACATACTCTTTTTGCCTGCATTCTTTGACTCAGGATTATATCTGTTTGGTTCTTTATTACTGTGTAGGTTTCCATCAAGTGAATATACAACAATTTGTCAATTCTATTCTTCTACGTGTGATGGTTATTTTGGTTGTTTCCTATTTTTAATGTCATGAATGAAACCTCTCTAAACACTTTTGTGTATTTTGTACATGCTTTTTTGCGACTATGTGTTCTCATTTCTCTTGTATATGTACTGAAGAAGTAAACTTCTAAGTTATGGTCTGAGCATGTATTTAGTTCTAGTGGATAATAGCAGTTTTCTAAGGTGCTATAATTTTACCAGTAGTTTTATGTGACTTTCTGTTGCTCTACATCCTTGCCAATACTTGGTATTATCAATCTTTCTAATTTTACATATTCTGGATCATATGACGTATTGATATGTAACTGTAGTTTAAATCCCCATTTCCCTAGTAATTAACGGTACTGATATCTTTTTGTTCATTAGAATATCCTCTTCTACGTAATGTCTTTTAAGTCTTTGAGCATTATTTATTGATTGTAAAAATGTCTTTTACAGCAACTTGTCAGATATATGGGTTGCAAATATCTTTTCTTATTTAATAACTTTGGTTTTCAAAGTCCCTTGTGAACAGAATGGAGTTTTTCTATAAGTAGAAAATTTGATTAATAAATTCTGGTTAATAAATTTTTTTTCATTATGCATTATCCTTTTTTATCTTAAGAAAACTTTTACCTATAAGATCATGAATATACTACATTTTTTTTCTGGAAATAATTCTTTTCAAGTTAATTTTTTTTTGTCTACAGTATAGATCAAAATTACTTCATTTCTATCAAGAACTATTTATTGAAAAGGTCATTTTCTTCACTGAATTGCAATGACACCTTTGTCGTAAATCAGGCAATACATGTGTCAGTCTAATTGTGGTCTTTCAATTAGGGTGCAGTGATTTATCCTGACACAATACTATTCTGTCTTAAATACTATAGCTTTATAGTAAATCTTGACATCCAACCGTTTTTTTCTTTCTTTTATTTTTTAAGATTTTATTTATTTATTTGACAGACAGGGAGCACAAGCAGGGCGAGCTGCAGGCAGAGGAAGAGGGAGAAGCAGGCTCCCGGCTGAGCAGGGAGCCTCATGCAGGGGCTCGATCCCAGGACCCTGGGATCACGACCTGAGCCGAAGGCTGATGCTTAACAACTGAGCCACCCAGGCGTCCCTTATTTTTTTTTTCTTAATAATTTATTGATTGTCTTGGATATTCTTCTAGGTCATGCGTGTGTGCGTGTGTATAAAAGAGAACTGATAACCTTAACAAAACTGACTCTTCACATCCATGAACAAGATTATCTGTCGTTTTATTTATGTTGTCTTTATTTTCTCACAGAAAAGCTTTGTTGATCTCAGTAGAAATGTCTTGCAAAACTTTGTGCTAGATTTTTTCCCCTAAGCATTTGATAGTTTTTGGTGTGATAGGAAATGGTTCTCTTTATCTACATATTTTCTAAATTTTTATTGCTAGCAAATTTTTAAAAATTTGATTATTTTTGGCTTTATTGAGGCATAATTGGTATATATACGGAAGAAAACATCTTTAAAGGATACAATTTGATTTGTTCTGTTATATGTGTATATCCATGAGATCACTATCAAGATAAAAAACATATCCTTCATGCCCCCAAATTTTCTTATGCCTGTTGTCTTCTGTGGCTAGTGGTTCCATTTTAGCTCAATTTCAAAACCTTTGCTATGTTGCTTGGGGTCTGCCTTGTTTGTGAACCTTCAGTTCTTATGTAAGATTTCCATACATAGTGGGATATAGATCACAGTTCAGTTCTCAAAGTCTTTGTTGTCTGGGTTTGTTTCCCACTTGTAAAGCTCATTGGTGAATCTGGGGCTTCTGTCAGCTCATACACAAAATTAAGGTATACTTTTTCAAACTTTCTCCTCTCTGAAATTTCCTTTATTCTCTCCAGAGCTCCAACAGTACATTTTCCTGTTTCATTTGTTTGTATGTTTTCTGGGCAGGAAAATACATTTCTCTCAGAATTTTAGCTTTCTCTGCTTCAATCTTTTTTTATTTTTTCTTTTCCTTTTGAGAATGCAATGACACAAATGTTAAACCCTGTTGGTATTATCCCACAGCCCTGAGTCTTTTTAAAATATATAAATATTTCTTTCTCTTCTTTAGATTAGATAATTTCTAATGATCTATCTTCAAATCACTGGCTCATTCCCCTATCCTTTCTGTTCTGTTATTAAGCCCACCTACTGATTTTTTATATCAAATATTGTATTTTTAGTTCTAAAATTTCCATGCTGTGGAAGTGCTTATGCATATATAAATGAATATAAATGTTATAAAATATCAAAAGCTGGATCCTGGAAATGTCAAATAAAATAAATCTCTAAGGTATTTGATAAAGGAACAGAAAGTCAGTACCATAGAGTTATAAGTTTAATACAGCAAAAATGTTACTTCCATAACACAAGTTGAAAGCAAAAAATATCATTAGTTTTGGTTACACAATGGGAGTAAACTGGGAAAATTAAAGGGCAGCAGGTGATCTATCAGCAACACATAGTATCAAATTGCTCCTAGAAAGAAAAATTTGAACTCACTATAAGCACTGGAGTACTTAGAAAAAAATTTACAGTTTCAACATTAAAAAAAAATTACATTCATAAAATCCTCCACATGGATTTTACTTAAACTTTAAAGAAACTTACGACTATCTGCTTAAACTAGTCTAGAACATAATACAATGCCTCCAAATTTATTTTGTGCAGCTCACAAATCTTTACCAAAACTTGACAGAATATTCCAAGCTTGTAAGCTGATTCATTTATGACTAAAAAAGCAAAAAAATTATAATAATTTCAAATGTATATCAAAATAATAATGCATCATGATAATGTAAGAAATTTTACAGGAATGAAGGTTTCCAAGATTAATTGCATGAGCACATTAGAGAGAAATATCATTAGTTACTAAACTTATTTGATAAAGGTTGACAAAAATTTCTCATATGAGCTCTACGTAAAAATAGAAAAGAAGAAAAAATATTAATTTAAATTCTACTACCCCAAACTAACACTAAACCTGCATAGTAGAGAGAAATTTGAGGGTATTTTCATTAAAAATCTTAAAAATTCGAATGGTTAGATATCATCAGTACCAGTTGATAATATTTTTTGGATGTTTCACCTAATGCAATGAGGTAAGAAAATAAATTACATAATATGAAATTGGAATAGAGGCCGCAAAATAAATGGTATGTTAATATATATGGTTATATCTTTAGGAAATCAAAAAGGTCCTTGTATCAAATCTTTTTTTTTATTATGTTATGTTAATCACCA
The DNA here is from genome assembly GCF_004348235.1 of Phoca vitulina. Taxonomy (NCBI): domain Eukaryota; kingdom Metazoa; phylum Chordata; class Mammalia; order Carnivora; family Phocidae; genus Phoca; species Phoca vitulina. The sequence goes on from NW_022589762.1 coordinate 10,183,597, forward strand.
TACATTACATCATTAGTTTTTGATGTAGTGTTCCATGATTCATTGTTTGCATATAACACCCAGTGCTCCATTCAGTATGTGCCCTCTTTAATACCCATCACCAGGCTAACCCATCCCCCCAAACCCCTCCCCTGTAGAACCCTCAGTTTGTTTTTCAGAGTCCATAGTCTCTCATGGTTCCTCTCCCCCTCAGATTCCCCACCTTCATTTTTATCTTCCTGCTAACTTCTTCTTTTTTTTTTTTTTTAACATATAATGTATTATTTGTTTCAGAGGTACAGGTCTGCAATTCAACAGTCTTACACAATTCACAGCGCTCACCATAGCACATACCCTCCCCAATGTCTATCACCCAGCCACCCCATCCCTCCCACCCCCCACCACTCCAGCAACCCTCAGTTTGTTTCCTGAGATTAAGAATTCCTCATATCAGTGAGGTCATATGATACATGTCTTTCTCTGATTGACTTATTTCACTCAGCATAATACCCTCCGGTTCCATTCACGTCATTGCAAATGGCAAGATTTCATTCCCTTTGATGGCTGCATAATATTCCATTGTATATATATACCACATCTTCTTTATCCATTCATCTGTCGATGGCATCTTGGCTCTTTCCATAGTTTGGCCATTGTGGACATTGCTGCTATAAACATCAGGGTGCACGTACACCTTTGGATCCCTATATTTATATCTTTGGGGTAAAAACCCAGTAGTGCAATTGCTGGGTCATAGGGTAGCTCTATTTTCAACTTTTTGAGGAACCTCGATACTGTTTTCCAGAGTGGCTGCACCAGCTTGCATTCCCACCAACAGTGCAGGAGGATTCCCCTTTCTCCACATCCCTGCCAACATCCATTGTTTTCTGACTTGTTAATTTTAGCCATTCTGACTGGTGTGAGGTGGTATCTCATTGAGGGTTTGATTTGGATTTCCCTGATGCCAAGCAATGTTGAGCACTTTTTCATGTGTCTGTTGACCATTTGGATGTCTTCTTTGGAAAAATGTTCATGTCTTCTGCCCATTTCTTGATTGGATCATTTGTTCTTGGGTGTTGAGTTTGATAAGTTCTTTATAGTTTTTGGATACTAGCCCTTTATCTGATATGTCATTTGCAAATATCTTTTCCCATTCTGTCAGTTGTCTTTTGGTTTTGTTGACTGTTTCCTTTGTTGTGCAAAAGCTTTTTATCTTGATGAAGTCCCAATAGTTCATTTTTGCCCTTGCTTCCCTTGCCTTTGGCGATGTTTCGAGGAAGAAGTTGCTGTGGCTGAGGTAGAAGAGGTTGCTGCCTGTGTTCTCCTTTAGGATTTTGATGGACTCCTGTCTCACATTTAGGTCTTTCAACCATTTTGAGTCTATTTTTGTGTGCAGCATAAGGAAATTGTCCAGTTTCATACTTATACATGTGGCTGTCCAATTTTCCCACCACCATATGTTGAAGAGACTGTCTTTTTTCCATTGGACATTCTTTCCTGCTTTGTCGAAGGTTAGTTGACCATAGAGTTGAGGGTCCATTTCGGGGTTCTCTATTCTGTTCCATTGATCTATGTGTTTGTTTTTGTGCCAGTACCATACTGTCTTGATGAGGACAGCTTTGTAATAGAGCTTGAAGTCTGGAATTGTGATGCCACCAGCTTTGCTTTTCTTTTTCAACATTCCTCTGGCTATTCGGGGTCTTTTCTGGTTCCATACAAATTTTAGGATTATTTGTTCCATTTCTTTGAAAAAAGTGGATGGTATTTTGATAGGGATTGCATTGAATGTGTAGATTGCTCTAGGAAGCATTGACATCTTCACAATATTTGTTCTTCCAATCCATGAGCATGGAACGTTTTTCCATTTCTTTGTGTCTTCCTCAATTTCTTTCATGAGTATTTTATAGTTTTCTGAGTACAGATTCTTTGTGTCTTTGGTTAGATTTATTCCTAGGTAATTTATGGTTTGGGTGCAATTGTAAATAGGATTGACTCCTTAATTTCTCTTTCTTATGTCTTGTTGTTGGTGTATAGGAATGCCACCGGTTTCTGTGCATTGATTTTATATCCTGCCACTTGACTGAATTCCTGTATGAGTTCTAGCAGTTTTGGTGGAGTCTTTTGGGTTTTCCACATAAAGTATCATATCATCTGCAAAGAGTGAGAGTTTGACTTCTTTGCTGATTTGGATGCCTTTTATTTCTTTTTGTTGTCTGATTGCTGAGGCTAGGACTTCTAATACTATATTGAATAGCAGTGGTGACAGTGGACATCCCTGCCATGTGTCAGACCTTAGGGGGAAAGCTCTTAGTTTTTCCCTATTGAGAATGATATTCGCTGTGGGTTTTTCATAGATGGCTTTTATGATATTGAGGTATGTACCCTCTATTCCTATACTCTGAAGAGTTTTGATCAAGAGATTATGCTGTACTTTGTCAAATGCTTTTTCTGCATCTATTGAGAGGATCATATGGTTCTTGTTCTTTCTCTTATTGATATATTGTATCAGATTGATTGATTTGCAGATGTTGAACCAAACTTGCAGCCCAGGGATAAATCCCACTTGGTCGTGGTGAATAATCTTTTTAATGTCCTGTTGGATCCTATTGGCTGGTATTTTGGTGAGAATTTTGTATCCATGTTCATCAAGGATATTGGTCTGTAATTCTCCTTTTTGATGGGGTCTTTGGTTTTGGGATCAAGGTAATGGTGGCCTCATAAAACGAGTTTGGAAGTTTTCCTTCCATTTCTATTTTTTGGAACAGTTTCAGAAGAATAGGTATTAATTCTTCTTGAAATGTTTGGTAGAATCCCCTGGGAAGCCATCTGGCCCTGGGCTTTTGTTTCTTGGGAGATTTTTGATTGTTGCTTCAATCTCCTTGGTGGTTATAGGTCTGTTCAGGTTTTCTATTTCTTCCTGGTTCAGTTTTGGTAGTTGATACATCTCTAGGAATGCATCCATTTCTTCCAGATTATCTAATTGTTGGCACATAGTTGCTCATAATATGTTCTTATAATTGTTTGTATTTCTTTGGTGTTGGTTGTGATCTCTCCTCTTTCATTCATGATTTTATTTATTTGGGTCCTTTCTCTTTTCTTTTTGATAAGTCTGGCCAGGGGTTTATCAATCTTGTTAATTCTTTCAAAGAACTAGCTCCTAGTTTCGTTGATCTGTTCTACTGTTCTTTTGGTTTCTATTTCATTGATTTCTGCTCTGATCTTTATTATTTCTCTTCTCCTGCTGGGTTTAGGCTTTATTTGCTGTTTTTTCTCCAGCTCCTTTAGGTGTAGGGTTAGGTTGTGTATTTGAGACCTTTCTTGTTTCTTGAGAAAGGCTTGTATTGCTATATACTTTCCTCTTATGACTGCCTTTTCTGCATCCCAAGGATTTTGAACAGTTGTTTTTTCATTTTCATTTGTTTCCATGAATTTTTTCAATTCTTCCTTAATTTCCTGGTTGACCCATTCATTCTTTAGTAGGATGCTCTTTAGCCTCCATGTATTTGAGTTCTTTCCAACTTTCCTCTTGTGATTGAGTTCTAGTTTCAGAGCACTGTGGTCTGAAAATAAGCAAGGAATGATCTCAATCTTTTGGTACTGGTTGAGACCTGATTTGTGACCTAGGATGTGATCTATTTTGGAGAATGTTCCATGGGCACTAGAGAAGAATGTGTATTCTGTTGCTTTGGGATGGAATGTTCTGAATATATCTGTGAAGTCTATTTGGTCCAATGTGTCATTTAAGGTCTTTATTTCCTTGTTGCTCTTTTGCTTAGATGATCTGTCCATTTCAGTGATGGGGGTGTTAATGTCCCCTACTATTATTGTATTGTTGTTGATGTGTTTCTTTAATTTTGTTATTAATTGGCTTATATAATTGGTTGCTCTCATGTTGGGGGCATAGATATTTACAATTGTTAGATCTTCTTGTTGGATAGACACTTTAAGTATGATACAGTGTCCTTTCTCGTCTCTTATTATGGTCTTTGGTTTAAAATCTAATTTGTCTGATATAAGGATTGCCTGCCACCCCAGCTTTCTTTTGGTGTCCATTAGCATGGTAAATGGTTTTCCACCCCTCACTTTCAATCTGGGGTGTGTTTGGGTCTAAAATGAGCCTCTTGCGATAGGTCTTGTTTTTTAATCCAATCTGATAGCCTGTGTCTTTTGATTGGGGCATTTGGCCCATTTACATTCAGGGTAACTATTGAAAGATATGAATTTAGTGCCATTGTATTGCCTGTAAAGTGACTGTTACTGTATATTGTCTGTGTTCCTTTCTGGTCTATGTTACTTTTAGGCTCTCTCTTTGCTTAGAGGACCCCTTTCAATATTTCTTGTAGGGCTGGTTTCGTGTTTGCAAATTCCTTTAGTTTTTGTTTGTCCTGGAAGCTTTTTATCTCTCCTTCTATTTTCAGTGACAACCTAGCTGGATATAGTATTCTTGGCTGCATATTTTTCTCACTTAGTGCTCTGAAGATATCATGCCAGTCCTTTCTGGCCTGCCAGGTCTTTGTGGATAGGTCTGTTGCCAGTCTAATGTTTCTACCATTGTAGGTTACAGATCTCTTCTCCCAATCTGCATTCAGGATTTTCTTTTTGTCTGAGACTCGTATGTTTTATTATTAGATGTCAGGGTGTTGACCTATTTTTATTGATTTTGGGGGGGTTCTCTGTGCCTCCTGGATTTTGATGGCTGTTTCCTTCCCCAAATTAGGGAAGTTCTCTGCTATAATTTGCTCCTATATACCTTCTGCCCCTCCCTCTCTTTCTTCTTCTTCTGGGATCCCAATTATTCTAATATTGTTTCATTTTGTGGTATCACTTATCTCTCGAATTCTGCCCTCGTGATCCAGTAGTAGTTTATCTCTCTTTTTCTCAGCTTCTTTATTCTCCATCATTTGGTCTTCTAGATCACTAATTCACTCTTATGCCTCACCTATCGTAGCAGTTGGAGCCTCCATTTTTGATTGCACCTCAGTAATAGCCTTTTTGATTTCGACTTGGTTAGATTTTAGTTCTTTTATTTCTCCAGAAAGGGTTTCTCTAATATCTTCCATGTTTTTTTCAAGCCCAGCTAGTATCTTTAAAATCATCATTCTGAACTCTAGTTCCGGCATCTTACTAATGTCCATATTGATTAGGTCCCTAGCAGTCAGTACTGCCTCTTGTTCTTTTTTTTGAGGTGAGTTTTTCCATCTTATCATTTTGTCCAGGGGAGAGAACAAAATGGTAATGGGGTAACAACGACCCCAGAAAAATATACACTAAACAAATCAGAAGAGACCTGAAACTGGGGGAAAAGAAAGGGAAAGAAAGAAAAAAGAAAAAGAAAAAGAAAATGATAAAAACAAATAAACAAAAACAAAACAAAACAAAACAGAATATGATCAAATATGATCAGGCTGGTGCATAGATCAGTGCCACACACTAGATTTTGGGTGAATTTTGTTCTGTTAGAAAAAAGTGCCTCCCAAATTTTTAAAGAAAGAAAAACTTATATATGTACAAAAATAAGAGTAAATATGATGAAGGGATGGAATATGACTGTAAAGATGAAAATTATAAGATTTTATAAAAGGAATTGATAATATAAGAAGTGGTTGAAAAAAGAAAGAAGAGGATTAAAAAAAAAAAGGGAGAGAATGTGGTCAGGCAGGAGACTAGAACAAAGCCATACAGTAGAGATTTAGGGTATATATTGGTCTGTTAGAAGGAACTATATCCCAAAATTTTAAAGAGAGAACAACTTATATATACATATATATATATATACCAAAAATAAGGTTAACTACTATGAAGGGATAGAATATGACTCTAAAAATGAAAAATAAAAAAGATTTTTTTAAAAAAAGGGATTGATAAGATGTTGGTTGAAAAAGGGAAAAAGAAAAATTGAAGAAAAAAAAGAAAAGAAAAAAGAAAATTAAAAAAATTAACTTTGAAAGACTAAATAATCATGGGGGAAAAGCCATGAATTCTATGTGCAGTATTCCCCTAGTGCTGGAGTTCTGCCATTTTCATTGATCGGTAAACTTGGTCTTGGCTGGCTGTTCTTGCTCATCTTCCCAAATGTCTTTGCCAGAGGCGGAATTGCCCTATCCTTGCCCTCCAGGCTAAGTAATCTGCTCGATTTTGCTCTTGGGAGCTTTTGTTCCCTGCAAGCTTTCCGTTCAGCTTTGGAGGACAAGAGTGAAAATGGTGGCCTTCCAATCTCCACCCCGGAGAAGCCGAGAACTTGGGGCCCCACTCCTTAGTGCACCCCCAGAGAAAAGCAATCACTCCCATCTTCCCGGTCTCCGGCTGCGCACCGTGCTCACCTGGCCTGTGACCGAGTGTTTCTATCTTATCTTTAGAAAGTTATCTTTCTAAAACTGGAACAGATGGCGGGGAAGGGGGCCTCTGTCAGCTGCTTCTGGCAAGTGATAGAGCAGCAGGGCACAAAATCAGAACTTTTAGAAGTCAGCTCTGCTGAGGGACATCACTCCAGTGGCTAAGCTGGGGGTGGAAGCTCGCTGGGACAATGTGGTCTCAGGACCCTCGGGGTCACAGGAAGACTGGGGGTGCCTGAGTGTGGCGGAGCTCTCAAGTATTGGAGCAGGGAAGCTAGCTGCAGAGACGGAGCCGAGGCGCGGGCTCTCAGCTCGGTGGAAGTCCCCAAACCCAGCAGATCCCTGCATTGCACTCCCACGTTGCTCCTCCTGGGGGAGGAAGGGGAGTCTCCCCGAATCTGCTGCTTGTTGGGTCCCTGCTGGAGGAGCAGTGGCCCGAATGTGCTGTGGATCATGGTTTATAGCAACCCCGAGTGATGTCCCTCAGCAGAGCTGACTTCTAAAAGTTCTGATTTTGTGCCCTGCTGCTCTATCACTTGCCAGAAGCAGCTGACAGAGGCCCCCTTCCCCGCCATCTGTTCCAGTTTTAGAAAGATAACTTGTTTCTAACCCCTTGGGTAAGGTGGCCCCTAAGCTTTATCTGGTTTCCAGTGCTCCATGACAACAATCAAAACAGAAACTAAGGTTCCCAAGTTTATTTTAGACCCTCAGAATGAATGTCAGTTTCTGTGGTTGCTTTTCTCTTGGGCATCCCATTTTCACTGAATTGTGACATTCTGCCAAGTTTTTACCATCTTGTTGGTTTAGCAGTGTTTTCCCTAAGCTGGTATACATTATACAACAATATTATAAAACGTTTTTTTGTTATTTTCCGTGGGACCTAATAGCAGGCTATTTTCCCTTCCTTAATTCCAGAAACAGAAACATAGTCCAATTTATATTGCTTTATTTTTTCAAGGTAAACATATGTGCTTTTTTGCACACTTTCTATGATTTAAATATTTAATAATAAAATCTTAAAATAAACGTGACTAAATATTAAATTTTTTAAATTATGAGTGGTGCATATTACAACTTTACACAAGAATTTAAAAACTAATTTGGACTAACACATTCCTCAGCCCTTGATTGACTATGTAGAAAATAAATGATTTTCTCCATGGCATTTTATATTAATTTTCCCCCAAAATGCTGTTCAACCCACTTCTTCATGCCCCTCACAAAACACACAAATGGCAATTACACTTAGAATAAAAACCAAAATTATAATGGGGTACACAAAGCTCCACATGATTTAACCTCTGCTTCTCTCTCCTCCACTTCTTAGGCTCCTCATCTCTATCATTCTGCTCTGATCAAATTGGCTTTTTTTTTTTTTTGGTAATTGTTTTGTTTTGCCATTTTTTAAATTTGAGTGTAGTGCATAGACAATATTACATTAGTTTCAGGTATGGAAGCAACCTAAGTGTCCATCAGTAGATGAATGGATAAGGAAGAGGTGGTATGTATACACAATGGAATACTCCACAGCCATAAAAAAGGATGAGATTGTGCCATTTGAGATGACATGGATGGACCTGGAGGGTATTATGCTAAGTGAAGTAAGACTGAGAAAGATAAATACCATATGATTTCACTCATACCTGAAATCTAAAACAAACAAATGAATAAACAAACAAAAAGCAGAATCAGCACACATGAAAATATGTTCATCATCGTTAGCCATCAGGGAAAGTCAAATCAAAAACACATTGAGATACCACCTTATACCAGTTAGAATGGCAAAAATTGACAAGGCAAGAAACAACAAACGTTGGAGAGGTTGTGGAGAAAGGGGAACCCTCTTACACTGTTGGTGGGAGTGCAAGTTGGCATGGCCACTTTGGAAAACAGTGTGGAGGTTCCTCAAAAAATTAAAAATAGAGCTACCTTATGACCCAGCAATTGCACTACTGGGTATTTACTCCAAAGACGCAGATGTAGTGAAAAGAAGGGCCATATGCACCCCGATGTTCATAGCAGCAATGCCCACAATAGCCAAACTGTGGAAAGAGCTGAGATGCCCTTAAACAGATGAATGGATAAAGAAGATGTGGTCCATATATACAATGGAATATTAGCCATCAGAAATGATGAATACCCAACTTTTGCATCAACATGGATGGGACTGGAGGAGATTATTCTAAGTGAAATAAGTCAAGCAAAGAAAGTCAATTATCATATTGTTTCATTTATTTGTGGAACATAAGGAATAGCATGGAAGACATTAGGAGAAGGAAGGGAAAAATGAACGGGGGAAATCGGAGGCAGAGATGAACCACGAGAGGCTATGGACTCTGAGAAACAAACTGAGGGTTTTAGAGGGGAGGTGGGTGGGAGGATGGGTTAGCCCGCTGATGGGTATTAAGGAAGGAATGTACTGCATGGAGCACTGGGCATTATACATAAACAATGAATCATGGAACACCACATCAAAAACTAATGATGTACTGTATGGTGACTAACATAATAATAATAATAATAATAATAATAAAGCAGAATCAGATGTATAAGTACAAACTGGCTTTCTTTAGAGTCATAGACTCTTCCAACTTCTGCACGTTTGCAAGTAGTATCCCATTTGCCGAGAGTACTGTTATCCTTATGATTTCCCCACACAACTTCTAGTCACTCTGCAAGTTTCCACTCAGATGTCATTTTCCCCTTGAAGCCTGGAAAGTCCTTTTCAAGCTCAATTCTTTATTTTTCTATGTTTTGTAGTAATTGGTGCTGTATTTTTACTGTGAGGAGTAATTCAATTTCTGCCAAACATCTCATGTACTGCATTAAAATAGTAGTGGCATTTTGAAATTTTGAGGGTATATTTGTTGATATTTCAACTTCTATTTTGAAAACTTTTAAATATAGCAAATTTAATGAACCCTCATATACCTTTCACCCAGCTTTAGATTTATTTAATTTTCAAAATTTTTGCGTTTGAAAAGTTCTAAAACCCTTTTTAGTGTAATATTTGTGCACATTTAATAAAATTGTAGTTTGAAGTTTAGTTTAACCCTGGGTTTTATCAACAGTTTATTAAATATAAAAATGAATCTGTTATTACTAGAAATTTTACAAAAATTAAAGAAAACATTCTTATAGAAGGTAAGTTCTTTAATTATTGGCCTTTATTCCCCTGCAAGGTTATTTTTGTGTCAGGTCATATATGGAAAAATAATTCAATAACTCTTGGCGGTATTTTCTTCAGGAAGTTTTCTCACAGAAAAAAATCAGAGAATGGCTTATTTTTTTTAAGATTTTATTTTTATTTATTTGAGATAGAGCAAGAGTGAGAGAGTGAGAGAGCATGAGCAGGGGGAAAGGAAGAGGGAGAATGCTGCTTCAAGGCTCATCCCAGGACCCTGCGATCATGACCTGAGCTGAAAGCAGACACTTAACCAACTGAGCCACCCTGGCGTCCCAAGAATGGCTTTTGTGTTTTTGAATTCTTTATATTTTTATAAATCATAAGCTTTTACACAATCCTCTGCATGCAGATGTATGTGTTTGGAGTTAAACAGTTTTCGGTATAACCTTTAAAACTTGATCCATAAACTGCACACGTTCCATTCTGCATTTCAACCATTGTTAATCTAGATTAGAAAGAAGGACAAATTATATTTGTGACTTTATTAATACATAAATATAAAAATGCAATAAAATATATTTAAATATAGGTATTGAAATAATATCATTTCAGAAGATTTTAGGACCATGCCTGGTCTTTCTTAGTTAAAGATATGCAAAATATAGCTAACTCAGTTATAAAAGCAGAAGTTTCATTCTATTATAAATTATATGCCATTATTTTTTTCTACATTGGAAGTTAGTCAATTTAGGAAGTCTGAAATCTCTTGATATATGTACCTGAGTGAAATGAAAGTTTTTAAATGTTTTTTTTCAGCAAATAGATTAGAAATGAATTTAGAATTCAATTTAGAAGTCAGCAGATGTCATGTTTTATGCAAAAATAAACAATCTTCTTTGGATATATGCAACTTTACTTGGCAAGGAAATAAAAATTGTAAAATTCTCTTATATATTAAATATGTCTGTGTATATATATATATATATATGTAAGTATATACACACATACATAAATATAAATATATATGTGCGTGTGTGTGGGTTGGCATTCCATGTAGAGATGGTTATATCTGTGTATCTATTTTGCCTTGGAATCTGGTGATTTGTTTTCTTCCAGGAACAGGTGGGAAATAGAAGGCCAAGGAAAGAGTGAGGATGCATCAGCATGAATATGAACAATAAAATAGTTTGTATTCAAAAGGACAAGAGAAGAAACTAAGTCCATAGAAACCACTAACTGCTCTTAGTTGGTCTCAGTCTATGCACATTAGAGTCTCATTTTTAAATCTCATTTAGTTTTTGTATTCCTTCAGTTTCTGTGTGTGTTTCCTATACCATTCATATTCCATGTCTGCCAGAGTGCTGATTATTCTGGATTGTACTTATTTGCTTATAACCATATCTCTAACTGAAGTGTGAAGCCCTTGAAGTTGTGTCCTATTAATCTCTGTCATTATCTCTGCATAGTTCCTGGAAATTGAGTAACACTCAACAAATATTTATCACATGCATAAACTGAAACTTAATTTGCCAGTTTTGCTTTTGCTTCTAAAACAAACATTTACACTTGCAGTGTGGAAAATATTGAGATAAGGTGATACAAATTTTATTAGTATTTCTAGAGAATAAACTTTTTTTGTCAAAAATAAAATCTCAAGCCATACAGAAATGAGGTCATTCAAGATCAATTCTAAGGTATACTGGGGCCTTCAAATTCCAAATATATAATGAGGTAGGAGGGTAAGTAGTACCTGTTACAATGAATATAAGGGGAGATATGAAAGAAACAGAAGGTTATGCATTGATTACTGCCAACTAACCATTAAAGAAGCAAAGTAAACTTCAAAATCAACGAGAAGAGATTTTTTTTAAAAGATTGATTTATTTATTTTAGAGAGAGAGAGAGAGAGGGAGGGGGGAGGGGCAGAGGGAGTGAATTTTCAAGCAGACTCCCCTCTGAGCATGGAGCCCAAGGCAGGGCTCAATCCATGACCCATGAGATCATGACCTGAGCTGAAACTAAGAGCGGAATGCCTAACCAACTGAGCCACCCAGGTGCCTTGAGAAGAGATTTTTAAAAATCATTTAAAGATAATTCTGGCTGTAGAGTAAGAAAGACACACATTTGAATACCTACCAGAATGATTACTCATTTTATAGCTTAGGTGAATTATTCTACACTCTAAGACTCTGTTCCTAACCAGCAAAATTAGGTTAGAAATGACCCCTGTTATAGAGGTTTTTAAGAGTCCTCAATGAGAAGATATATATAAAGTGCTTAAAACTATGTCTGACAGAAAGCAGCTAATTAACCCGACATTAACATTAATGTTGTTGTGATGTTTTTATTATGTACTACAGAATTAGAGGTTCAAATAAGTAAAATATACTTGAAATAAAGAATTAAAAACTTTTACAGTTATATATAAGAAAAAGCACCAGTGAACTTCATCCCAATTTTAATTTGCTTAATGTATTTGTGATTGTAGTGTGTCTGAGGGAGAGGAAAGAGAAATGGGGGAGGGACATTTGAAGAAATGATGGTAGTAAATTTTCTAATTTTGTTTGAAAATTATAAACTCATAGATCCAAGAGTCTCAACAAAACACAAGCACAAGAAATAAAAAAATAAAAAAAAAGAAACCCAAAAGTAATGCAAGGCATATTACAACCAAATTTCTCAAATCCAATTATAAACCAAGTGGGATTTATTCCTGGGCTGCAAGGTTGGTTCAACATCCTCAAATCAATCAATGTGATACAATACATTAACAAAGAAAGAACAAGAACCATATGATCCTCTCAATAGTTGCAGAAAAAGCATTTGACAAAGTACAGCATCCTTTCTTGATTAAAACTCTTCACAGTGTAGGGATAGAAGGTACATACCTCAATATCATAAAAGCCATCTATGAAAAACCCACAGAAAATATCATTCTCAATGGCGAAAAACTGAGAGCTTTTCCCCTAAGGTCAGGAACATGGCAAGGATGTCCACTATCACCACTGTTATTCAACATAGTAGTAGAAGTCCTAGCCACAGCAATCAGACAACAAAAAGAAATAAAAGGCATCTGAATCAGCAAAGAAGAAGTCAAATTCTCACTCTTTGCACATGATATGATACTTTATTTGGAAAACCCAAAAAACTCCACCAAAACTGCTAGAACTCATACAGGAATTCAGTCAAGTGGCAGGATATAAAATCAATGCACAGAAATCAGTGGCATTCCTATACACCAATAAGACAGAAGAAAGAGAAATTAAGGAGTCGATCCCATTTACAATTGCACCAAAAGCCATAAGATATCTAGGAATATGCCTAACTGAAGAGGTAAAGGTTCTGTACTCTGAAAACTATAGAACACTTATGAAAGAAATTGAGGAAGACACAAAGAAATGGAAAAATGTTCCATGCTCATGGACTGGAAGAACAAATATTGTGAAAATGTCTATGCTAACTAGAGCAATCTACACATTTAATGCAATCCTTACCAAAACACCATCCACTTTTTTCAAAGAAATGGAACAAATAATCCTAAAATTTGTATGGAACCAGAAAAGACCCCGAATAACCAGAGGAATGTTGAAAAAGAAAAGCAAAGCTGGTGGCATCACAATTCTGGACTTCCAGCTCTATTACAAAGCTGTCATCATGAAGACAGTATGGTACTGGCACAAAAACAGACACATAGATCAACGGAACAGAATAGAGAGCCCAGAAACAGACCCTCAACTCTATGGTCAACTAATCTTTGACAAAGCAAGAAAGACAGTCTCTTCAACAAATGGTGTTAGGAATACTGGAGAGCCACATGAAGAAGAATGAAACTGGACCATTTCCTTACACCACACACAAAAATAGACTCAAAATGGATGAAAGACGTAAGTGTGAGACAGGAGTCCATCAAAATCCTTGAGGAGAACACAGGCAGCAACCTCTTCTACCTCAGCCACAGCAACTTCTTCCTCGAAACATCGCCAAAGGCAAGGGAAGCAAGGGCAAAAATGACCTATTGGGACTTCATCAAGATAAAAAGCTTTTGCACAACAAAGGAAACAGTCAACAAAACCAAAAGACAACCGACCGAATGGGAGAAGATATTTGCAAATGACATATCAGATAAAGGGCTAGTATCCAAAATCTATAAAGAACTTATCAAACTCAACACCCAAAGAACAAATGATCCAATCAAGAAATGGGCAGAAGACACGAACAGACATTTTTCCAAAGAAGACATCCAAATGGCCAACAGACACATGAAAAAGTGCTCAACATTGCTCGGCATCAGGGAAATCCAAATCAAAACCTCAATGAGATACCACCTCACACCAGTCAGAATGGCTAAAATTAACAAGTCAGGAAATGACCGATGTTGGCAGGGATGCGGAGAAAGGGAAACCCTCCTACACTGTGGGTGGGAATGCAAGCTGGTGCAGCCACTCTGGAAAACAGTATGGAGGTTCCCGAAAAGTTAAAAATAGAGCTACCCTATGATCCAGCAATTGTACTACTGGGTATTTACCCCAAAGATACAAATGTAGTGATATGAAGGGGTACCTGTACCCCAATGTTTATAGCAGCAATGTCTACAATAGCCAAACTATGGAAAGAGCCTAGATGTCCATCAACAGATGAATAGATAAAGAAGATGTGGTGTGTAAGACTGAGGAATCACAGACCTGTATCCCTGAAACAAATAATACATTATATGTTAACAAAAAAAGAAAAAAAAAGAAAAAAGTGACTCCAACTGTATTCTGTCTGTAAGAGTATTCTGTCTATAAAAGTTTACTTTTAATATAAATGCACACATAGGTTAAAAAAAAGGAATGCAAAATAAATACCGCATTGACACTAATCAAGGAGAACCTGGCATAGCTATATTTATGATAGACAAAGGAGGATTTCATAGCACAAAATGTCATTATGGAAAAAGAGCTCATTACATAATGATAAGAGTCATAAATTCATCAAGAGTACATAACAATCCAAACATTTATCAATAGAACTTCAGAATAATTGAGAAAAATTGTTTGAAATGCAAGTAGAATACATAATTCCATAATTATAGTCCAAGATTTCAATATATGTCTCTCAGTAATTAATAGAATAAGTTGACAGAAAATCAGAAAAGATATAGAAGACTGGAGCAATACTCCCAACTAACTTGACCTAATTGAAATTATAGTACACTCTACCCAAGAATAATGTAATACACATTCTGTTCAAGTGCACACAGAACATTTCAGAAAATAGACCATAGTCTGGTCCATAAAACTAATCTCAATAAATTTAAGTGGATCCAAGTCATACAAACTATGCTCTTTGACCAAGACGGGACTAAATTAGAACTCAATAAAAGAAAAATCTCTGGAAAATTCCTAATGTTGGAAACCAAATAGCACACTTTGAATAATCCATGGATCAAAGAAGAATACAAAAGGGAATTTAGAAGGTATATTGAACTGAATGAAAATGAAAACACAATATCTCAAAACACGTGAGGATGTTGCTAAATTATCTCACATATTAGTAGCCTGAATGCTTCTATTAGAAAAAAAAAATCAAATTAATAGATCAGTTTTCACTACAAGAAACTATGGTGATTTTCTTTCTCTTTTCTTTAGGGGATAGGTAAATGGGAGTCCTTTAATACAGCTGAAGGTTGAATGAGGAGCCTGTGTGAATGAATACTGAAAGAAATACAGTGGAAGTAGGGAGCAGAAATTAATGAAATAGAAAATTGAAAAATAAGTGGTAAATAAGCACCAAAGTGATGTTCATTATCATTAGTCATTAGCGAAATGCAATTAAAACCACAATGAGATATCACTGCACACCTATTAGAATAGCTAAAATGTAAGGGACTGACTGTAACAAGTGTAGACCAGGATGTGGAGCAACTAGAACTCTCACGCACTGCTAGTGGGAATGTAAAATGGCACAGTTACTTTGGAAAATAGTTTGGCAGTTTCTTAAAAAGTAAAACACATAACCTATTATATTACCCAACCATTCCACTCCTAGGTATTAATGTAAGAGAAAAGAAAGCCTATGTTCATACAAAGACTTGTACACAACTATTCATTGCAAGTAGCTTTATTGTTAATAGTCAACAACTGGAAATTACCCACCTATCTATCCATCAGCAGATGAAAGGATAACCAAATTGAGCTACACTCATAAATGGAATCCGTCTCAGGAATAAAAAGAAATTAATTTTTTATACATGCCTTGAGGTGGCTGAATCTCAAAATAATTATGCTGAGTGAAAAAGCCAGATATAAGAATAGTACATATGGCAGAAATCCATTTATATTAAATTCTATAAATCGCAAACTAATCTATAGTGACAGAAAGCAGGTTAGTTGCCTGGGGACAGAAAGAGGTGGGCAGAAAGGGATAGGAAGCAGAGATTACAAGGGTGCAAAGGGAAAGTTTTGCAGGTGATAAATATGTTAATTATTTTGATGTTATTAATGGTTTTGTGGATGTATACATTTCTCAAAATTTATCAAATTGTACACTTTAAACATGTGTAGTTTATTGAATGTAGTTATATCTCAACAATTCAGGTAATAACTTCAAGAAAGAATATGCTTTTGATATTTAACCTCTCTGCTTTAGTCTCCTTATCTGTAAAATGGCCATAGTATTATGTACTGCCGAGCAGTACTTAGCACGTAGCAAACAATTAATGTAACTCATTATTATTGGTATTGGCTGCTCTGCTCCATAATCTCCTAAATTTAGGTCCCATATTAGAATATGGGAACATCCTGGCATTGTGTGAAATAATGTGATCTTGAATGACCATAGGGACAGCTTAGAGACAAATCCACAAATAGACACCTATTGCTACAGACTTACTGGCTGGGCAAGAGAATGGTGCCATCTTCCCACTGCCAAGATCCATTTGCTGGAATTTGTATTAGTCCCATCCAATGATATGACTTCACCAATTTAAAGAAATCCTGTTTGAGACCACAAATAAAATCAGTGCTCAGAATTTTAGTTAACACAAGGCCATAATCATTCAATCATTTTTTTCCCACACTTGGGGAAATGCATTCTGTCCTCTAGTCTAATTCTGACTTAAACACTGTACATAATACCTACAATTTCTGTGCTTTCTTATTTTTCTTTATTTTTTTAAATTTTGAATTTTAATTTTTTTAAAAAGGTTTTATTTATCTATTTGAGAGAGAGAGCAAGGGAGAGAGAGAGAGCACACAAGTGGGGGCGGAGGGGCAGGGGGAGAGGGAGAAGCAGGCTCTCCACTGAGCAAGGGGCCTGACGCAGGGATCCATCCCAAGACCCTAGGATCAGGACCTGACCTGAAGGCAGATGCTTAAGCGACTGAGCCACCCAGGTGCCCAGTGCTTTCTTATTTTTGATGCAGAAAGATTTAGAGTGGATATATCTCAGTCTTAGTGCCTCTCTTATGTTTCAGGTTCATATTCCAGTGATTTGCCTCACATGTTAGGAATGAATATAGGAAGGGAAATTAAAACAAAAACTCAACCTGATCCTCTCTGCTGTATATCTTCAGGAGACTGGAATTTTGAGACATACAAGAAGCTTGGCTCTGGTACCAGCTTTTGCTCTCATTAAAAAATTGGTAGCAGTTATTTCTATAACATATCCAGTTTTTAGGACATGGACCACAATAACTTTCTGAAAGAGAGAATATATTCTTAATTCTGTACAAGTCTGAACATTATAGCAGATTTTGTCTAGACAGGTTAAATACTCTTTTATTGTAACTCTAACATTCCAGATAAACCAATCTGATCATCTCCAATGACATATCTTTACACATTTATATATATAGAGAGAGAGACAGATGCCAAAATTAAGTATCTTCTTTTTAGAAGCACTCTTTCATTGTTAACAAATAAAAAATTTTGGAATGTTATGGCTCACGGACAAGAATTAATAATTTTCTTATACATTCTCTTGTTAACAACATTGGATATATGCCTATACTCAATTATATAGAGATTCATGTAATTTGTGCTTCAAAATATTAAAAAACTTTCACGTACCTTGCAAAGAAATTGGAGCTTCTTGGTTGAATAATGCTATTAAAATAATCATTAAGAGGATTAAGAGGTACCAACTTCCAGTTATAAAATAAGTCATGAAGATGAAAAGTACAGCATAGGGAATATAGTCAATAATATTGTAAGAACATTGTATAGTGACAGATGGTGATTACACTCATCACTGTGAGCATGGAGTAATGTATAGAATTGTCAAATCACTATGTTGTACAACTAAAACTAATATAAAACTAATGTAAAACACAGTTCAATAATAAAAAAAATCAAAATTATTAAAAGGTTATTAGTAACATAGTCCTAGCAAAAGTAGACACATTTTTACACTAATAGGAAAAACATAAAGACACATACAATATTGTTAGTTTATATCTCTGTGCTTCTGAATGCTAATCAAAGTAATGCATTGCAATCATTAGATCGAGAATGCTCTATCTACTTCTCTACTATCACTTACAATGTACGATTATGGCACCGCATATCATTACCATTATAATGAAATGGATCCCCATGGCTACAGCAATGGCACGGGCTACCAAAAACGGAGATGCTGTCCAAAAAAAAAAAAAAAGAGTGAGAAAGAATAGAAAATAGGATTAAAAAGTTTTGGTATGTTCATGTTTGATATAAACGTTATGAGTGTTTTTTATGGGAGGAGTGATATCAGTACTTTTACCTTAATTATTTTTCTCAGAACAAGTAAAATATGTACTTTGTAAGTGATTAAAAAAAAAAAAAAGACAATAGAAATGCATATTCCCTCCTGTTTCTCTCTCAAAATTCTCCAGTTCCCTCCCTAGAGTAAATCATGGTTATAATTTTTTATTTTTTTTTATGTAGATACCATAACAAACACAGACAGTTCCCTTCAATCCTTTTTTAGAAACATGTTGAAGAAAGTACGGAAAATATTCTGTTTTTTTTTTTTTTTTTTTTTTTTTTTGCTTAAGAAAATATCTTAGTGATTATTCTATATCATGTCTTATAAAGTCAAAATTTTATATATAGCTGTTTTCATTCCTTTCATTGGTATATGGACAAAATCTATTGACAGACATTTAATTTTTTCCAATGTGTATTTAAATTGTTTCTTAGTTTTGCTATTAGATATAACAATATGAATAACATTTTATATATACCTCTGCATATTTTTGAGTTCCTCTTTAAGAGAAATCCCTGAGAGAGTAATTGCTGAGTCAAAGGGCATTTTCATTTAAAATTTTTGTAATGATTGACATTTTCAGTCCAAAGAAGAAATACCAATTTGTTTAGTACCAAAATAAATTTAAAAGCCTGTTTGCTCACATCTTCTCTGCATTAAATATTCACATTTTAAAATATATAAATCTTATAAGCAATATTTTTAATTTAAATTTTATTTTTTCTGTTATGAATAAGATTGACATTTACTATGGTTAAATAATGTTTTTATTTTATTTCTCTGAGACTTCTCTTGTTTGTATTGAGTACCTAGTTCCTTTTTTACTTTTTGGGTTAAGGATATTAGTTCATTTCTTACCATATGTTTTGCAAACACACATCTCAGATATTTTTGTTTTGACATTATGAAATTGTGGGGGTGCTGAAATGCATAATGGTTGACTTGATCAAATATTCCTTTATGGCTGATTTTTTTTTGGATATGAATAAAATGTCTTCATTATTCTGAGTTTATAAAGTATATTACACTCATGTGTCATCATGTTATATGGTTTCCTTTTTTATCTGACCTGTTTGGTATTTGTGTCTGTGTGTGTAATAAATAAGGTAGGAACTTAAATTTATAATTTTTTTCCCAAATGGGCACTGAATTTTTCTAACATCATTTATTGAATAAGTCAATGTGTTCTCATTGATATGAAATACCACCTTTAGCATGTAATATATTTCATTTATTCCTATATTCTTTACGTGTTTCCCATTCAAACTATATGTAAAATTCCCTTAGTTTTATAATATGCTTGAGTTTTTCACCGTATCCACAATTGTATATTACATTTCTTTTTCAGAATAATTTGGCTATCATTACACTTTATATGTACCTTAAGAACTTAAAAAAAAAAAGAACCTTAAGCTTTTCAAGAACCTGTACTTTTAAAATATGGTAATTTATCTTTCAATAGAGTCACATTAAATGCATAAATATATGGAGATAATTTACTTCTTTAAAATGTCTTCCCATTATGCATGTCTTATTTTATGTTCATCAATGCAGCTTTAAATTAATAGGTTTACTTCTAGGGTTTTTAATTAAAAAGTTTATTCCTGTCTTTTCAAAAAAATTTTGGAGTTATGTATATGACATTTTTGTTTCATCACATTTTTCTTGTTTTTGTAGTTAAAGCAATTGATTTTTATATCTTATTTTCAATCAAGTCCTCATATCAGATTTCCTTATTGTTTGTCATATTTTTGGGTGAAGCTTTTGAGGACTTTTTAAAGTATTTTAAATTACAAATTTTTGCAAATAATATTAATTTTGCCTTTTTATTGTAATTTCATATCATTTGCTTTTTTCTTTTTCTTGGTTATTCATGTTGGCTAGCACCGGCAGAACAATTAATATTACTCAACAGCAATGATAGCAAAAATTCTTGCTTTTTCTAACTATAATGAAAATGCTACTAACATTTATCAATAAGCATAATGATAGCTTCTGAATATATATATATATATATTTGAAAAACAGTATTTATATTTTAGAGATTTTAAAAATTAAGTCCTTTTTAAGAATTCACAGTGATTTTTATCCAAAACCTTTTTAACATTATGCATATGATCATGCAGTCTTTCCCCTTTGATGACTACATATGGCACATTTCCATTCCTATAATCAACTCATAAGGTGGTGCTATCTGATAATCATTTATTTTTTAATATTTGATGAGAATTCATAGGTGAGAAGTCTGCTGTTTTCCTTTCTGTGTAAGCTATTTCAGGCTCTATTTTCAACGATATTCTGGCTTGATAAAAGACAGCTTGTCTTCATCAGTGCATTCTGAAACATTTCTGTGAATGGCAATCAAATTGTTGCTTCCACACCTTTTAAGAACAGAACTCTGAAAGATATTTTGTATTTCCTTTATCTTTTGTTTCCATTTCTATTTATTCCTCTTTAAAGTTAGTTGTTCAGTGCTCTCTTAGAAACTGCTGTCTCACATTCAATGCAATTTCTAGCAAGATTCCAACAGCATTTTTCACAGAGCTAGAATAAACAATCCGAAACTTTGTATGGAACCATGAGAGACTCCGAATACCCAAAGCAAACTTGAGAAAGAAAAGCAAAACTGGAAGCATTACAATTCCGGACTTCAAGTTATACTACAAAGGTGTAGTGATCAAAACAGTATGGTCCTGACACAAAAATAGACACATAGGTCAATAGAATAGAATAGAAAATCCAGAAATCAACCCACAACTCTAAGGTTAACCAATATTTGACAAAGCAGGAAAGAGTATCCAATGGAAAAAGGACAGTCTCTTCAATAAATGGTGTTGGGAAAACTGGAGAGCAACATGCAGAAGAATGAAACTGGACCACTTTCTTACACCATATACAGAAATAAATTCAAAATTGATGAAAGACCTAAATGTGAGGCAGGAAACCATGAAAATCCTAGAGGAGAACAGAGGCAGTAAACTCTTTTGACATCGGCTGTAGCAACTTCTTACTAGTATGTCTCCCGAGGCAAGGGAAACAAAAGCATAAATAAACTATTGGAACTTATCAAAATAAAAAGCTTCTTCACAGTGAGGGAAACACTCAACAAAACTAAAAGGCGACCTACAGAATGGGAAAAGATATTTGCAAATGACATATCTGATAAAGGGTTAGTATCCAAAATATATGAAGAACTTATAAAACTCAACACCCAAAAAGCAAATAACCCAGTTAAAATGGGCAGAAGGCATGAATAGGCATTTTCCAAAGAAGACATCCAAGTGGTCAACAGACACATGAAAAGATGCCCAACATCACTCATCATCAGGGAAATACAAATCAAACTATGATTAGAAATAACCTGACACTAGTCAAAATGGCTAAAATGAACAACACAGGAAACAGAGATGTTTGTGAAGAATTGGACAAAAGGGAACCCTCATGCATTGTTGGTAGGAATGCAAACTGGTGTAGCTACTGTGGAAAAAAGTATGGCGGTTCCTCAAAAAGTAAAAAATAGAACTATCCTACAATCCAACAATTGTACTACTAGGTATTTACCCAAAGGATGCAAAAATAACTAATTCAAAGGGATAGATGCACCCTGATGTTTATAGCAGCATTATCAACAATAGACAGATTATGGAAAGATCACAACTGTCCATTGACTGATAAATGGATAAAGAAGTGTGTGCGTGTGTGTATAGTGGAACATTACTCAGCCATCACAAAGAATGAAATCTTGCCATTTGCAATGATGTGGGTGGAGCTAGAGAGTTTTATGCCAAATAAAATCAGTTAGTCAGAGGAAGACAAATATGATATGATTTCACTCATATGTGGAATTTAAGAAACAAAACAAATGAACATGGGGGAAAAAAGGCAAACCAAGAAATAGACTCTTACCTATAGAGAAAAAACTGATGGTTACCAGAGGGGAGGTGGGTGGGGGCTGGGCAAGATAGGTGATGGGGATTAAAGAGAGCACTTGTTGTGATGAGTACCGGGTGTTGTATGTAAGTATTGAATCACTAAATTCTAAACCTGAAACTAATATTACACCATATGTTAACTAACTGGAATTTAAATAAAAACTTGAAAAAAATATCAAGAAACTGCTGTTTCAGTTGCTATTATTACGTTAATGATAATCTCATCATTTGTAGGGCATGAAAAAATCCTAAACTGAACAATCTCTGCTAATTGTATTATATATTCCAATATTATACTAGAGTTAATTTCATTTCTGCTTTTCTCATTAAGGTAAAAGAAACTGAATGCTTATCACTGATCTAATCATATAGATTCCAAGATTCACCTCAGTATACTGAGAGAAGACAAATGGAATATTGAACTTACGGTTTTCTCCACGTTTCCTTGTGATTAATGTAGACTTTCTCTTTTGCCATTGTGGAGAAGTACCATGCTTTACCAGTTCAGAGTTATAATTATGGATTTCATTCACCTCTAGAGAAAAACAATTCAGGCCAATAGGAGTCATAGCCTTTCAGCCCCTTGGGTCACAATTTTTTATAATTTAACTTGCCATACTCTTCATATCCTTTTTAAAAGTATAACATCAAGTTACTTTTGTTTTATATTACTTCATTATTATGATTTTTGCACTTCATAATATGAATAAAATTATTTTTATTCTATGGCAAAATCTTTTTTTTCTTAAGATTTTATTTATTTTGACAGAGAGAAAGAGAGAGTACAAGCAGGGGGATCGGCAGGCAGAGGGAGAGGGAGAAGCAGGCTCCCTCAACAGGGAGCCCGATGTAGGGCTCCATCCCAGGACCCTGGGATCATGACCTGAGCTGAAGGCAGATGCTTAACTGTCTGAGCCACCTAGGCACCCCTCTATGGCAAATTATCTTTAGCAAGATCTTATGTACCATAAAATAAGTTAATTCTTAGTGTGTAATAAAATCTAACATTAAAATAAAGACAGTGTATAATAAAAAAGACAGGGGCCTAGGGAGTTAGACATGTGTTTAATTCATAGAGCCACCTTTGCTAAGTTAATAACTTCACGAATTACAAAAAAAAAAAAAAAGAAAGAAAGAAAAAAGAAAAAGAAAGGAAAAGTAAAGAGGAAACAAAGGAAAAAAGGAAAGAAAAGAACAAAGGACATCAACACAACCTGTTATGAGTACTTTAAAAAGTGAAATTAAATAATATTCATTTAGAATCAATAATGTTAATCATGTAGTAAACAGTAAATGCCTTTCTTTTTTTTAGTGAAGGACATACAAATAATAAGGTGTAAAATTTCAAAATAAATACCAATAATCTTGCCTTTGAACAAAACAAGTAAAAAACCACTTTGCTCTCTTCTTGAAATAGTAATCATTACTGAATATGTAAAAACTTTTTATAATGAAATGTTAATACTAATTATCTTTTATACCTAAAATTAAACTAAAGCATTGTTTGTACATACCATACGTAACTTAATTATCAAACATGTGAAGAGGGTAGGTATTATTTTATGGGTGAAGAAATTGAATGTTATAGGTGGCCAAAGTCATATTTGTATTTAATATAATGCTAGAAATAGAAATCTACTAATGTAAATATAGCACGTTTTA
Source organism: Phoca vitulina (assembly GCF_004348235.1). Classification (NCBI taxonomy): domain Eukaryota; kingdom Metazoa; phylum Chordata; class Mammalia; order Carnivora; family Phocidae; genus Phoca; species Phoca vitulina. The sequence continues at coordinate 10,207,356 of NW_022589762.1, forward strand.
TATCTCTATTTGATAGAGAAAGGAAACAAGTGCATAGAAGCTGTGGATTGTCCCAGATCTCAAAACTAGAGACTAGTAAAAGTTTGACTAAAATTTTTCTAACTCCAAATCCTTATGCTGTCACTATTTCAGGCTACCTCAAATTGTGAAAGATTTTACTTTAGGTAGTTAATGAAACAAAGGAAGAAAAAAGTTCTCAAGTTTTTGAAAACTCCATTTAAAATATAACATGAAATGAACATAAGTGAATCAGAGTAATTTGATTTCTTATGCCTTGTATGCTAGTATCAAATTCTGGGTATCTTAAAATTATATACAGGCCAAACTGCACATTTATGTGGTGAACACATACCCATGTTGTGACCAGCCCACCGATCTCGGATCAACTTCATTGTTTGATTATGACTATTTATTCCAGAGATGAATCAAAAATCTTCATTTTGAAGATGACATATCTTCCTTAGAAAAACAAGAATACAAAAATATCTCTCCCATTCATATATATAAAGGGGAAAAATGAAAATAAGAGTTCATACAAAGCCAGGCAAAATTAATTTTTTACATATCTCTTGGTTATAAAATAATAAATAATTATTTCAAAAATATAATGGGTGTTTTTAATTCACCTACATTAAGCTACTTAACCAAAAATATTTTCCATCACAGATCTTGAATGACAACACATATAGTTTTCTATTTATAGTTATTTTATTTAGTGACAATTTTTTTTGGCAAGGCAAATTTGGGTAAGATATATGAATATTTGGATGTTTGTTCCTAATACATATTAATTCAACTTATGTCCATATTATCATCATTATTATCATCATCACCACCATCATCATCATCTACAAGTTATCACTATCATTATTAGCAAAAATAATCTCATGTTTATTTATATAGCAACATCTTACAGTGTCTAGAAGAGCTCTCAGAGAGAAATGACTATTTAGGGGCGACTGGGTGGCTCAGTCATTAAGCGTCTGCCTTGGTCTCGGGTCGTGGTCCCAGGATCCCAGGATGGAGCCCCGCATCGGGCTCTGTACTCAATGGAAAGCCTGCTTCTCCCTCTCCCACTCCCCCTGCTTGTGTTTCCTCTCTCGCTATGTCACTCTCTGTCAAATAAATAAATAAAATCTTAAAAAAAAAAAAAGAAATGACTATTTAATAAATATACATAGTGAATAGATTTAAAAAAAGCTGTTTCATATTTGATCATGGTAGTAAGAAGTAACAACATTTTTTTTCATTTTGCAAATAAAGTTGTGTATCACAGAAGGTAAGTGCCTTGCACAAGAACAGAAAATTCCCATGTGTGAATTCAAATGGAAATTCAACCCTCTAATCCCAAATGTAGATTTATTCCTCTAGTTTTGTTTAATGACAAGACTCCATCTTATAGCAACATCATAATGTCTTATTCTTCAGTAAATATATCCTGCCTATCACCACTGAATACAGTGAAAACCAGTATATACCTCAGAAGTAAGAAACATCCCTTGACCTCCGTAATTCTATCGAAAGAAGCAGTTATAATTACCTTATGTTGTAAATATTTTTGGAAACTTTCTTGAGTTTGAAACCTCAAGAATTTCTCATTTCTTGAATAACAGTTGTTAGAAACACAAACACACACAGAAACACACCTGATCAAAGAAGGAAGGTCTTGATTCTTGCGGATAAAAGTTTCCTTTACAAATGAAAAATTTAGACATGTCCTGAGTTATCACTTTAGAACTAAAACTAGAGATGTACAGTCAATTCTGATTCCTGAGAAAGATATGACAAATGTTACTGTAATCTCATCTTGTGAAGAGGCATAACACAAGCCACATTACTTCCACTTTATCGCAGCACAGAAAATTCTACTAAGTGTGAAATAAATGCGAGGTGTTAACATGATTTTATGACTTAAATGATGAATGCAGTGATAAGAAGTTTCCTAGAGTTTTGAGAAACAATGGTGGGCTTAGATCATCTCTTTCTGAATTAAAAGTGAAAAGTTGTTCTAAAATATGGTTGTAAGTACTGTGTGGAAAAAAAAAAGAAAATTAAGTTAACTTCATAATCATATTATACACATGCTGTTATAAATTTGAATGGAATCAAGTATGCTGTATCATATAAGTTGGAACCATAGAAAGATATCTTTCATACATATACACATATATAATTATATGCACACACATAAATGCATACAAGTATATAGACATCTATGCGTACACACATGACCTTTTAACTATAAAAATATAAAGTGCATATAAAATAAAAGTTCTATAATGAACCATCATATGCCTAGCTTCAACAATTATCAGTTTGTGGTTAATATGACTTCATTTATGATATCTGCAGTGTCTCACACCCATCTCTGTGCCTATTAAATAGAGCCTTTTCTCTACTTTCCTTGTGAACATCACTCATTATATTACTCTCTATTTCTCAGAACATTAGCACCAAATCTTATGCCAGAATAGCAGTATAATCAACTAATGTCTTAGTGTTCTGGTTTTCAGCTACTCACAATTGTTGTTGCATTAAAAAGTGATAAAGAGGACTGCCACACCCAAAAGGAGCCTGTGGAGAAAGGGGAACCCTCTTACACTATTGGTGTGAATGCAAACTGGTACAGCCATTCTGAAAAACAGTATGGAGATTCTTCAGAAAGTTAAAAATAGAGCTATCCTATGACCTAGCAATTGCACTACTAAGTATTTATCCAAAGGATACAAAACAGTGATTCAAATGGGCATCTTCACCCCAATATTTATAGCAGCAATGTCTACAATAGCTAAACTATGGAAAGAGCCCAGATGCCCACCGACAGATGAATGGATAAAGAAGATGTAGCATATCTATACAATGGAATATTACTCAGCCATCAAAAAAGAGAAATCTTACCATTTGCAATGACATGGATGGAACTAGAGGGTATTATGCTGAGCGAAATAAGTCAACCAGAGAAAGACAATTATCATATGATCTCACTCATATCTGGAATTTAAGAAACAAGGCAGAGGATCATAGGGGAAGAGAGGAAAAAATGAAACAAGATGAAACCAGAGAGGGAGACAAACCATAAGAGATTCTTAATCATAGGAAACAAACTGAGGGTTGCTGGAGGAGAGGTTGGTGGGGGGAAGGGGTAACTGGGTGATGGGCATTAAGGAGGGCATGTGATGTAATGAGCACTGGGTGCTATATGCAACTGATGAATCATTAAACTCTACCTCTGCAACTAGTAATACACTATATGTTAATTAATTGATTTTGAATAAAATTAAAGAAAAAGACATAATGACTAAATGTACTATGGTATCCTGGCTGGGATAATGAAACAGAAAAAAATATTAAGTAAAAACTAAGGAAATCTGAATAAACTATGTTCTTTATTTAATAATATGTCAATATCAGTTCATTCACTATGACAAGTGTGTCATACTAATGTAAGCTATTAATACAGGAAACTGGAGATGGGGTATATGGGAACTCTATTACCTTTGTAATTTTTCTGTAAATTTAATACCATTATAAAATAAAAAAGTTTATTTAAAAATAAATAAATTTATTTTATTTTTTAGGCTTCTTTAGAATGTTATAATAACAACAACGATAATAATTTTATTAGTATAATACATATGGGAGACTTTAAAGAAAACAAAAAACCACTCTGAAAGGAAACATCTAAAAAATCACTCACTCATATTAACTCTCACTGAACGTGAGCTCGTGAAAACAAACTTTAATCAGTAAATCTATAATCAGTCTATTCAATCAGTAAGAGATAATGATTACTCAATAATCTTTAGCTAATAGAACAATTAAACACTGTAAAAATCTATGTACAATATGGATGAGATAAAAATAATATAAGCAAAATTTGATTCTGCAAAGTTTGATAAAGCTAGAAAAAATTTTAATGAAATCAGTAGGGTATTCAAAATCTTCCCATATGGGGCCCCTCACTGACCCAGTCCAAGGCTATGGTGAGCCAGGTTATCAAGTGCAAGGCTGCAGTGGCCTGGGAGGCAGGAAAACCTCTCTCTATAGAGGAGGTAGGGGCGGCATCCCCAAAGGCTCATGAAATTTGAATTAAGATTATTGCCACTGCAGTTTGCCACACCGATGCCTATACCCTGAGTGGGGCTGATCCTGAAGGGAGCTTTCCAGTGATCCTGGGACATGAAGGTGCTGGAATTGATCCTGGGACATGAAGGTGCTGGAATTGATCCTGGGACATGAAGGTGCTGGAATTGATCCTGGGACATGAAGGTGCTGGAATTG